>NC_051848.1:56578807-56734312 GCF_002237135.1 Teleopsis dalmanni
ACAGGACTGAAAGACTTAGAAAAATTACTAAATAGAATTATATAGAATTTGTCAATGGCACGATATTTTTTTGTTTGTTGTCAGCAGGTGGCCAATAGTTGCCAAGAACTTACACCCAAAACCGGCGAGCATACCGGGCCTGCCAGCGTGCCATGCTAGGCTTCTAGAACCACCATAATTACAACATGGCTGACACAACACAATGAAATAAAAGAAATCGTGGAAAAAACATTAGAAGTCAAAAAAACGAGTGAGGCAGAGACCAGGATATCAGAGACATGGATATCACAGTTGAAATATGTGAAAAAGAAAGAATGTCGGAAGAAAATGAAATAAAAGAAATTTTGGAAAAAACATTAGAAGTCAAAAAAACGAGTGAAGCAGAGACCAGGATGATAATATATAGAAGATGTATAGACTAAAGACATTAATCAAGGATGAAGCTAGCAAACTATTCAAGTACATGAATGTTAGGAGCTTAGGAAACACTACAAAAAGGATAGAGTAACAAAAGATTATTATTTACAACACAAGTTGATCGACTATTCGATAAACGATCGACGATGCCATCGGAAGCTATTGAATACGATAAGTATATGCATAAATGCTATAAAAGAGTTAGGCATGTTGCTTGAGGTAGCAGAATCGTTAATAGCACAACTAATTTAAAGGAAGATGGAAAAAGAAAAGCTAAGATTGTATGAATTAAGTATCAAAAATCAGAAGTACAGAGTTTAAATGAAGTACTAGTATTTTTAAAACATCAGTACCAAACAATAGACGCAATAGAGAATAACGATAAATATACAAACAATACAAAAACAAAAACTGCAAATACTTTCTATAATATGATGAAAAAATGTGCATACTGTGATAAGATGGGGTATATTATAACCTAATGGAGAAGATTTCTAGTAATGTCGATATTGGAAAGACATATGGGCAGAGGATGAAAAAAAGAGTGTGACAAAATTCATTCCTGTCACACTCTAGACTTTAAATTGTTCTGACAGTAGACCGTTAAGCATAATACGACATTTAACATTTTTGTACATGACTCTGATTATATATTATATATATGATTATATTGATTATTTTCGGTGGTAGATCTCTGTGCAATAGAGTTCTCCATACATAATATTTGTTAATGCCCTTTTGAAATGCCCTTCGAACGCCCTTTTGAAATCAATGAATAATGTATAAAAAGAAGCACGAAACTCGTTGTATTGTTCCAATATAATGCGCATTGTATTTATAAGGTCAATGCATTACCGGTTGGGCCCAAATCTATATTGGTTTTTACGAATGTTGCTCTCTATGAAGTTTATTCGTTGACTACGAAACGAAGTCATTGACAAAAATTTGTAATTTACAATATATGCTTTTTATTCTACAATTTTTTTTTGAAAGCCTGATAATGTCAAAAAAGTCTACAAATTTGTTCAAAAAAACCGTAAAGGCTAATCGATTTGATGCCTATCAAAGCAGTAATTACAATGAATTTTGTGAAAAAATGTAAACAGTATATAGAATACTTCAGCATTTCGAAAAAAAACTTAAGTTATCTTTTACGAATAAATAAATTTGTTGTAAATCATATAAAAATAATTCTTTCCGATTTTTTTAAAGCTAACAAAAAAAAAGCGAGCTGAGTTAACCATTGTTTTCAAATTTTTGATTAATCTGTGTTAAACCTTTGATCATCCAAATAAAGTTAACTTTAGCTCTCTCAGATCATTTCAAAAATTATCCATCAGAAATTGGAACTACTTCTTGTCGAACAGATATAAATATAGATCTCGATTTTGTACGACTTTGTGATATTTCAAAAATATGTATTTAATGACTACAATTTTGCTAGTCTCATATCACTGATATTTCTTGAATATCGCCTATTTCGTTTAATTTAATACTTGCACAATTAATATTAATATAATATTTCTTTTTTTATATATTTTGTTTATTTTTTATAATCTCATGCTTATATATTGTGGATCCCACAATAATATTACTAACATATATATATAAGACGATCAAAAGTATGCAGAGTTTTTCAATAACAATGGCAACATAAATAAATATTTGATGCATCTCTCCTAAACCCCATTAAACCCTAAATAGTACTGCCTCACGAATCCATATTGTTTATATTTTTAGGTGTAAAAGTCATTTATGAAGCAAAAAACTGCAAATAAAGTTGCCTTCCAATAAAATCAAGATAAGCTTTTTTGAAATTTATTTAAAATTCCTTAGCGTGCTTTTAGGGTAGTTGAGATTATAAATCAACTTTTTAAGTTTTTCCACTTTTGAAGCCTTACTTAAAGCTTTAAATATGTGCAAAAGCTGTTAAATTTTAAATCAAATGCTTCTAAAATTTCTGTTTAAAAATATGCCACAAATTCATTTTAAAACTTTTATTATTATGACATGACGTTTATTACGATTACAAGATGAGTTTTGAGTTTGTCATCTATATATATTGGCACTACGTTGATAACTGTCTGAGCTTATCATAATTTAGTATACACGATGTACAGTCAAAATTCGGTATTTTTTGAACTAGTACAGATATTGAATTGTCATAATATTTTGCCCATTTCAACACCCACCTCCCATACAACATTTTCAAAAAAAATATATATACAACTTTATTCAAAAAATGGAAGTAATCCACTCAATATTATTATTTGAATCACTTTAGTGTTCTGGCAAAGTTGTTCGTAATTGGGGAGGCTACAGCCTGTCTGGAAATAGACAATATACTTGACAGTACTTTATACATACTATTGAGTAGTCAAGCTACTTTAAAGTCCTTGAGTTCAGTCCAGTTTATATCAATGACGGTCTTTGATAGCTATACATCTCTAAATGAGATGCCGACGCAGTTCAATATTTCTTTAACCTGGGTTCCCGGTTATAGGAATATTTTCGGTAATTGCAAAGTAGACCAGCTGCCAGTCGGGGTGCTTCAGGTAACTATTCGGAACACCTAAACAATCTGGGCATATCGTTGACTTTATGCAAACTGTCACTGTGTTCCTCCTGTACTGAATTTATTAATAACAGAAGGGAACCCTCAACGATATGCAGGTATCTATATACAATTTGACCACGTTCCAATAAAAAAAAATCCTATTCTCTCTTTACGATGCCCCGTAGAGATATTAGTCTTGTAGCAGGTAACTTACAGGTCACTGTAAAGTAACTATGTTAGAAGACTAAACCTCTCTTTCAATAATACCTGCTTCCCATCTGCTTTCTTTCTGTCCTCCTTTCCACGTTCGGGGATTTCTTTCTGGATGCTCCCTTAAATAGCATTATAAGCTTTGCCAAAAATTCTAAGTGGTTCTAAACCCTAAGTTTTTAATTATGCGATAATACAATGTGCCTTTAGGTCTAAGTGTATTTATTGAGATTGCCGGTATAACCTAACCTAAGCTAAACAATTTTTAAATTTAACAGTTTCTAATGAAAATTCCACACCATTCTGATTTCTGTGTGTGTGGCGGTCAGGTGTCAGGCACGTGACCAGACTTCAGCTCATTTAGAACTTTCTTCCGAAATAAATCTGATACGTACGTTTATTCAAGATTAACCTACCATGACTATTTAATAAGTTAAATATTTTTTTTTTTTTGATTATTGCAATAATTTGAAAAGACTCCGATGTATCTGAATATATTAGCCTCTTCCTGCATTGGGTTGCTTAATATGACGTTCCTTCAGTTGCCACAACTTATGTTTTGTTGTAATAAAGCACGTTAGATAACAATGTCTGCAGAAGTATTTGTCTGACACCATCTTTAAGTCAACATGTCGTCTACATGAATGTTATACGTATATATGTAAACCTAAAGCCATCCCTTTGAGGAATGCAAAGATGACAATTCTTGATGACGACTTCTCAGCAGCTAAAGATCGGTATTGATCGGACACCAACAATTTGGTTCATCGCATCTCCTACGTTTGAAACTTATATACCCATTTACTATTATGGGTTCCAATATAGATTATAAACATTTAAACTTATATACTCATTTACTATTATCGGATCCAATATAGATTATAAGCTCATACTCATAGATTATGAGTTTATTCGTAACTTAGTTTAGTTGTACTAAACATCATTTTGTTGGCTATGTTAGACTCTTCTTATAGACTGATTGCCTGCTAGACTGTCGTTACTGATAACAACTTTTATATATCTAATTTATTATTTTTTATTAAATTTATTATAAATCCATTTTAAGTAAACACAATATATGATAGTTTTTGTTTGAAGTATTTTTACTTTATTTTTTAGTTATCATTTAAGTATCTTGTTATCATAAGGAAAATCCAACGGGGCATATACAGACCTTCATCGGAAGTGCTACCTGTGGATATTCAATTGTTTTGATCTTTTATTAAGATCAATCATGATTGTCGCGCTCGGTTCCAGTAGGACCCCAGAATTTTGCGAATTCGATTTTTATTGAATCTTATTTGTTTTAATTTTTAAAGAATAGGTTTTTTTCGATCTAAGTAAAGTGAAAAATAGTAAAGTGAATAAAAAAGGTTTTCTTTTAATTTTTTATGATTTGTAGTGTTTTATTTACATAATTAAATATATACAAATAATGAATACAAAAAAATATTTGTTTTACATAAAACTTCGAAAGAGAAAAAAACAATTGTACTATGTAATTAGAAATCTAAATCGTTTATAGACCATGAGGAGCTGCAGTTGAAGTGCTGAGTTAAAACTATAAAAATAAAAATACATGTGGGGCAAGTTCGTTGGACGTCGATTAGACCGTACAGAATAAAATTATATAAAATTGAACTGCAAATTTATTTTAGAAATTCGTTGCAGTGCCTCTTACGAAGTAAACATATTTAGATTGGCAGGTGTTCATTGTGTATTAAGTCTCAGATGTGTTATAGCCTAGTGGTTTAATCCATTTTAGCTGGATACTTAATCCTTATGAGATATGTTCTGTGCAAGAATTTTCCTTTATATTCGGTCCAATGCAATAAAAACTTATTTTCCATTTCATCCTGCTTAAAAATACCTTCCTTTTTGCCTCCTTACATTCAGGCTATAAGTTTTGGCTAGTTTCGTAAACAGAAGCTATTGACACATACGGTCCAATTTTATATATTTTCAATACGATTATATGGTCATTGCACAAATTTATTCTTTCTCCTTCAATTACTTTAAATTTATCACAAACTAAAAACTAATTTTAACGATAGATAAGAAAGCATTAGAAAAGATTTTTTTGTTCCATTTATGAAGCAATGGCCGTGCTTGATATGCTCTACTAATTTCTATTAACGTCTTTTTCTTCTTAACATTTTCTTATATTTTTTGTTAATTAAGCATAAAAACTTCTCTACTTCTTTTTGTGAATGTGTCCGCCATATGATGAAAAACCATGATCACCGTATGATGAGATACCGTGACCGTGACCTTCAATAGCATGGCCGACTACGGCATGCCCAACAACTGCTGGCGCAACATGACTTTCAACATGTACAGGCTGGTACACTGGTACCTTATAAGGTACTTGACGTTCATGTACTACCGGCACGTGTTGCTCAATGGTAACTGGAATTGGACGTTCAACAGGCACTTGTACAGTGTATGGTACTTTGCGTTCAACTGGAACTGGAATTTCTTTAATAACAGGGTATGGTCTTGGAACTGGTACTTTCACTGGCACTGGCACTGGACGATCGACATGTACGGGAACGGGATGGTCGATTGGTACCTGTACGGGAATTTGAATTTTCTTTTCAACTGTGTATGGCACAGGTTTTTCAACTGGTACTGGATATGGTTTTACAACATGTACTGGGTATGGACGATCAACAGCTACTTTGTATGGAACTTGCACAATTTTTTCAACTGGATATGGTTGTGGTACATGTACTGGTACTTTAACTGGTACTTGCACTATTTTTTCAACTGGATAGGGTTGTGGCACTGGTACTTTGACTGGGACTTGTATAATTTTTTCAACTGGATAGGGTTGTGGAACTGGTACTTTAACTGGAACTGGACGTTCAACATGTACTGGTACATGTACGTGCACTGTTTTCTCTACAGGATAAGGTTGTGGTATATGTACAGGTACTTTAATAATTTCTTTCACTGGATAAGTGATGGTCTTTTCAACAGGATAGGGCTGTGGTACAGGTACCTTTACGGGGTACGTAACAGTTTTCTCAACTGGATATGGTACGTGACGTTCTACTTGATATGGCACTGCTACTTTACGCACCACCGTATTGGTGTGTACATTAGTAGGTACTGAAATCGCTGCACCATAGCCTGTTCCACCACCAATGCCATAACCAGTACCAACTACAGCGCCATGTCCAATGGCTCCATGTCCAATGGCGCCAATACCAATGGCGCCAATTCCAGAATGTCCATAACTAGAACCGTAACCGTAGCCAGTACCATGTAAAATTCCTCTTTTCTCTTGCTTCTTTTCAGCTGTGCTTATTGATTTTGTTTCAGTTGCTGCTGCGGCTGGTTCCGCTGACTTATTTTCAATTGCTTTTTTGGCCTCTTCAGCGCTGGCAAATACACAAAGGGCTAGTAGCCCGAAAATTATCTGAAAAATATATAAAAAATATTTTGCATATTTAAAATAAAAATAGTTCAGAAAACATTTACTTTTAATATTTAGTTGATTACATATAGTTAAAAAATATTAACATTTATCGATGTATCTATTTTTAATTATACGCTTATAATACTATACTGTTATATATTTGGTAATATAAATACTTAATATATTTCATTTGTGGAAACTTTTTGCAGATATAAGTATGCAACATATATATCATGTTAAACTAATGTTAAAGAATACGTATTATATTTAACTCGTTTTTCTTGTAGATAACGAGTTAACTTGTAAGATTGCTCTACAAATTGAAGTGCATTTCGTACTTTTGTTTGTGTACTAATTATAAAAATGATATTATACAAAATAATTATAGATAAACATAGCTATATGAACCATAGATTAAGTTCAAATATAAATAACAATACTACAATACTAGAAAAATATAGTCTTATTATAAAAATTTCATTTGGTTTAGTTTTACCAGAGTAACTACCTTACTAACATATTTATTTAAAGGCTGTTACTACACCATCATCTGAGAATAAGTTTTTTACCCGAAAAATAAATTTTGGTGTAAACACATAATCCAGAGACATTAGACCTAACGTAAATCACTTTACAAATTAAAGACTCTTTACTACAGTATGTTATCTGAAATTTGTTAATACTTTCAAATTGAAATTGACTTTTATGATATCTGCACTTTATTACTAGATTATAATAGGTGTCAGGTGTCGAAAGTCAAGGTAATGATGTGAATAATATAGTGGGAGTTAAATGCAACATCAGAAGTGTAACATAAAGTAGATAAATATTTAGAGTAACGTACGATTTCGAAAATAACAAAAAGTGCGTAGTCGTCTTAGCTGGAGGATTGACCGGTAAAAAAAACTAGGGTTAACGTTTTAGAAAACAATAGCATTGCTTGTAAAAAAAATAGGGAAAACGGCAATAAAGTGATCAAAGAAAATTGTCAAAACTTAAAGGGATTTTGTGAGATGTAAAGAAACTTTTTGTGCGAATCGCTGGAATGACTTAAGTCACAAAAATCTACATTGGTCATAAATAAGCCTAAGGCATTTATAATAATAAAAGTTCTAAGACTTTCACAAGTATGACTTAGATACATAAAATATTGTCTGGCTAAATATCTATGTCTTTTAGAGAACTGCAGTTCAATGCGTTATCAGTGCAATGTCGGTACATTATAAAGCAATATTTTTCATTCCTCTCATATACCTAGTACATAGGTATTCACGGTATTCACAGCTAATAAAATTTTTTAATGTTCAAATACAAAAAAAATTTCTTTGCACATTATTAATTAACAATTTAATTATTTTTATTAAATAAAACAATAATAATATTATATAATACAGAAGTAGGTCAACAAACCAAAATTCGAATTGTGTGACCTCGAATTCATGCGTTTACGATATCCGCTTCCGTTAGACTCTACTAATGGGGACCTAATAGTTTTCGCCATAAATGTAAGTGTAGAAATGAAGACAAAGCATAAAAAGTAGCGCTTATTGGCGTAATGTCTGTTGAAAATTGGCAATAAAAACAATAAAAAACACACAACAAACAATACGAACAGTACGAACATTATATAATTGCATTTCTATGGACTTCCATTCCAGAAGTAGATATGACGTTTTGCATTACACAAGCTGCAAGCAGGCCGGCTCGCGCAAGCTGTTATGTGTGCCTGCATTTCTTGTGATCAGAAACTGAAAAGAAACTGAAACTGAAGCGGTTCGTTATGGGCTTCAAGCCAAGTTCAATGCGAACGAATTATGTGTGTGCGCCTAATTCCATTGAGGTACACTAGCTCGAGACGGAAAAAGTTGTGAGAGTTCATATGGCTTTACGAGTATTTCGAATTGCAGTTTTCACTTTCGATGCACATTATTCACTAGCCTGCCTGGGCTGTCTTCGTATGCAATGTCTGGAGCTGATTGGCATTTCTTATGGATTTGCTAATAATCAAACCGAAACTTTTTTCTATATTTCTGCATGTCTTTCATTTTATAATATCATACATTGGCGGGTTATTACAAATAAATCTAATATAATATTACCTATCATTATAAATTGCTTGTTGATATTTTTTGCTTTGTTTTGATTGCATAACTTTTTTTACTGAGCGTTGAATTTGGATCCCGAAATCCAAATAGATTGCAAATTCAAACCAAACCAAAAATGGATTTTGAAACTAAGCCAAAAAAGTAACGTTTTTGTTTGTTGAAAGTAGCAAAAAATGTGCAGATTTTTAAAAATGATTGTAGATTGCATCTGTGACCCAATTTGGTTTTACACTACAAAAATATTATTGCCTTCAGATAATTACAAGTGACAATGTTCAGGTTCGTAATCTATCAAACCTTGACTGGAATGTTTATGTTGAAAGTATGAAAAAAAGAAAAATATTTTTTATTTAAACTATTTAATAAAAAAAATCCTGTATCTAATCATTTTATATACATTGTAATTTATAAGTGATTGCCAATCGCAGAATAATTGCTTTGCTATATATTTATTTAATACAGTATAGTGAAAATAGTTATTTACACTGTGATATTGATCAAAAGTAAACAGTGATATAGACTCTATTGTAAAGTATTATATTACAAATGTAATATAATCACAGGCAATTGCTACTATATTGAATAAAATTATAATGCAGATATGACCAATTCAACTTCAACTGTTTCAAAAACCATTTGTTTATATTATCCATAATAATAAACAAAGGAACTCACAATAAAGAAGATAAGGGCAAGTCCAAGTTGACACATAGACAGGACTTCGACGAATAAAGATATATGGAAATTCTGCATACCCATAAAACATTTTAATATCTTAAATATGAAACGCTAAAAAAATTAATGCCCACTTAAATTAAAATAGTTATAACAGCTAATTTTTAAGAACAGAAAAAGAATCTCCTTATAAAATATTTAAGCGAAGTAATCAAATAAATTATACAACCAATAACTGGACAATGGCATTGTTAACAAACTTCTTCGATAATAAAAATAAACTATGATAAGAAACATTAGTACCCACTTATATAGCATGACTACACAAAGTGATTGTCTACAGAATATTAACTAAGGAATCATTTTCTTAAGAAACCAAACCAAAAACAGAGAATCATTTATTTACCAAGACTTTAATGCAAACAAAATCCATAGAAATATAGAATTTTTATGGAAAGGAATATTTTTGCAAGTAAGGATTTGATCATACCATCTACAGTGAAGCCAAAAGAAGTATTGATTAATATAAAGAAATTTTGACTCGCAGACATACGCAGAAATCGAATGCCTCTTAAATAGGCAGAACACTTTTAGTTCTACAATAGCCAATATGTAATTTATATGGGTGTAGAACCTGTGTTACCTCTCAACAAAGCACAATTCCCCGAGAAAATTTTTCGGAAATGTGTTGTATTTAATTTTCAGGAAAAAAAATTAAATAAAATCAAATTAAACCAAATTAAATTAAATTAAATTAATATAAGTTAAACTAAATCAAATTAAATTAAATCAAATCAAGTTAAATTAAATTAAACTATATTAAATAAAAATAAATTAAATTAATTCAGATTAAATTAATATAAATTATAAAGTAAACTAAACTAAACTAAACTTAACTAAATTAAATTAAATTAAGATAAAGTAAAATGAATTAAATTTGTTAAATTTATTTTATTTTATTAAATTTATTTTATTTTATTATTTCTTTATTTAATTCTATTTTATTTTATATTTCTTATATTATTAATTTAATTTAAATTAATGTAATTCTATTAAATTAAACTAAAGTAATGAAATTAAATTTAGTTTAATTGAATTAAAATAAATTAAATTTATTTAAACTAAATTAAGTTAAATTAATATTAATTTAATTTAATTTAATTGAATTGCATTAATTTAATTTAATTGAATTACATTAAATTAAATTAATAATATAAGAAAAATTAAATAAAATAGCATAAAATAAAAGAAATAATAATATAAAGTAAACTAAAAATAATGAAATAATAAAATAACACAAAGTAAAGTAAAATAAAAACCAAAAAGAAAAGAAAATAAAATAGAATAAAATAAAATAAAATAAAATAAAATAAATAAAATGAAATAAAATAAAATAAAATAAGATAATAAAAAGTTAAGTAAAATAAAGTAAAATTAAAAAAAGTGTAGTTACATAAAATAAATAAATAAAATAATATAAAATAAAATAAAAAGTGCATTTAAATCAAATTCACTTAAATTGAATTATAATAAATAAATTATTCTAAAGAACATAAAATAATTAGTTGAAATAAAGTAAAATTAAAATAAATTAAGTAAAAATATGAAATAAAACCAAAATAATAATAAAATAATAATAAATATAATAAACCAAAATAAGAAAATTAAATTTAGTGTGATAAAATAAAATAAAATATATATAATATAATTATTGCAAAAAAATGGAATAAGTAAACAAAGTGATAAATAAGAGAAAATTAAAATTTATAATTTATAATTTCAAAATATTTTAATATAAAATCAAAAAATAAAATTCAAGAACAAAAAATATAACTTGTGTAAATTTTAATTTTCAATTGAATTAAATATGTTATACCAAACATTTTAAGAAAAGAAATAGAACAAAATAAAGTAAAATAAAATAATTCTATATGAGATTAACTACTATTAAATAATACTGAAATAAAAAAATAAAATAAACACAAATAAGTTTTAAAATAAGTTTATTGTATAATAATACAATATGGACAATTAAGCCAGAAAATATTTTGAATATTTATGATGATAGATATTTGGTTCTACTTCAAAGTGCCAGAGCTCAATCAAAATAATTTACTCTACCTCAATATAATCGAAATTAAAATCGTAATTAAAATACATGTGTATTATCATATATATAATAAATAATTTTTATCATAAATATTATTATTATTATATTTATTTTAATTATTATCATTATTATTATTATCAATATTTTTATTTTTATTATTTTTATTATTATTATTATTAAGTTAATTTTTGTTAATATTATGAATTTTTTATCATATTTTTTTAAATTTTAATTTAATTTTCTTATTGTTTAATTTTTTGAATTTCGTTTTCTCACATTATTTGATTTCTAAATTTGGAAATTTGTATGTATCACAAATATAATAATTTATTAGCTGGCAAATTGGTCATTAAAAAGACTATAATTTATTATTTATATTCAAAAATATATTATATCTTATTAATATATTTTTCCGATATTTCGACTATCTTCGATGGTCATCTTCAGGGAAGATCACAAATATAAATAAACAATTTACAAGTTTTGCCTAATCTTGTAATAGATAATGAATTAAATTTAATTTCAATAATTAATAAACTTAACAATAAACTTATTTAAATATAATTCACATTTGTAGAATACATTTTTGTAAGTAACGTAGAAGCAATCGAGAACTATAAGGAATTTAGTGTGCTTTATTCTATAGGTATATAATTATATGTTTATATAGTTTTACGAAATATAATTAATTATTTGTTTTAATATTTAAATTTTAGTTATATATTCTTGAATGCCCTAATTGGTTAGTGTTTAATAATATAAAGTATTTAAAATTAGTTTTAAAAAATACATTTTATTGTCACCATTATTTCGACTATAGTCATTTTCAGGAATGATGTCTATTAATTAATTATTAATCTATTAACTTTAACTGGTTAGCACAAAAGTATATGAATTTTAATTAAATAATAATAATATCAAAAATAATATGCCATCGTTATGTATTTGATAAATTCAAAATATAAATAACAATATAAGTATAATCTTATTTAATGATTTTGACATATGTATATGATTGTATATATATACAAAATATATAATCGTTTTGTGATATGATTAATTTAAAAGAAAATTATTTTATGCGAATTTTTTCTGTTCTGTATTCTATATTAAAGCAACTATAAATTAAAACTAATTTCTGATTTGATGACGAAATGAATTGTTTTATTATATAAAAATTATATTATTAAATGGATAGGTTGGGTAATTCACTTAATTTAGTGACAATCAATATTTTAGTTAAATTTAACTGATTTCCTCAAAAGCACTTAATTTATTTTGTGGTAAATTTTTAATCCATTTTTGAATCGATTCATTATCCAATGTTAAATAATACGCAACATTTTAAATTAGCTAAAAAAGAGATGATTATAATTTATAATCATCTTCTTTCTGACTATGCTTGAAATTTTGATTGACTATAAAATATATTTTTAAAAACAAATTTAATAAGTTGTGTATTATTTAACACTGACCATTTAGTCCGACCAAAAATATATAAATAAATTTGGTCATGAAAATAATAAATTATGCAATATTTTTTTTTACTTACAATCTTTCTATATAACTATTTGGAAAAAAATTTAATGTAAATTGCAGCAAATACATTTTTGTAAAAAATATATTGAAAAATATCTCAATAATAAAAATAATTTAAACTATAAAACAGAAAACAGTTTTCTGTTAGTAGATTCTTAGTTATTTAGATAAACTTTTGAAGTTTATATAATTTAAATATGAAAAAAGTCTAAATAAATCACAAAAAAAGTAACGAAAAAAAATGTTTTAAAGAAAATTAAATAATATTCAATTTAATTTATTGAATTTTAATATATATTATTTTTTGTGATGAAACAATTCTAGCAATAAAATTTTATGGCTTCAAATTTATTTCGAGGCGTATGAGCAACTTTTGCTGCAATCAAAATTATTTTAGAAAAATTATATATAGCCGAATATTTTTTTATTGCTTTAAAAATTTTGCAGGAAGCCTGAAAACAGATATATATAAATATCAATTATGAATACGAAATTATATATACAATACAATTTCTTCTTTTGTGTTTCTCTGGAGTATAATACAAAAATATAAAATTGTGTTTTTTATTGATTTGATTAATTGAATATTAATACACTATTTATATATTGATTTTAAAAACAACTTATCAGCAAAAAAAAAAAATTCATTTATTAGCAATATTTATTGTTAAATATTCACATAATAGTTAGTTAGGAAGCAAGTAATAAAGCAAATACTATTGAATCCTTTTTGTTAGTGAAGCACTTTTTCTTTAGCAAGTTTGTTGCTTAAGTCTTTTGTATTGTTTTGCCTTTTCACACGTTAATAAAGTTTTATGACACTAGCTACTAGTTCTAGTTCTAGTCAGTCTGATTTGTTGAAAGTAATACACTTTTAAGCATTAAAATTTATTTTTATAAATAATTGAGTTCAATTTTGGTTTTTTTAATATTTTTTTATTTTTTTTTTATTGAATAAAATTAATTTTTCCAATACACAAAACATACCATTGATTTCATTTTCGCAAATTTAAATAAAAAATAATTGCACTGCACAAATACCACTCAGATATATATATATTTTTTGTAATAAAAAAAAAAATATGAATACAAAAATAAATGAAATAGAATTAAAGAACGAGGACGTTTAGTCAAAATTGGGTTAGTTGTCTTGAACGAACCCACAACAGATACTGAATAATTTTGACCATCTGACACAAGCTTTTATACCAGTGTACGCTCATAGAATGCCGAAACGATGCTACGGGGCTTGGGGATCAAAAAATGAGCGCGCTCACGTATAATAAATTTATCTTAAAAAAAATTTTTATTATTTAATCTTTTTTTTTCCGCCGCTTCGAAGTACAGAAAGTCAACCACGTATGTCAAAAGACTTGGTCTTAAGCCTAAAATGCAGCAGCCGTAAAGAGAGCTTTGGAGCACACGTTATTGTGTCGCAAGGAAATAATTATGGAAAAAAGCTTTCGATACTAAGATACTTAGCTAAGAGAGACTGCATGCAAGCGTGTAACATGTACGTGAATGCGTGAATACGTGAATACGTGTGAATAGCATCAGTTCGTGTATAACACAACTTGTGTGGCTGTGTTTGTGCATCAAAAGCTTTTTGGCGTGTACGTATACAAGGTAAACATTGTGTATGAGACACGGACAGTGTACGTATAGGCTGTCGACTTACTTACACGCTGCATCCGTGTTGGGTTTTGTGTAAAGCGAATTGTTTTTTTTTTGGGTTTTGTGGAAATGGTTCAGATAAATACTCTTTTTATCGGCATCTATGGGGGTTTGTGCGTTTTAAGGTTTTAGTTTCGTAAAAACTGCAGTTAGGCGCGTTCAAAACATTTTACAAAATATTCACGTAAACAAAAGTAAAAAAAAAGCAAACTGTTTGCCGTAAAGTCGCGTTTTGATCTGTCATACAAAGTCCTGAAGCTGCTAAGGATATCACAAAAAAAAAATATATTGTACTAATAATTATACTAATTAATTTAATTATTTTTTAAAAAAAATGTTGTATAAATAAAAAAAAAATTTTAAAAATTTTAAAGTCTCTTTGTCTGTTCTGTGAATGATATTGAAGTTTTAAATGAACTTCAAACTAGTTGTCTATTTTTACAGCTTAGTTATCTTTTCCACTTCTAACATAATTAGTGTAAAAAATTTACAGAATCGTAAACGTACAGCCCATTTATACTAATTATTTGGTTAATATGGGCACTGGAACTATTGTAACACATATCCAGTAAAAATCTTAGCTAAAACAATCGGCTTGGTCGATTAGGGTAATAGAGTTAGCTATAATCAAAAAAAAAATCTTGTTTCGGAATTAATAAACTATAAAACCACATTTCCAAATTATAATTACAAATATAATAAAACATTTGATGTAAGAATAAATTATAAACGAATAAAAAAATTAAATTAACAAAAATATTATTAACTCAACTACTAACTAATGATGGTTCTTCTTTATCTCAAATGGTTAAGAGTGGAACATGAATGATATATATTAATTGCCATATATTTATTGACATAACTACAAGCTGCTAAAAGATTTTTATAGGTTGGAAATCCATAACTATTAACGCAATTCTAGTAATACTAACACAATGGAAAGTAATCTGTTTCCTTCATTGATAAATATTTATATAATAAAATTGAACTATGCCTGAACTTTTATTAAGTGTTAATAAGTGCTTTGCAAGTGCTTTGTAAAACCTCATAAATATATATAGTAATTGGTTACAGTAAAAAAAATTGTTTACAATTGTGTGCGAATTTGGATTGAGTATGCAGTTACCAGTTGATATCTGTCATCGGTGGTTTCATCTCTACTATAAATCACTTCTTTATCAAAAAATAGGATTCTATCTTTGGACTTCAAACACTAATTAGAGATATATGCAACTACATATTTTTAATTAAAAGTCTTCATTACTTTTAATGTTTTTTGGAAAATATTGCATCTACATTCTGTGTCATATTTTTCGTGGATAACAAATTGATTTAAATACCATCCAAAATTTTTTTTTTAATTTATTTATTTCTTTCCAATAGAAAGATGTAATAAGGTAATGAAATGTTATAAAACAAAACAAAAAAAATTCGGCTTCATACAATATAAATGTAAATATTAATTTTATAATATTATTTTTCGACTATTTAATAAAAATTTGTGTATTTTAATTGTTATTAAAATAATTATCCTTAACGCAAAATAATAATTGCATATACTGATTAAACTACAATAACATCTATAGTAAAAATGTTTTATAAACAATATTCGCAAAAATAAAAATTTAAACAGTCATAGTAAAAATTAAATAAACCAAAAATATTAATAAAAATAAAACGGAAATTAATTTAAAAAAATAAAATCTAATCTAAATAGTCAAAAAAAAAATTAAAATGTTTTTTATATACTAATAACAAATTTATAAAATGTATATAAAAATAAAATAACAAATTTAATCACATAAACAAAATGAAAATTAATTTTAAATTGCGAAAATTAATTGAAGCATTAACTCTGAATTCACAAATAGCTAAAATATGAAATTAAACAATAATATGATATGTTATTGTATAACTCATAATATGATATAATTTCTAACATAAAATATATTATAAACTTCGAAAGTAAAACAAAAACTGTCGCAATTCAAATATATTTTAAACAAATATTTTCATATAAATAGTTTATAAAAAAGGTTAGAAAATAATCAATACGAAAAAATATATAAAATTATAAAAAACTTTAAAAATAAAATATAACGAAAATAATATACAGAATATAAGTTAATCAGAAATTATTTAAATAATTAATAATTAAATAATTAAGATTAAATAAATAAAAAAGAATTGAATTTTTAAAATAAAAAAAAGATACTAAATAACTATTTATATAAGAACCATTCAAATATTTTTCTTATACACATATATTTATAAAATTAAACTGATATAAATCATGTTTAAATAACAATAAATAACAATTACCACATATATAAATATATATAAATTGTCTAAGAAATTTATCTGAAAACAAAAACAAAAATTAATTGAAATAAATTAAAGTATTAATTGAAAGTTTAATATGATATGTATAAGTATAAATAAAATATTTGAAATTTATAACAAAAATAAAATTGAAATCTTTTAATCAAATAAAAATGCTATAAAAGTTGTATCAAAAATAAATATATTTCAAATAAAATATTTAATTCTTTTGTATGAAAGTAAAAACTAATTAAAACTTTACTTAATACAAATATAAACTATAACAAAAGTCAATATAAAAAATTCAAGTAAATCAGAGAAGAGCATAAATAAAATTTAAAAAAATTAAAAAGTATTATAAACTTTAATAATAAATGCATGAAATAAATTCAAAAAAAAAAAATTATTTACTAAAAAAAACTTATAAAATTTATTTTATAAATTTTTAGAACAAAAATTAATTACTAAAAAAAAAATTATAAAATTTATATAATAAATTTTTAAAACAAAAATTAATTACCAAAAAAAAAAAAAAAAATTTATATAATAAATTTTTAAACTAAAAATTAATTATTAAAAAAAATTAAAAGTTTTATACATAAAAATGACTATAAATATATAATTATTTATTATGAGAATATAATTACAAAGTAATATGAAAACCCCCGGATATAAATAGTAAATATTAACAATCAAAAAACTGTTTTAAAATTATATAGAATATTATATTATATTATATTGAAAATCACTGATCCAAATGAAGTGAAAATTTAAAAAAAAACGAAAATAACAACTGTTAAATGTTTATGTAAAGTTCATATGAAATTCTTATAAACTAAATGCTGATAAAAATAGCAGTGAAAAATTATATAGAATCAAAGAAATAATTATTATTTATTATAATAAAAAATAAATTTTTGTTTAAAGTATAATAAATTTTTATTTCTATAAACTTCTGTATAAAAATTTTTAATATATATGGGTCATGCTTTTACAAGCCGGACGGATTATGGAACAAAATGACCTCATAATCTTCAATTTGGATGAAATTTGGAGCTCCTTTCATAAAATAAAAATACCCATATCTTGAATAAAAATTTTAAAATTGATTTTTCCAGGAGATACAAATCATTGGGGTTTTTGAGAATTGACATTGAAACCACATTAAGATTATGTATATTTAAGTACTTATATTAACCGTTAAATTTCAAAAGTTTTTCATTTAAATCGGAGACGATGAGGTCAAAAAGGTGTACCATTTGTAAAAGAATGACCCATATATGAAAATATATACATTTATAATAATCATGAAATCATTATAAAAATATAGTCGTAAAAGTGAAAAAAATACACATTTGATACAACTATTATTTATCTCTAAAATATTATATAAACTATAAATATAAATTTATTTAAAATAATTAAACTAAATTAAATAATTCATAGACTGAAAACTTAAAAATATATTGCTAAAGTTAAAAATATTACTGAATAAGAAAAAAAAAGGTTCTAAACAAAAAGTTTAAAATTTATATTAATATTTATAATTACATTCAAGTTATAAATTTCTCATTATAATAAAATAATTTATAATTAGAAAAATGAAAGGAATATAGAAGAAATAAAAATAAAATAATTAAAATACTATTAAAATAGCAATCTTTAATATTTAAAACACAAATAAAAATAAATAAATGAGTTTCTGTTTAATAATAATAATGTATAATAATAATATATAATAATATCACAATATATAATTAAATAATAATAAAAATAATAATAATAATAAAATAATTTATAATTAGAAAAATTAAATGAATATAGAAGAAATAAAAATAAAATAATTAAAATACTATTAAAATAGCAATCTTTAATATTTAAAACACAAATAAAAATAAATAAATGAGTTTCTGTTTAATAATAATAATGTATAATAATAATATATAATAATATCACAATATATAATTAAATAATAATAAAAATAATAATAATAATAAAATAATTTATAATTAGAAAAATTAAATGAATATAGAAGAAATAAAAATAAAATAATTAAAATACTATTAAAATAGCAATCTTTAATATTTAAAACACAAATAAAAATAAATAAATGAGTTTCTGTTTAATAATAATAATGTATAATAATAATTTATAATAATATCAGAATATATAATTAAATATGTAATATATAAAAATTATGAATAAATTTTTTTGTAGATAATTTAATGCAATCAAAACAAAAAAAAAAGACGAAATAAAAATTGCTTGATTAAAACAAAAATACTAATTTTTTTTTTATATAAATATTTAACAGAATTAATGGAATTATAATAGTAAAAATATAAATATAAATTTTTAAATTATGTATTAATAAACATTAATATTAAACTAAGTTAAAAGTGCCGCAGTACTGGCTGTTGGACTATTTTACGTCAATAATTTTAATAATAAATACTAAGTTACAAAAAAAAACTTTTATGATTAAATATGCAAACTTAAATAAATAACAATTGTTATAATAATATGTATATATATTTTATATATAAAAAATAAAATAACTCAAAAATAAATGCGTGCATCTTAAAATATGTACACCGTATTATTGTTATGTTTGTTTAATTGTTTGTTTTAATTATTAATTTTTATAAATAAATAAACGTAATAAAAATTATAAATATTTTAGTAAAATAATTAAAATAAATAAAAATAAATACACAATAAAATTTATAAGATTAAAATAAATAAGAAAATAATAATTAAGAAAACAATTAATTAAAATTAATAAATTAAATGTAAATATAATAGTGTTGTTATAAAATAAAATAAAAATAATTATAAATGTTTTAGTAAAATAATTAAAATAGAAAAAATAAATAAATAAAATTTGTAAAACTAAAATAAATAAGAAAACAATAATAGCAAAAAAATTGACTTAATTAAAATTTATTAATTAAATAAAATATAACAGTGTTGTTATGCATAAGGGAAACATACTTATGTATGTATGTATATATAAATTTCTGCTTTTGATGTGATTTAATTAGCGGACATTTCAAGAAGATTGAGGGCTATTTTTGAAACCGATAGATAGGTCACAAAAACAAATTTGATTCATCGAAAGCTATATTTTGTTCAAACTTAACTTGTTATTATAGAGATTTTGTGATTTAAAAAAATTAAATTTTATTAAAAATTAAATAATGTTTTTCTTGAAGAGATTTGGTTACGATCGAATAGGGCAAATACGGGGTATGATCAAGGGGCAATAAGAATTTTGACATAGCGGACGCTATGTTTTGACTGTTAAGTCGAATCATTTCTATGTTCTGGTTACAGCGTCAGGACGCTATGTGAGGACATCACAGAGTTATATTATTCAGTTTCAGTTAGTTGAACAAATAAATGACTATATTAATACGTATATGAATGGCAGTTATATCGTTATGTTATATTTAAAAATATATATGTTAAATATATATGTTATATATGTTATATATATATTATATATAATATTATATTATATATATATTATAATATATATATATTATATATATATATATATATAATATATATATATTATATATATATATATAATATATATATCATATAATATATATATATATATATATATTATTTATATAAATGTTATATGTTTAATTTAACATGTTGAATAAAGTTAGAGAATGAGAATGTATAAATGCTATTAAATATATGTAGGAGGTGTTAAAAAGTGCTCTAAAATATACCTTTATCTGCAGCATTTTTTTTTAGCAACAGTAATCATATGCTTTATAGCATTTGGAAAGTAAGTTTGGACCCTTCAGAAAGACCAATTAAGGATTACACTCAATATTTTTATTTTCATAGATCTGTCTCTTGTGTCATTACATTTTTTCTGTAGATTCATTAAAATAGAAGCGGGTCACCTTTCTCATCGCTATTGTTGAAGTTATCGGAAGGAATATTGAAAATTTTAAATACCTAAATTAAAAATAGAGATGACTCGAAACTAATTTATTGAGTAAAAATACTTCTGAGAGCAATAATATCCTAAAAAGTTTAAATTCAAGTTTTTGTGTCATTTCTTACGGCAAATTGATTCAATAGTATTTCGGTGCGTATGAGTGACATGTAGGGCATCTGATAAATTAATTATGTTAAATTCTTCTAAGAAAACAATACCGCATACCATTACATATGTTATTTAGCATACGTACGAGGTCATAAAACTTGCATATGATCTGGGCATCTAATATATCGACCTATGTTAAAAACGTGAAAATGAATAAAATGCTTTCTAATTTAGCATTAGAATTAGCATTAGTGAGGTTATTGAAGATATAACAATTTCGTAGGGCTCATATGAAATTATTTGCAAATGTGATGGATATAAAACGAGTGGCAGTAAAAATTCGTTTTTAATTGTAAACAGATCATACTGGTATTATTTAGCTAATACCTAAACATCGTTGAGTTTACAATTTCGGTATATTTCAATACTTAGTTAGTTAGTTAGTTGTGTTGGAGGGAGGGCCGAATCCTTATCAATTAGTTTAGAAAGCCGTTTTTAAACCACAAATTCTCGTAATAATGGGCAGTAAAGAAAAGATCAAGCTAAAACCAGCAATAGGCTATAGGCAAGAATCTAACCTATGCTAAAGCTAGAGATATCGTTGAGTGTGTTAAAGAAGGGGGCCCCCAGAAACTTAAACCTAGTTCTGCCCAAGCCTGAATATAGACACAGAAGGTGTTCTGTTGTTCTTTTTTCGAAAGCTGGTAGATACGCATTGCAGGAACTGTCACAGGGTATAATTCAATACTTACTTGTGCGACTTTCTATAGGAATTCAGTATATGAAATTTTATTTGTTAATATAAGGTCAATATAGCATACGTACGCTATATTGTAATAGTTTAATTGGTTGTTAATACCAAAAATTATTGTAATTAGTTATGGGTATTATATGCTGTGAATAATGAATAATGAAAATAATTAAGAAATATACAAAGCGAAATATAAAACTAAATTTAAACATATTACTGACATAATTTATTTATTTATTAAGAAACTTATTTTGAATAAGTTTCATTAATCAACGAATTACAATCAAAAGAAAATAATATTGATAATATAAATGAATTAATAAATAGAAAAACAATTGATTATGGACAGATATGTAATAATGTAAAAATGTATTAAATACGCAAGTAATATTAAAATATATATAAATTAAATAAATAAATGTTATATACATATGTATATAATGCATATATAAATAAACTGAAAGTAATGAAAATAAAACCAGAAGAAATAAATAAATTACTTAATTAATTTCAAGCAAATTATGATGAAAGTATTGAACGAAAATTTATTTAAGTATAAAATTGATTCAGTTAAATAATAATAAATTGAAGAAATACATTCCAAAAATAAATTTATTTGAAATTTATATAATTTGAATTAAATCATTTCCAAATCGTTAGTCGAATTTTTTCATTGTCTGTTTATTTCACGTCAGCATAAATTACTTTTCCTACTTTCTTTGCGAATTTCATCGGAGTTGCACCAAACCGATTACGAAAAACTACTTACGATTGTTTTAATTTTATTAATTAATTAAACCTCAAATATATATTGCAAATTCTAACTGAAAGTAATGCTGCAGTGAATGGAAGCTTTTAATCAAAATTAATTGTGTAGAGTATCGAAGAAGATTTTCGAATCAAACCAATCGTAGGGAAGATCATACCGCTCACCGTAATCGTTTCAAAAATGTATGGACCTCACGCCTATAACTGCAACCAACACTTCAATAAGACGTTATATTTTAATGCAATAATGTTTGGAAATAAATAAGATATTATTTTCTTTATTTTCTTAGGTATATGCTATCATCTATTTATAAAAGAATTTTACAAGAACTTCTGCAGCAATTGTAATCTAATTATATACACCTCATTTTATATATAAAACTTTGGATTAACTTAAATATATAATTTTCTGAATATATATAGTTTTTCTGAATCATTTTTTACATCTCATGAATGCACATTTTCTGGTTTTTGGATTGCAATAGATTACGAAAAATTTTGATACTGTGATCTTTGCATATATGAACATTTTTTTTAATGATAAAATTTATTTTTACCGTGAAAGATGTAACCTCTCCGATTTCAATGTCAAGCATTCCTATAATTTAGAAACTTTTTGGAATTAACTTACGCTTTTTGTATTATGAGAAGAAAGACTGATCACACTGCCTCATAAAGGGACGATTTGAAACTCCAAATAAAATGACTTTGAAAAACTTAACTTAGCTTTGAAAAAATTATGACAAAAAATCTTACCGGTTACGTACCAATGTTGTACTGCCCGAACAATAGAAAAATAGTGCCCATCGAAGAGATGAAGGATACAGTCTTTCGTTATTTGAAAAGATGTAAATATCGAACTAATCTGCTTATCTTTCCAATGATAAAAAAAGGTAAAGAAGAAATCAAGTTAGAACCAGCCAGAGGCTATAGGCAAGAATATGGACAATGCTAAGGCTAGAGATGTCAATAAATATTCACTGTATAATATGTAACATTGGAGGACATTGGAATTTTTAAAACCATCATTTTTGTCAAAACATTCTAGCATTCATAAAAGTGTCACTGCGAAGCATTAAGCCTTGCTCAATTGAAGAGAAGTTTTATATTCTTATACTGAGTTTATAAATAGTTAGAAACAAACATCTTGTATATATTTTTAACTTTATTTATTTATTTCATTTAATGCTGTTGAACTGTTATTTAAGCTTAAGAATTTTCGATAAATATTAGTATTTTGTTAAGTTCTAGTTTAGTAATTATACTTTTGTGAGATAGTGTTGACTTCTTTGTTAAAGTATGAATGAATATATGATAGTAGACACCAAAATCTCTAACCAGAAATTAGTATTGATTGGTCACTATATATATAATTAAAAAATAAAATTCTATGTATACTTACTTACTTACTTACTTTTTTGACCACTACAACCCGTTACCGGGTTTCGGTCTGATGCAACATATCTCCCCAGGCGCCTCTGCTGCGTGCGCGCCATCTCCAGTCTCGTACATCAAGTCCAGTTAGTGTTCCCTCAACTTGATCACTCCACCGCAGGCACGGTCTACCTCTACGTCTTCTTCCGCCAACTATTGTTTCAAATACTTTTTTAGTGGAGGATCTTTATCCATTCTCATGACATGACCAAGCCAGCGAAACCGCTGGATGTTAATTCGCTTTCAAGTATATATGTATATTTTAATTTGAAAATATAGTTTTTTTTTTATAAAGATTAATTCAATTATATAAAAACAATATTAATTATTTTCGCATTTTATATTTTTGGTATAAAAATCCAATAATATTTAAATTTCTTAAACACTTGACTTGTGATACAATTAATAAATATAATTAATATTTTTCTATACGGATGTACTGTAAGTCTACTGTCTTAGTGTTAATGAGTTAAGGACCACATTTAAGTACTAAAAGAAGCAGGTACAGATCGAATTATCTGCTTTCTTTATTTATTTTATTAATTTATTTATTGAAAATTTAAAATATAATTAATTACATATTAAGGCGCTGATTGCAATAAAGTCTTAATGGCTCTTATCTGTAGTACCTATTGAATTGGTATTATCTAAAAAATAAAATTAGTATCATCGTTCAGAATAAATATCTAAGCTACAAAAGTGAATGAAAATACTTTATATGTAATTAATTTTCATAAAATTCATTAATCTTTCATAAAAAGTATACTCCAAAAACTTAAGGCAGTATTAAAGATGTCCAGTAAGATTTTCACTGGAAAAAATACTTAACGAAAGAACTGTAAAGTGTTAGTGACAATATTCTTTAGAACCAGAGCAATCAGGGAACATCTAGCATAATTAGCAATAAGCGATTTTATCCAGAATTCCGTTCATCCAAAATTCATCTGGAATAGATTGAAGCTAATTATTGTATAATTTTTTTATTTCTTTTTTTTTAATAATTTGTAAGATATATATAAAAAAATTTCGATACCACCTTCTAGACATATCCGGCATAGATTAGTGTCGGTCGATCTTACTACTGAAAATATTCCATTTTTGGTATATCTCATTATTATTTTTTGATATTCATTAAAATTATCCACAGACGCTACTTTAGCAGTTTTAGTATATATTTTAGAAATGTATGTGCGATAATTGTTTTCATGGCAGACTTATTTTGAAGAATCAGTCTTTTTAGTATGCATGCAAATCCGTTAGTAATGATTTCAACAATTTTCTTTTCTCCTTCAGAATATTTTAGAAATTACCTAGGAAGAAATTACCTAGGAAGAATTGTTTTCATTGTTAAAAAATTTATTTAACTAGTTTAGTAGTATACTATATATTTTGAACAAGTTATTTGGAAATTTTTTTTTCCCGTTCGTCGGAATTCGATAAACCGGCTAACAAGTAATTTATTATACTATCAATATATGTAGGAAACAGATTAGCAATAATAGTTTTGACTTTTAACTGTCTCTTCCTTGTTCGCCTAGAATTCATCTGAAACAAATAATCAGTAATTATTTCAAGTTTTGATTAGTATTTTTAGAGAGCTTATGTTCTTTCCATTTGCAAAAATTCATATGAAATATATACAAACTTTCTTTTAACGCATCCATGGTACAACTAATGCGAATAAGCGTTAATTGTTTTCTTTGTAGAATAATTATTATTATGGCATGTTCTATAAATTACAATTACAATTTAAGTACTTAGTCTATTCACATAAGCTTTCCAAATATATCTATTACGCTCTAATACTCTGAGCTCGCTAAATGATTTGTTCGTTTCCCCGCTTATCGATCTTCTCTATTTACTTTTTGGCCGTCCACGATTTCTTCTATGCTTTGGATTCCATTCTAATGCTGAGTGTGAGTTTTCACTAACCGATTTTCGCAGGGTTTGCCCCAGCCAGCTTTATTTCCGCTTCATTATCTACTTTTCAAGCTGTTGCTGATTTGTAATTTTCCATAGACGCTTATTGCTTATGGTTCTCGGCCACACCAAATTTTTAGGATCTGGCGAAGGCATCTGTTAACTAATGTATGTCTGCAGTTTTTGTGAGATCGTGGCCATAACAAAACACGATTTAGATCTATATAATAACACACTTTTAACGCAGGTATCTAATATCGTTGTTGAACGCCACATCTAGCTTTCCGCAGTGTATTGGCTACGTCTTCTGCAGTATCACCTTTTGTTCAATAATTTTAGCTGGAGTTATATTAAAATTGGGGGGATATGGACTTTTACGAGTATTTTCTTTTGTTTCATTTGTTTGTTTAAAATTTAATTATTTATTAGAATCTCTTTAATTGGAGGTATTTTAATTAGATTAAATTGTTTACGTCAAGTTGATATAAAATCATTATATCGAGGTATTCAAACTTTCCGACGTTTTCCACGATATTTGTAGAATGCATTTTTTAAAGGATCTCTTCTCTTCTTGTTTCTCAAAATACTCAAAATTCTCAAAATTTTCTTAAGGAATCTATCTTTTTCACGTTTTTCAAAATTTGTTTAAAGATATATATTATATATATATAGATATATATATATATATATAAATATATATATACATAAAAGTATATATATTAAGATATATATTGTATAAAAATACATATGGTACAATACCTCTATGATATATCTGATTCAAATTGTAGTTGTCTTCATTGTTGTATAATTTTTTTAAAGAGTCAATCAGACCCCATTCTTTGCAAGATTTTTCTTAGCTCCTCTAGCATATAGCTGATACTTACGAATTATTATTATTTAAATTTCAAACTTTTTGCAGAAATCAAATTTTTTTAAGAGCACAGAGAACTATTGTTTATATATTTAAAGATAATTTGAGTAAGTCAAAACTTTTCCATTCCTTCAAATATTTTTCTGAATTGAGAAATCTATTCTATTGTTTTTCGAGTAATTATGCTTATTAAGAAAACCAAGTATCTGCGTGTGTTACTTTTCCACGTTTTAATTAAGATTTTTAAATAAATAAATTTTTTTTAATGTGTAATTTTTGCTGAAAGTTTTTAATAAATACGCATGTGCGCTATTTCATTAATTACATTAATTTAATTAATTGCGAAGTGTTATTAGTCAAAATGAAATGATTAGTAGCAAATAATCATTATGCTGTAATAAAAATCAGTGAAATGAAATATTTTTGTAAATTTACATAAAAATATAATAATTAAGTAATAAAATTCCTCCCGAAGAAATGTGTTTTCGGCATATAAACAATAAAAAGTGTTCCGGTTAGTAATACTAAAACAGAAAAAAAACATTTTTATTATACAAACAAATAATAAAACAACAAAAACAAAACAATTGTTATGCAACAAATATAAAATGTTAACACAATAATTATTAAATAAAAAAAAAACTAACCAAAAAAATTTAAATAATAAAAAAATTGCGAAGTATATGAATAAATTAAACAAAAATTATTAAGTTTTTAGTTTTTTTTTTATACACATTCTAAAAAATTCTTAAGAAATAAATTAAAATGATAAAAATAACGTTTTTAATATAATATTGTATTTATATAAAATAACAAGGTATGTATGTACATATGTACTATGTACTACAAAGTGAGCGGTCAATACATATGTAAGTGACTGATTAGTGTAACAAAAACAATATAAGTACATCGTACATCTCACATAATGTGCGAATAGAGTCAGAAGTCACGTAATATACTTAAGTTTCATATAACAAAATAACATGATCAGCTCAAGAAACATAATCTCACACCAAGTACATGCATTATATGGTAATCGTGGTATGAGTTCCCATACACGTTTAAGACAAAAATGCTAAAAAATAAGTGCATAAACGGTTTTGTGGGGATTTCAAAATTACAGTGGCCAATAGAAAACGAAATCATTTCGTCAAACCACAGTCAAAGTAATGAAATCCGAGAGCAGACCTACGCATAAGTCCGCAGTTTGCATAAATAGAATAAAAGAGGTTTAGAAAGGAATACGAGTACAAACTTATATTCACCATAGTGCAGTATCTCAAGTTTTAATTACTTTGGCATAGTTTTGCAACAATTTGAGACAAAACTCATACTTCAATCTCATAAGCCCCCAAATATAATTGGCTCAAGCAATGATGAAATGTGCTTGTAACTGCCGATCACTGTCATAAATAGTAATTAACTTAAATTTTACAGTATGTAAATGGATAAATAAAGAATATATGTTCAATATATATAATATTTAATTGCAGCAAAATTAAAATTTATGCCTAGCTAATAAATGGTACGTTAATCTACATAATTTAGAGAATTGACATAAAATGTCTTCATACGAATTCTACATATGGGCGTGAGTGTGTTTAATGTGGTTTAAAATTTTTTCAAAACAACCTAACAAATCACACAGATTTTAAATTTTTGTATAAATATTTCCTAAGGGTGCGAGACTTATAATTAATTCCTTTAAATTTAATAATTAATTTACATTTATTACTAATATAATTGTTAAACGAAAAGCCGACTCTATATTACAGACATACTCATCATTGACGATCAGATCACACTTAGAATTCTCTTAGAAGAGTAAATCAAGCAAACATTACAGAAAATAGTAACAACACCTGAGCCATTCTAAAAGCCATAAGGCTTGACCACACAAGCCTATGGAGGTGACGACTTTTATAATTCTAGTATAAAATTCTTATACTTGTTATAAAAAGAAAGTTCTCCTCGCTATTGTTGTAAAATTAAATATTGTTCCAAAAAAAATTAAATAAAATGTACATGTACCGGCGCAGGAGGTTCAGGCCCCGGCTGCATATTTAATTGAAATTCGGCTACCAGACGATTCTGGCTACAGCAATAACAACGTTATCAAAACAATATCAAAATGGATTTTACCTATGTAGGTAGGTTGGAGTGGCGGCCTTGTTTCCAAAAACCCACTTGAGTCCCTTTGTCGTACCTCAGAAATAACATTGGTACGTATATTGATTTAGATCAGTATACAGTCAACGCTAAAAAAGGTATGACTCCTCCATTAGGTAAAGGAAAACTAATCTGACGGATACCTAACATCTTAATAGAAGACTAATTATTTAATTATATCGATATAAAACTAATATAACTTTATTTATAAACATTGATAAGGCTAGAACGAATTCGGAAAATTCTAATTAATTGAGATAACAAAACTGTCATCTAATGTAAACAAGTAATAATTAATGTGGAGATTAAAATATCACAAGAAAAATATTCCAATCTAATTTACTGAGAAATAATAAGATTTAATTTTACTAAATATAAAATTAAATAAAAAACATTCTATATACCAGTAAAGCACGGAAATGCAAGACCCGCCAATAGCGTAACTTAAACTTTGACGCTATTTTTGATCGTATCATTAACAAAAACAGAACAAATTTTTTGTACACAGGTTAAGTAGTGCGTAAGTGAGATACTTTATTCAAAAGTGGACGTACAAGTCTGGAAAATGATACACATGTTCGAAGTCCAAAAACCGCATTAAAAGTAAAAATCCTCTCTAAAGTATGTATATACTACGTTATAATATGCTTAAGAGTTTAAAGATCATAGATTGACTAAAAGTGATTTAGTAAAAAATTCAGGGATGTCATTAGAAAGAGTGCACAAGATCTTTCGGCAAGATGATTATGTTTTGGGGTTTTAAAATGATGTTTCTACAATTGATGCCATCTACACTAACAATGCACGAAAAGCAAATTCGACTTTATGATCCTTTCCTTACGAAATTTTTTTAAATGGATGAAGATGATTTTGTGCGTTATTTAACAACTATATATGAGATTTTATACTAAACTATATAAGAGGTTAAGACTTAGTATGAATCCGGCTCTCGATTCTAAAGCGACATCGACCGAGAAGATGTTAGCGATAATTTTCTGTGAAATAAAATTTTTTATGGACTATAACTAAACTTATGGAACAAAGAATTCAAAATAACATTGAATCCTTTTCCATCAATAGAATCTTAAGCTCACATCGTTAATTGCCACTTTCCGTTCCCGCTGCTTTCTAGTTTTTCTTTCATCTCAAAACATTCTCTTCAGTAAACAGAACCTTTGCATAAATGCAGATACCTTCTGATATATACTACAGAAAAGGGATCCATAAATGGAAGTATCCTAGGAAAGTTTAAAAAGTGCAATATCGCATTTTTGATTTATGCAGAAAATTAGCATTATTTGTAGTAAGTTAATCAAGAGACTGGAATATAATAATTTCACTGTTTTATTTAATAATATTTTTAAATGTTTTATATTGTTGTGACAGTTATCTCAGCGGAACTATGCTTTGTTAACCCGAGTTGCTGAGTAGCAAAGTCTCAAAAGTTTTCTGTCATAATTACACTCATGTCATAAAACTAAGTTATGAGAATGGATTTAAATGTAAACCACTATCTACGACATCAAATGTTTGTTAAATTTCCTCAATGGTAGCATGGTCTTACCATAAGTCCTTTTTAAACATAAGCTACAATCCTACAACCATACAACTTGTTCGACTCGATAGTCATCGCTAATTTATAGTGGACCAAAAATCTTGTGAAAATTATTGGAACACTTCCAGTACTGTTCCATCACTCTGTAATATCGCTTATGCTTCTTATCAATGTATAGGTCTGAGGTAGAATAAGTGATAAATAAATCTTGTCGCTGGAGAGAGCTCTTTACATTCGAGTTGAACATTGAACCTATGTTTCTCATCGGGAATTCTAAATTCCATGTTCTATTTCAAAGTTTATTATTTTTATAACTGAAACTAATATATATGAATTTCTCAGCATTTTGGAAAATGTAATCATTAGCATCTAATTAGTGAATAATGTATGTTAATGTCTACAACTGACATAAGAATCTGATAATTAAAACAGTAATATCATAGTTCTCCTACACCTTATGAACTGAACAAAGAGTTGTGTAGATTTAGAATAAATTAAGGAATTAAATTTTTGATCTATATACAAAAAAAAAGTCAATCTTTATCTGTTTCAATTGTTTGGAGATGAACGAAATTGATTAATAGATGTTTTTTTATAAAGAGTTACGCTATATCTGCCTTGTATTCGCATTTCAGTTTCTTCGTTGTATATTTTGCTCTAATGTAATTTATGCGGATTAATTATAATTGTTTTTTATATTAAACATAGATATTTGTAATTAAAAATTCGGTTAAAATTTTCAAGTTGTTTTTAAAAAAAAAAAAATTACACATTATTAAATTTATTAGTTTAAACAAAAATTTGACCATTTCAAATTCAAGGTTAATGCAGTATTTGAGTTATATAAAAAATCAACAAAAACTCAAAATAAAAAAAAAAATGTTTAAATTTTTGCCATAAAATTCAAATTAACCATCAAATTTAATATAGCACAAAATTTTTTTTAAAACAGACAAAAAAATCTTCACAGATCAAAGTAAGTTGTCAAACAGGGCTTAATTAAATCTGATAATTGCTCAACACTCAAGATTGAAATCACAGATTTTTGCAAATAAAATAATTGCTCAGATGGTGAGAATAATGATTTGGATACGGATTCGGTTACTCTGGCCACACAGCTATTACCACATCTTCTTATATATTTGCTAAATATATCAATAATGCAATAAATCGCAATAAATGTTGATATGAGTAGAATATGTTAATGAGTATATATTTCTGTTATATGTTCTAATATGTGTACTAAATCCGCAAAGTGCCATATATATCTCAACAACAGAATTGAAGAGTCAGTTGACTACTTAAAGTTCTCAATCTCCTTAAGAACATAGGCAAAATTTCCAAAACAACTTTTTACAAGCTACTCAAAATAAGGGTTTTAAGGGTACTTTTAACACTGCAAAATTGATCACCGAATAATTATTAAGTTCTATGAAAACTCAAGACGGGGAAAACTCATATCGAAATGATAAATGATAACAGTATGAAAAGGTTCGCTTAAAAGTATATAGTATATGGTCTTATAAGATCCAAAAATTGACCAAAAATGTTAAATAGAAACTCCAAGTACTACATTGAGGCATACTCTGCAGTATTTGAAAGCAATTTCTGGGTTTTAAAAAAATTTTGCCCACAATGGGTATATTATTCGCTAACAATACAGCAAAAACATATTCTAAACGAATTTTCTAAAAATTATCTGTAATGTTCTGGATAGATAGGAATAATTTTCTGCATTAGTTCATTACTATTGCTTAGAGTTTATTTATATCTAAAACAAGAGGCTAATGGTTAATGAAGACGATTCTTTACCTCAAAAGCGAGTACCTCTCTAGAAATCGGCCAAGAATATGTTAGAGTTTATTTTTTTGCGATGCAAAACGAATTGTATTAAGCGATTCTGTTTAAATTAGTCACGTTATTATAACAATATTTAGAACCAATTGGATACAAAGATTTGTGAAGGAAAGGCCAGATTCACTAGGATAAAAAATCATTTTCTCTTAAAGCAATACACATAGCTCAAGAAAACCATCTTTAAAATTACTTTAAAAACTATTTTGGCCTTCTGGCTATAATATTATCTTAAATGATTCTATTAAGGAAAATTATGTCCATCAAATGAAGTAGTAACATCTGCTATATATGGATATTTTGCTTATATTGAATCAAAAATATACTTCAGGTATTAAGTCTATAAATAGGTTCAAGTAACTAAGTATTGAAGTTTTGGAAAATTATACATAAAAAATAAATAAAAATAATTTTATAACTAAAAATCGTATTATTATTCTCTGTGCTCCGAACTAATGAACCATATCAAACTATGTAGTTCCTCAAAACTCAGATGAGTATCAGAGTTATACATATTTAAGCACTGCATATAAATATCTTCAAACTAAAGACGATATTTTTTTACTGCATTTCGAAAACTCTCTTAAAAAAATAGGATGTGTTCAGGATGTGTTGTTTATTGTACTCATATTTAGGTAATCGTTAGTTAAAGCCTTTTTGTGAAGTTTTTGACTTTTTCTTTAGGGCAGGATGTTATAACGAGTCGTTATTAGGTTACGAGTTAATTTTAAATAACTAACTGAACTGAATAATATCAGAGTCGAAAAGCTGCTAAAACATATTTATACCTAAAAATTAGTTGAAGAGTAAGGCATGTCTTCAGCAACGCCACCTGGCGTGAAGTGAAACCAAAGTACAAAGAGTCCATTAGTATTTAGTGCGTTTTCTTAGATGCAAAAAATCATATAATTACTGTTAAGCAATAAATGTTCGAAAAATAATAAATATTTACAACAGATATTTAAAAGTATTTTAATTAATAATAAAGTGGTAATACAGAAGTACCACATACACATAACATAATGTTATATGAGAGGTAATATCAAAAATTATCTATCATAAGCATTTTATAACATAATATTTAACAGAATTTTGCTTGATGGGAAGTATATATCATTGCAGTGTATTTGCTAATCAAAATAATTTTTTTTCAATTGAAACTTAATAAAATAAAAGTCTTTTCATACTGCAAGTACCACTTCACAATCAATTGCCTGACATGTATAGTATGTATTTTATATCTGAGACTCTCACGTATTCATAATCTTGTGGAACGACAGTCATAAAGCAGTTGCTATCAAAGAAACTATTTAAAACAATTATGGTTAAGATACATGTCATTATGTATCTTAGCCATAATTATTAAGTGAACAGTTAAATAAATCATCAAACCATTCATTTAAATGTTAATTGGAGAATCAATTAGTGTTTCATTCTCGCAAAAAAAATTTCTTGGAATCACAATGATAATTGTTAACATTTACGAATTATTAAGATACTTTTCTGTGGCCTGTGTAAAGTGTTTTATCGATTTTGCAAATAATAAATTAACGAAACGTACTTGAAGTATTTTTGTTAGTAGATTAATGATCGCTATTGATAATTTGACTGCTTTAAAAAATTTATGTATATAATTAGTTTGAAATAAATTTTAATTAGTTCATGATAAAAATGTTTTACTACTATGAAAGACATAATTATTATTGCTTGTTAATAAATTTATGTTATCTATTAAGCATTTGAAGTAGACAAAATAAATTAAGTTAAATAATTTACCATACAGATTGAGCTGACTAAGTATAGACATCCCACATGGACTTCGAAATGCAGTAGGAAAACATTTATGTTTTCATTTTTTTTCTAACGTCAAATAGACAACTGACCCAATCCGCAAAACGATATAGTACTCTTATAAAGGCAGTGGTTATGACTTTCAAATAAGACAAGAAATGCGCAACACTACGTTGAGAAAGACTTGACATGCGAATCGGTCTTCAATATTATAAATTTTATTGTGATATTGGATTTGCTGGGGAAAAGAAAATTGAGTTTTAACTTATGTGTCAGTAAAAATTAAAAATCTTTTGGCTCTTTTTTTTCAGTATTGATCTAACAAAGTTGTCTTTCTTTAAAACTAAAGAAATAATTAGTTTAGAACATAGCTACAACACATCTAGTTATTCTTACGCGTACTACTTAGATCTAACTACTCTTTTTGTTAGTAATTCTAACATAGTCTAGCGTACGAACAATGTTTGCTCATGTTATCACAGCGGGCCATTATCGAGGATGTTCAAGGGTGCTTTATAGTACAATACCGTTACTCTGGTATTCCGAGTCATTTACTATAATTTTTTCAACATGTATATTACGTTATAATTGATAATACTTAAATAATACTGTGCTGCAACAGACCCTAACCAAACAGAAGACATACCACCTTCCGAATGAAGAATGAGGACCTCCTAATGTCAGAAGGGGAGAGCTGCTCTCCTCGCAGTGACATCCTCTTGGCCCAGGCAGCTAAACCATATAAATCAACTTTATTAAAATCTTAAAAAAATGATATATGATATAAGTATAATAAGTAGAAATAAATCTTTTATACAATTTCGAATACTGGAATGGTGATGTGATGATATATTTTATTGTTTTCAAAAATAATTTTTTTTATTTATTTTATTTTCATATGAAATTTAATTATAATTCACATATATCTATATACATATAAATTTTTTTATTGATATAGCTTAGTTTGGAATACACTTAAGTTAAGCAAGTATGAAAGTTGTTTTGAGTGTATAAATATAGATCTAAATATTATATGTAGCTTGTTTTTTAGAATTTATACTAATTTTATTAGAATTTGTTGCTTTCATAAATATTTCACAGTTTAAAATGGTTTAATCCGTTTAAACAGTTTGTATTTTTAACGCTTTTTTGACATCCTACGTACATAAATTAGTTGCCATAAAAATGCTTCGCCAGTTGTTTAAAATTTGATCGAAACACCTATAATTCTTTCTTGTGTTATTTATATGTTCGTAATTAATTGAAATGCAGTTTGAAAATAAACAAGAATTTATATAAAATTATATTAACTTTTAGAATTTTTAATGTCATATAAAATAGGTTTTATTAAAAAAAAAAAATTGATGACTTCTCTAAAATCCTGATAGTACCACAACAGTGCTATCAACAAAAATCTTTAAATTGTTCGGAATGACATAAGAAGATTTGTTAATTTCGTTGTCATTTAAATTTTAATTTATTTAATTGTTTTATTTAACTAATAATTTAAATTATAAGTTTTATATGCTAAACCTATAAGCCCAGAGAACAAACATACTAAGAAAGAATTATTCAAGTCATATTCGTTTAACAGATATATTCTATGTGATTTTTTACTGTGTATTTACAAAATGTATTAAATTTTCTATGTGTTCTTATTATAAAAAAATATATATCAAGAAAATATTATAGTGTTTTATAAGCGAACTAACTTTTCCTTTTAAGAGCACTAAACTTAGTAAACCCACATTTTTAATCCACACCGTTTACACTACACATTAAAGTTTGATTTTGACGCATATTTCATTTGGTTTATTTGGTTTATAAATGATGAGTGAAAATAATATTTTTAATATATATAAGTCTGAAAAGTATATTAATAATTTGTTTCAAGCGGATTTTGTAAAAATGTGTTTTACATCTCATTTTGAGGTTTGAATAATTAAATTTAAATAATTAACACATTATAAGCAATATGTATTATAAGTCATAATGTGCAATACAAAAGAAAGAGAACGAATGGTCCCATCTACTTGACATTATTATATCGTCACTCATTTTAAACACTTTCTTGAACTATAGTCACCGAAATAACAATTGTTTGGTGCAAAATGTAACTAATTATTCCTTAAATATAATCTATATATACTCAATCACTAGTTGGTTAGAGTGACAACTGAGTTTTAAAAACTTTTAAATATAAAACCATTTGCGATCTATTACGTCTTTTGAAGTCTGTTTCCCTTAAAATGCAGATATAAGAACAATTACTTTTAAATTATATATCATACTCACCAAATCTACATATAACGATTCTGATCAAATTATCTCCAAGAAGATAACTTAGCAAGGTTCCCACAACTCGAAGAGTCATTGGTAAATCGTAAGTATAATATATAGAAAATATTACAATGTTAATTTAAAACACTTTTCACATATCCCGTTTTTTTTTTTGCTGTTCATTCTTTAAAAAACTTGATTGTTTGTGGCATAGGTTGTCCATTAGGATGCCAAAGAAGTGCCTAATTCGATCGATTTCAGCTTATTGATTTCCACTGTTTTCAAAATCCTGGTTTCAATCACTTTAAATCGAATACACTTTGCAATAGCCGTTTTTTTTTTTTTTAGAGTTGTGTAAAAAAAGCATTACGTCTGGTTTAAATAAATTGGCATCGGCTATTAATGGAGACTTTTAAATATATTTAAACAAAAAATTTCTGTATTACTACCACAATAGTGGATTTGTTAAAAGTCTGGATTTTTTGAAACGTTTTGATTAAGCCTAGATGATATCTTTAAAATCTTCAATCCACCGTTATATTTTAATGAAATTAAGACCTAGTATCTTGATTTTTCCTGACAAGAAACCGACACAGTTGGAAAAAGTTTGTTATAGCTCAATGTACCCCTGGAAATGTAATGGAATAAAGAATGAAGATCTTAATTTTAAGCACGTAATTAATTGTGGAAATTTTCATTTGATAATATTTTTTTCAGCAGATATGGTGCTGATTCCATTACAGAGTAGTTAGTTAAGACTCAGAATGTTTTCCCCAGTAGTCTTCTTCTATTTTGTCTATAACCAGTATATAGTTTTTTCCTTCTCATATTTGGCTGTTATAGTTAAATCGTCTTCTTAAGCGAAGTAGCGTACTTATCGATATAAGCAAACAACTGAATATAGCTTATGATATATATGTCATCTGGGAAAGTATTATTAAGTTCAGATATTCCGTTGCTGAAATCTTTTAAACAAAAAAAAACTATGAAAATAGAAGAAGCAGTGGAAATTAAATCTTTAAAAAATAAGCAATAAGTATATATTTTTAAAAAGTGTTATTTAGAAATCATACTTAATGCACACTAAATTAAATTAAAATTTTGTTTAATAGAGAATGAATACAGACTTATTCATTCATGTGATCGTTCGGGTCATGATCGTATTTATCTTCATTATTCTAGTTTTTGATTGATTTAATTATACTCGTGTATTACTAAATGAAGACATATTAAGAGATTTATTAAAAAATTTAATACAAATGTTTATCATATATACTTATAGATATATATATTTATATGCACCTTGCAGTTCAGATAAGTTTACATTCCTCGCAATCTTGCTTTAAGAATGAAATATTCTTAGGTATTATTTTAAGTAAATTGAAAACAAATAATATATCAAGTCTTAATAATAGGAATTACTTTTTCCAATATTATCAAGAAGATTTGTTCTTTGTTTTTGTTGACGATCACTGGTTTGGATGTATCTTAAGTCTTTGTTTAACGAATCTTTTGTTAGGGAATTTCTACGGGGGAAGCACCCAATATGTTTAAAATATTTTTATCTTCAAATACTAAAACTAGTTTACTGATTATGAAAATAAATTAATATAGATTTTGTTGTTAAATTTTTTTTCAACTTCTATTTTTTTGGGTAATTTTAATTTTTCGTTAGTCTTTAGCTTAAGTCAAGTTGACTTACTTGAATGAAATACTTAAAAAATTCTTGGAAAAAATAATTAATATCATATGCTCTGAGAAGAGCATAATATTTGCACACATATTAACATATTTATGTGCAATTGATTTTAATTCGTCTTTTGTTTTAACAAATAAGACAATACATTTCTAAGATTTAATCAAAATGAGGAAGTATTGTGTTAAATATATGTACTTTTGCATAAATTTGTTTATAAAAATAACTAATTGCACTTAAATGAACGATAATAAATATTTGATTTCGATATCGCATAATGAAGTCTTTAGTTTTTAGTTCAATATATATAAGTACTTGATATATTCCTGTTTTATTAAAATATATAAATATTGAAAATTTTATTTAATTTCCTTCTTTGCATATTATGGTAAGTATCGGATATAATTCTTGAGCTTCAAAATAAATAATAGCATTTTCTTATTATTTCCGTTTATTTTCCCAGACTACTACACTAGTATCTGCAGTGCTCAGTTACAAAATATAATTAGTATCTTAATATCTCTTTAGGAATGATGAAAACATTATTCTGCTAGATTACAAAGTCTGTAATTTTTACAGTATTTATTATTTTTATTAAGCGGGGACTACCATACATCGTGACGCAGGTGAGCAATAATGTCACTTCAATCGATCATAAAGTTCTTAATGAACAGTGAAAGAGTTTTTCTTACTTTATATATGCTTACAATATATAAAGTAAATCTATGCTCATATATATACTTCTACTCAATTTTGGGTACTCACAGAGATAGCAGTAATTAGTGGTCAACGAAAGTCTAATTTTTCTGTAAGAGTTTTAATATTCCACCCGTTCAGTGCAAAGAGTTTAATAATGAGGTAGATATGTTGACGAAACTCTTAACCTGTCTCCAACTCTTACAAACTCTTACTTTTTGAGTTTTTCACGAAGTGTCCTCATAAGAAATTCAGAATGTTTCAGGTTCAATTAATTTATGTTGCATAAACTGTTTGATAAGACAATCAAACTGTTTGATAAGACAAAACCCATTGGCTGTCTTTATAACCTTAATGATCTAATGATCTTCATGACTAGAGACGCAGTTCAATGTAAATCAGTTGCTTTACTTGAGTACCATAAGAAACAATAACCAGTTGTTCAGCATTTTTGAATAAGTATGTCAATATAATCACTTGACTATTAGGCATAATATATATTATTGATAGATAAAAATAGATTATATATTTGCCTTTCTGCTCAGACACTTGTTTCAGTGGTGAAAAGCTGTACCTGAAATACTTTTGGAGAGATCCAATAAAGGAGGCCTTTTGTAGTGTATGTCTTAATATGCCTATCTCAATGTTACTATCATAAAGTTTGTAGACCTGATTTGTGAAATCTCTCTTACTTAATCAAGATTTTCTGTTCAATTTTTTCTTATTAAGCTATAAATTCTTTACAAAATTTAAATAGATGAATCTTAAGTAAGTGATCATTAATGATTATAGAGGTATGTGTAATATACTCAAGTGACTTTGGAGATTTACTCTAACTGTACAGAGATCTTCTCTTTATACAATAATGTTATGGGCCTTGTAGAACAACGTTCATAAACGATTATAAAAGATTAGAAATTACCAAAAAAGTAATTTAAATAACATTCATAGGTTATAATATTGTAAAAACTCTTCCGAGGAAACATATTTTCTGGATTATTATTATAAAAAGAGTAGCTTTATATATTTAGGTAAACTAAACTTAACTTAGTTGTTACTACTTATGTACATTAAATTTGTAGCGGAATTATTGATTGGTCCCTGTAGATTAAATAATCGCTTATAGAAGTCAAGAATTCAATCAAACTCACGCTGCAGATACTGTAGAGAAGAGAGGGAAATTGCATACCATATGCTTAAGGAGTACACTGCACTGATGTACAAGCGGAAGAAACACATAGGAACGTATTTAGTGGATCATACGGATCCAAGACTAAGAAAGATAGGCTCTTTACTGTCTTTCATTAAATAAATCGAACTCAGCGATTATCCTACTCAGCGACATAATAGATCTTTTAGGTCGCATTGCACTATTCCTTTTTTGCAAGAATATGTACATTAAATATAAAGGCAATAAATCTGATTCGGAATATTATTATTGGTTGGGAATATAATTGATGGTTGGCAATATTATTACGGAATAAGCACCTGCAACGTTTTGTATCTTTTTAAATTAAATAGGAGTTAGCTTTAGTTTAAAAAAATATTAACAAAAGCCATACTTATATAGCTTACTAGCTAAATATCATACATTATTTAGGTACCCAAACTAAGTAATATTGTTGCGTGACAATAGACGGATGGACCACAATTTTTTAAATACAAAAGCAGGTTTTTCAATCAACATTCGGTTAATATTGATAAATATACATACATAACGAAGACAGAATGGGGAAGTACACTAATAAGAATTGAACTACGAGTTACTTGGATGGGGATTTGTTAGATATACAAACTGCAGTAAACAATTAGTTTGATCTGACTATGTTGTGATGATATACTTAAGTTGAATTATTGGACATATGTGTAAACTTTACTATGTATTCTTGACTAGTCTGAAGACATAATTCAAGAAATAAAATATTATGTGTTCGTCTAAAGAAATACGATATACGATTTAATGTAAAAAATTATTAGATACAGAAAATGAAGATAAGTGGGGTATCCTCTTTCGCTTTACTAAAGATGCATTATATATAAGAATATAATAATTTTTTATGATTAATAATATATAATTAGTAGATAGTATTCAAAAATGAATTAACGAAAAAATTATTTATGTAAAAAGTTGTCAGATATAGAAAATGAAGATAAATAAGGTTCCTCTTTCGCTTTGTATAAGATGCAATTATATATAAGATGAGAATAATTTTATGAGATTTAAAATAAATAATAAATAATTAACAATCAAAAATGAATTAAAGAAAATATTATGTTTATTGCGTTACTTTGATGGAATATAACGTTCTTTGATGCAATTTTACTAATTTTTTTTTTTAAATGTCTTCAAGAACCGCCATTCATTGAGTTCTATAGGATATTATTTTGGTGAATCGATTCGTTTCTAACTACTATCTATCGGCATGAAAGCTTCAAAGCAGCATTGCAATATTGATTATATTAGTAAATAATTTTAAATAAATATTATTTTTGAATGCAGAAAACACAAAATAGTTTATAAAAATGATTGTCCATTTTACATTGTCGATTATTACTTATAAAAAATATCAATCAAAATTATTGTTTAATCTAACAAACAAAGTAGCGAAATTTATTGAGTTTCAGGAAATATAGGTAAACTCACAATATTTGATCAATTGATTAAATATTAAAAAAAAAAACTATTTCGGTAGAAATCTTAACTCATCATGTCTCGAAAAAGTATTTGAACATAATATAGCAACTACTACTTGGCAGTTAATGTCTTTAATTAAACTAAACAAATGACCTTTCAATAAGGCATAAAGCTTTCAAATATTTAACTTGTCGTGACTGTTATACCAAGTGTAGCGTTATAGGGTTAAACTGTTCATGAAGGTAAAATTAAGTTACTCTATAGATTTCGCTTTAAGCTATAAGTAATGCTTTAATATTTATTGTTTATTATTTATTGTTGTAATGTTATATTTTATTACAAATAAATAGAAGATATGTTTTTTTGTTTTTTTTTTAATATTAATTAAAAAGGTGTGTACAAGGAAATATTATTATTGAAATTAATTAGATTTACTCTTCGATAATTTGCCGGCTGATATTTATATTTATATATTTCTTTTTTTCTATTTTTCTATTTTATCTGCTTGCGTTTAATATATTTATTGCTCTTCGATTCTTGGAAAAATTATTTGTTAATCAGGTTTTTTGTTTAAGTTTTGTATATTAATATTGATTGAAACAGTTCTGCGAATATTCATGCTGAAGGTTAAATTAAATGTTCATCTGAAAAAGGAGTTTAATTTTCAGTACTGATAAAAATAGAAATAAGATTTGTTTAAAAATATAGTTAAATAAGTTTTCGCGTGCTGAGGTGAGTGACACTAAAAACGATTTACTAACAAAAAAAAAAAAAAATAGTATACAATAAGAATATATCAGGCTTTTAAGTATATTAGCAACTAACTAAAAAAATTCTAAGAATTTTACGTTCTAATGTATACCATAGGTACATGCTCTTCTTGGAAAACCTCACAATATGATTTTATGCAAATCACTTTTACTACACACGGGCCCAAATTAAAAGCATAGCATTAATTTAAAATCTAATGAATAAGAATTTTATTAACATTTGTAGATAGTTTACGTTTTCGTTTATTATACATTTTTTTTTTTTGTAAAGCTTTTTAAAGAAGTTTTTCAAACAGTAGAGAATTACAACAACAAAAATTCATTTCGAGTATTGTCAAATATTCATAACCAGTGGTCTTGGAAATTATGCTTGCATTTAATTATTCATAAATAATTTTTTGAGACTGTAAGTACCAGGAATTGGTGTCGTGCCCTGCCAAATTTGAAGCTCAGAGTCAGCGCTCACTAGCCAATTAACCCAAAGCCGTATTTGACTTGTATGTTCGATATTTTTTCTGTAGTGTTTGAAATCATAAACCAGCTGTAGAATATTTGAATTAATCATATTTTTATTTTTAATTGTTAAATTTCAATACTATTCTGTTTGTGGAGGCATTATTTGTTGCATGATTTAAAGACTTTTATACAAAATTTATTATAATAACTAACAACATTAATCCAATATGAACACGAAAAATACATTAAATTCTTCAAACTAATTCGAAATTTTGAAATAATTGTTTAAATAACCACTTAATTGCTTAAGCACTTAATTGAAAGCGAAGCAGAAGCGTCGTTTGCCATATGAAAAAAATATTTGGACCATACTTGGTTGTATAGCAAAAATGGTGAAAAATTGCCCAACTCGAAATCAGGGGCTGCAGCTGCTGTTTCTTATGGATAAAGCACATTTTAAACACCAACTAACTACATTGCAATAAATAATTGCCGCTTGAAGCACAATTGTAGGCTAAAACCGAGACTACGAAAAATTAAACATTTGATCTTAAAGGCAATATGAGCTCAGCTGGAGACGCAAACTAATAAAAGCAATTCCAAAAAAACAAAAAAAAAGAAGTATTAGTCTAAAGCTATAGAAAATGTAGAGTTTGAAAAATTCCTCAGAAAATTTTATGACGTACAGCATGAGAATTTGTTTGGTTGTCCATTGCATTGCTTAGTATCTTTGAAATACAAACTATGATGAAAATTTAATGACAAAGCAAAAAATTGCAACAAACTCATATTTAGTTTGAAGACATAAATTTTACAAGTCTATGCTATGTAAACTGTTAAAAGATTGTTTGAAAATGCATTTTTAAGTTGTTTTCAATCTGTGCGTAAATTTGCTACTGCAACAGCCTCTAAAAGTGGATCAGCAGTCATGATTAATGTGATTGCATTTTCTATATTTCAGCTAAAAATAATTGCAAATGATTTACTGATTGATTCTATTTGGCTGCACTTGCACGTCTCAACCAACGTTTTGGTCGAAATTGTTACGCGAACGGTTTTGAAGTTTTCAAAAATATCTTAGTTAATAGTCGTCATGTTAATGAGTGTCTATTTAAGGCATTGTACTGCATTGTTTCACTCTAATGAGCTAACGATTATAATAAATTATATTGGACAAATAGCAAAATACATAAAATTAATACAAAAAACCATATAATGTAAAATAATAATTAAGATCCTCCGATTTCCAGCGGAAGATCTTTCACTTCCAGAAAAGAAGTGAAAGTCTTTTTGTTTTTTGCAGTATTAAAAGCTACACTGCAGTATTAAAAGACTTGAACCCACTGAAACCACCTCTTAGAAATGTATGGAGATGATTTCAACAGCATTAAAAAAACTTTATTCTAGTAATCAGGAGAGTGAGATGAGACTAGATAGACTTTATACCTCGTGAACTAGGTTCATCTAAGCCAGAAAGCAGGGGCAAAAATTGGGAAGATAGAGTGATGGTAAAAAAAGTGAGGTAAAAGTGCATACGCGCAGCTGAGACTAGCAAAAAACGAAAGCCGCGGTTATAAACGAGAATGGTGTGTAGATTACGGTCGCACTCATCGAAGTAGTAGGACAAGTATTGGGGGAGTTTGTAGCGCAAAGCTTGAATGAAGGCTACAGGGAGTTAAAGTCTGATAAAATAGTACTTATAAAATATAGGTTACAATACTAATAACCTGTACGATTTTATGAAAAGTGTTTTAAATTACAGAAGATTATGTTAATTATTAAAGAATTTTTAATGAATACTAATCCTCCAAAATGTATGGTCCAAAATTTTGTAGTGTGTCGCTTTCCCATCGTACTACTCTAGCTAGGTCACTGTATAAAAGTCTTGACTTAGTTAAAGATTTCTTTTAACTAATATTTTAAAAATATATCGTCCTCTATTTAGTGCAAACCTATCTATGCCATTAAATAAAAATTTAGACTTACTTAAACATTTCTAGTAACAAATTATTGTACACATTTTAACACATATTCAAAATACATTGATTTAGGTTACTCTGGTAATACATCCAAACCAAGTTGTCTGTTTAGATGATCTTAATGTATGTTACCAGCATACATCTTAAAAGAGAAACTTTTATTGCATAACAGAAATATTATCAGATACATGCTTTTATAACACACCAACTAGGATGTCAAGGACACTCAATAGCGTAGGCAACTTCCCAACCCACATCAGATGGATTTTTTTTTGCACAGTAAAAATTGTTCACCTGCATTCTGTCAACAGTTCCTGATATGCACGCGCTCTGTCTGGACTGAGATTGTTACATTGAACTTTTTATTAAAATTAATTACTATTAATTGCGAAATAATGTTAATCTTTTTGCAATTAACATTAAAAAGATATTACGCAAACAAGACGAATCCACAAAACTGGTTTAAATGAGATTTAGAAAATTTTGGAATTTCATACGAAAAGGTGAAAGTAAGCATTTGGTTAAACTGGATTAAAAAAAATTTAAAACTGCACCTGGATCGGATTGTGTGAGGTAGAATTCAAAAATATCGAATATCGAAGTAATTGAATTAATTAAAATTGTAATTCATGTACAAACATCTCACGTTGCTTCACCAAGTATTTATTCAATTGATTGAGGTAGCAGAATAATTTTAATAAAAATCTTTCAACAGTTGCTGCTTTTTCTACAGGATTTTAATTTATTGAACCATTAAAGATGCAAAAACCAAAACCAGAAAAAAGATTATTCAAAAATTCAACACATTTGGAACTCCTAGACGCCCCGTGAAAATCGTGACTGAACTCTTGAACTTTTAGTTGCGGTGATTTTTTAACTGAAAATGTTTTAATGCTTGAAACCTAAGTCAAGTAGCATTCGGTGGCTGCGAAATTATACACATTTTAAGAGCACCAACTGCCGCTTGTCATATTAATTCCAATCATTTTCATTTAAGGCATCATTTAACTTCACAAAGACTTCGTTTTTCATACAAGTACAGTGACTATTTTCAGAATAACTCATAGGTTAACAGTGCACTCTGACTCAAAATAATTTGATTAATTTAATCAGATTTTAACTAAAACTTAGGGCAAAATATTCTTACTCGACTCATCATGTTGGTTCCAGTACAAACGATGGTGCTCCGCTCCATTAGGAGTCGGTACCCTATTTACTTCTATTCTATTATATCAGTTTAACCATACCACATGCTGGTTTTCATTATCTTCTTCACACACAATATGAGAAAAAATTTCTCTAACAAAATAATCAGGTCAATTTAACTAATATGTGGTTAGAGCATAGTTTTATGGGTGTGGGCACTACTATTATGTTTTCCTCGACACTTTAGGCCCTCTGTTTAGTCGCTTAGTTCAACAGTAGCTAAATATAACGAAATGCATGGAATAAGTTAACATTTCATATTGACAAAGTAGAGTGATAAAAAAAGTTGACTAAAGTCTAAATTAGAGACAGCAATTCAACATCTATACATAATTTCCTATAGATACTAGTTTAAAAAGTAGGTTATTAAAATTGTGTACGGATTGTTTAACAGGATGTCGCTAACGTCACATTTTATGCACCATATGAATGGGTGTAGATGAGTGTACATTTAAGCACTACTAAAAATAAAAAGTAGGTTTAAATCTAAAAAAAAATTAACTTAAAAATTAGTAGGAAATGCTTTTACTTTCTTGTTATTTGATGATTAAATGTCTACTGCAATATAATATATAAAATTTTGTAATTTCATAAAACCTTTGCCTACGATAATGAGTTATGAAAGAGAAGAATTAGTAAAAAAAAATTAAGAGTTTCAAGTTTTTTTAAAAAGCAAACAAAAAGACAGAACCGGGGATATTAAACAAAGTTGGGCTTCAACCTATAATATTTCTTAAAAACATTACAGAGATTAGTGAATACCTACCAAAGGAAAGAAATAATAAAAATAAGATATTTGCATCTCAAAGTTTTATTATATGCGGATATATATACTACTACTAATTTCCTAAACTTCTTCTGGAGCATTCTTGTGACATCATTCCAAGTAAATCCAATATATGTTAGTTATTTTTCAATTGTGCACCGCCATGTTCTTCCTTGTATGTTGGGTCACAGACTACCTTGTGGTTTCCATCGCAGTGCTTGTCTTGCTATATTATTTGCGGTTCCTTGTATGATTCATTGTTCTTAAATCTTTTGTCTATGGCAAAAAGGTTTTCTATAAAGTAGTCTAAAAATAATTCATAATTTTTTTTAATAAAAAAAAATACTCAGCTTGTGGAAAATCCCTTACTAAGTTTTCATATATACATATTTAAGTACTCTGTATCTGGCCAGTTGATTTTTATAATAATTATTATCAATTTTCTTAGACAAGAGCTTACTATTTTTGATAGAATTTCGCTATATTGAATCCATCACTCTGTACTTTTTTATAACGAGCTTTGCTTAATTATTAACCAGTATTTTGGCATTTATTTTGGTATCTATAGAATTTTAAAAATATAATCCAAGAATAACTAAATATTTATGTATTACCCTGAAATTAACTATATATATATATATATATATTTATACTCGAAGCGTTTAATCGATCATAATATTATGAATTCATTAACTTTCAATTTAATTTTAAATAAAAAATATTTTTAAAAAATATTTTTAAAAAATATTTAACTAAAGATTAATTAAAGAGGTGGCTAGGAAAAATCCCAAGAACAATCGTGAAACTAGCTCAAGAAGTAATTGTGATGTTAATTTTTTGTTTGATTTGCATTCAATACCTGACAATATCGAAGAGGAAGCAAATTGATCATTCTATGAAATTATGCATAATATGTGTGCTTGAAAACGTAAAAACTCGTCTCTTGTATTTTTTATTAAATAAATTAATATTTTTAATATTGTCAACACAAAGAAAGACATATTGAAAGGCTTAAAAAAGCATTTATTTTTGCCACTAAAACTGCATTAAAACGTTGAATTAAATATATTAAAAAAATAATATCTATGACAAAAATACCAAATGGCAATGCTAATGTATGGGATTTGCATACCTCACTCCCTTTTGTTATGTAAAACTGATTTTGTTTACTGATTTCTTCTTAATTTGTCACCTGACAGAGCTGCTATATTGGCTACAGATTCAGATTGGTTAAATAAATTATTGAAATATTAATAAAATAACATAAATAAATATTTAATTATATGCTAATTATAGGCAATTATAGTAGGTAGATTATATAAGACTAAGACAAGTATCTCACACCTACGGGCAGCCAACAATTAACTACTTTTAAATGTCAGTAAATAATTTAATTAAATTAAACAAAGAAATTAACTATTTTTTAAAGGTTTTAACAGGTTAAGAATGTGAAGTATATGGAAAGTATACAATTCAATGCGCGAACATTTGCTTGACATTTCAAATGCAGCCACAACTATTGTTCAATGTTAATCAGTTAAATAATAAAAAATATTAAAATACATATATTTTACATATATTGTATTATAAATGTTAAATATTTTATCTATAATTTGTTTTTTTTTTTTTGTTTCATTTTTATAATAAATAATCTACAATACATGAAAGCATTGCGCTTAAATTATTTAAAGCGAACTAATTACTATTTGATGCATGCGTCAAATCGGTATAACTATATGAATCGAAAACCTGGCTTGATAACTCCAAAATCGAAAGAAAACTGCAAACATTTATCAATCGATGCCTGCGCAAAATATTAGGTATATGGAAGCCTAGAACGATTTCCAATGAAGCGTTATGGAGATAAGAAGAAAGAAGTATGGTTGTATTGGACATACTCTGGGTAAGCCTTATGAAGATATCTCCTAATACCTAGAGGACTAGACGCAAAGGTAGACCAGCACCGACCTGGAGTAGAATAGTTCAGCAGGAGACGGGTAAATAGTTCAACGAGTTAAGAGTAATACCACAAAATAGAAACCAGTGGAAAACTTTTTTGTAGACTCTTTAAGCTCCTAAAGAAGAACTAAGCTCCTATGTTTATATTAAGTTTTCACATATTAATACTTAGAAGGAATCCTCATTAAAGGTTATCAGGATTGATACTTACAATTGAATCAAATTGTAATTAACATGCTTTTTGTCTATATATGTTATGCAATGAATTAAAAATTTAGTTTATGTTTTGCTAATAACTGAGTTCGAATATGCAAGTCAGAATGGTTTTGGGTCAGTTGGCTAATGGACGCTGACTCTGAGCTATAAATTTGACAGGGCATGCGTTCAAGTCTTAGTACTCACAGTCTCAAATAATTATTTACCAATTATTGAATATAAGAAATTTTTCCAAAACCACTGATGATGGGTATTTGGCAATACTGGAAACAGTTGTATGTCAGACAAAAATTCAATTAATTAAAATAATGTGAAAAGAATTTTTGTTGTTGTAGATCACTACTTATCGAAATCTCTAAATTTATTAATGTTAATAATCAATTAATTAATAATGATTGATTAATATTAAAATATATTTTTAGTTAATTGAAAAAATATTCGACATATTTTACTTTACCTACATACCTGCTGTTAATATTAATACCTAAGTTATAATTGCAAGTAATTTTAAATCTTTCTTTATCGACTTTATAATCAATTTTATACAAAAAAATCACTGTTTTTCAATTAATATGATTAGTGTCTTTAAATACCACCCATAGAACTGTATGATCAATTTCTCTATCACTAGAGAAGGTTTTTCAAACTAATCTAGTTAAATTTAGATTTGCTAATAAGTTTAGCAATATCTTTGATAATTTTATTTAGTTGCGTAAAAGTCATTACTATTCTTCTATTCTTCATTTGCTAATTTATTTACCATCTTTATAATTAGCTATTATAAAAAGTTTATTTAATTTTTTTAATAATATATATATCATTTGATTTATGTTACTCATTTATTTTATTTTATTGTTTATTATTTTTAATGTATTTAGTTGTGATTCTATTCATAATAATTTAACTCAATCCTTAGGTTTTATTATAAATAAATATTTCAGTTTGCTCTAACACTATATAAATATCTGTTTAAACATGACTTGCTGCATTTCGCACTTTATATTCTTATAGTATACAACGAGGGCGGTTTGATAAGTCAGTGAAAGTTACTCCAAATGTAACAGTGCTGTCGTCAGCTGTAATGTACCAGTGGGTAACTTTCTAATTTTGAGCAAGCTACGTCGTTCAGTTGGTGTTTGATAACCGTTCAAACCAGACAACCTCGAGAATTTTTACGAAAATGGAAAAAAGTGAATTTCGTGTGCTGATTAAGCATTACAATCCCAAATACACAAATTGGGATACGAACTGCTACCCATCCAGCATATTCTCCAGATTTAGCCCCCTGTGACAATTTTCTGTTTCCAAACCTAAAGAAATGGCTGTGTATTAAGGTATTTAAGTCGAATAAAGAAGTCATTACCGAAACAAACGCGTATTTTGAGAGCTTTGAGAAAACCTATTATTTGGAGAGAATAAGAAAATTAGAAAAACGCTGGACTAAATGTATCGAGCTAAAAGATGATTATGTAGAAAAATAAAATGTTTATTTACAGAAAAAAATTTGTTTAATTCAAAAAGTCACTGACTTATTAAACCATCCTCGTATATCAAACCAGCTGTACGTTGTTCTGGTGTTTCATTAACTTTGCCAACCGATTTTTAGATTCAAAGACATTTCAAATCAACTGTCCTTTTTCTAGTTTTAAGTTTTCCATGCGTCTTGCTTGATTTCTTTTTGTATTGTCCTAACAAATCGAACTGGTATTCTGTTTTTAATAAATACACAGAAGTTATTTGTAGGTCTCTTTCAGGCAGGTGAAGTGAAAATGGAAGGAATATGAAATGTATATTAAATTAGCTTTAAAGTCAATTTGATTCGATCTCTTCTAAATCTTATTTAATTGGATATTTCTTTTTATGTCACATCATAAGTTTTTTTAATATCTAATACATCCAATTTTGAGACGTAGATATAACATATATTTTAGTCATTTTTTTCCTTTCATATCTTTCATTTTATTTCTAATCGCTACAGATTTTCAAATAGTTTCAAAATTTCGGTTTAATCTTTTTTATTTAAATCATATATATTAAATTAATTCATTTTATAAAGGCTAACACTGTATTGAAGTAATTACTTTTTATATAGTTGTTTTGAAAAAAAGTGTTATTAGGATTGCCATAATTGCTTTATTATAGCATCAAAATATTTTACCTCAAAACTGTTAATTTTGTTACGCACTTTTAATTAATGTTTGAGTAATAGTTAGAATATACGATTTAATTTTATTATAATAAATTGTATTATAATATTTCGTATACACAGAGAAAGAAGCCTAATAAAGTGAACCAATCAAGCAATGACAATCCATATGTCTATCTGACCTTTTGTTAGGGTTGACTTTTTCGGTTTTTGACATTTACGGATGTCAGTAAAGGTGAGGTCGACCGAGCTGATAAAAATGATATATGAAAAAACAAATATTTTTCAGACGTTATAAATGAGAAATGTCATACTGTAGTATGACAAAAGTAATTTGTTAAATATAAGAAACTTGACTCCAGTATATAAAAATAAAAATCACAGTTTATATTTTGATATAGTAATAATTATTATTGCCAAAATATAAATCGAAAGAATATGTTTTCAATTCTTACTTTAAAACGCCAAATATTTTTTGCCCAAAGCAATATTTTCACTTACGATTCTAACAATTTTCGAATGTATAGTGAAGAACGTGTATATCTGAGTATACTAGACTAAATTGGTTTCAACGTTGGCAGTTCTGCTGGTCCAGATACATCATATTATGTGCAATTTTGATTTGTAATTCTCAAGCATCTGCAACTGTGCAACTTTATCGTTTACTTGCACAAGTGCCTGTCCGTCCGTCCATGAGCCATGGTTAGTTTAGTGTTTGTTATTGATTGGTCGAATCACATCACGACTTTTAAATTATATTTAACAAAACTTTGCTGAAACAATTTCCTATATGAATTGCTGAGTTGGTTGTTTCTTTTTGCCAAATCGCGTTAACATCCAAATAGTCTTACAACAATAAAAACAAAAACAGAAACAAAAACAAAAAACTTGCACACCTTTTTAGCTGCCATTAAGAAATTGCAAAACTTTTGGCCGAAATGCTTATCAATTGAAACGAAATGGACATTTAAACGTGGATGGATTGTTGGATAAATAGTTTGAAAGATACATACTGGCATGCGAATGTAAGATGCATGTTGACGAAAGTCACTTGGACGGACAGACATTAAACCGGGCAGGCGTTAAAGTAGTTAAAACTTGCAAACAACACGCAGGCATGTCTTAAAAATTGAATTAAACCAATTTTGGCAGAAATCGTACGAATACTTCGAGTCTGTGAAGAAAACATCATGTTTAGTATAATATTTATTTTAATATAAATATTTTAAAGATAAAAATTTAATTTAATTTTAAAAAATATAATTTTTATTTACATTCCTCACATATGATTATAAATATTTAATATCTTAAGGGCCGCAAGAGGTTCATCACTACTATTTTTAGACATGATAGTGAAGATTTGCTTGCAGATACTTCTTTGTAGCTATTTTCATTTAAATATGTTTTGACAACTTACAGAAAAAAAAAAAAAAAAAAAATGGTAATAAATTGAATGTGAAGACAAAACGAAAGAAAAGAAAAATTCATTCGCCCCATCCGAAGGTGAAGGTCGTTAGATTAAAAGCCCATTCAACGCTTGTCTCAGGTTGTGTATCTCAGAGATACGCCGCAATGTGATGTCGAGCTGCATGAATATGTCGATTGAGGTTACTGCTGTGCTCTGTGCTTTCAGTAAGGCACTTGGTCAAAACGTAGTAACATGACTTACTGCGCTGTGGATGTCGTTGCGGTCAACAGTTTTTTCATTATAAATTCAAATTTTCTTTCTTCACAAAACACACAACACACAAGCACACCTTACATTTCGTGTTATTAAATTTTAACCACAATAATTTTGATCATTACTTTGTTAGCTGTTAAATAGATCACAACAAAAGGGCCACAAAGGTCAAAATATTTGTATATAAACCGAACTAATGGTCACCGCGATAATTAGTTGTGTCTTGTTTCGACTTGAAACTGCGAATTGTGCAACAAAAATTAAACTTGAACTTTTAATAATAATTATTTTAATAACAAGAAGTACAATAGTACAAGCTATAATACTAGGAAAGGGCGTGGAATTTATATTTCTTATAAAGAGTAATTAACTTGAATTTGTAAGCAAAATTATTGCTGCTAAAATTTATATCAGAGTAGTAAAGTACTTGCCATCACACACTGTATCTATGTGTTTATTATGTATGTACAATATCTATATATTCAAAAAATTTTAGAAGATATATTTTATGGAATCTTCCAGGATGCTAGTTATCAACTAAACTTTTCACCCGGCGACCATAACAGAACTTTCAAGTTAACGAGCGACCTAAATTTAGTAAAAGGTACTCACCCCTTCTTATGAAATTTAATACATGTCTTGATTAGCATATATGAATATCAAATGAAGATTACTTGCTTAGTAAATTCATTTTAACATGATTTAGTGGCATTATGTCTCAAACAGACCGTTCTTATTAACCAGCAAATAGTCTAAACCTTAGTTCAGAGCGCCCCTTGTTCAAAATCTAACAACCATTTTGTAGACTTAAGCAAACAGTATTTTTTATATATTTATATTTTAGAAACAAACCTCGCAGAGAAATATATCGGTACTAATATGCCTTTAGTAATCTTTGTTTTGACCTAAGCTACAACTGGAGTCATCCAACCTGTCCAGTATTTGTATTGAACATTAGCTAGTTGTATTTAAACTAGTTAGCTCTTATATTCTGCTTTATTCTGTTTATAGGAAAGTTGTATTATACATTTAATTGGACATACATAGTATGTGCTTTGCATATCAACTCTTTCAAACTGTGTGAATTATTCAGCATAGGTATATAGCCTGTTTCATTATGATTAAAATGATATAATGTAATGATTTATATGTTATGCTAAGACCTTTCTGCATTCCGATTAGCTTAATCTATTGTACATCTATTGTGCAATAAAATGATGTGATGTAATGATTTATGGGTTAGGCTAAGACCTTTCTCTACTGCGACCAGCTTGATCTATTATACACCCCCTTTGTATTTAGACATTTAGTATCTCAAAGAATCAAACCAGCTCTTTTGGAGGGAGTATGCACCTAATATTTTGTTTCTTTTGTGGCCTAGTGCATCACAGTTGGTAATAAGCTGTTCCATTGACTCTCTTCATCACAGCAGAATCTGCAAATATTTGTGTCGGATAAACCTATTTTGTGTAGATGTTTATTTCAGGCGTCGTAGCCTGTTAGTGCACCAAAAAGTGACTTTAGATTCTTCTTTAGGCATATTCTTGAGAACGATGTTTGCTCTTTTGGTATTAAAATTCAAGAATTTAGAATGATTTAACACACTCCTTTATAGACTGTGTGCCATTCCCTATAACGTGGTACCCTTATAGCGCTTTTTCATATTACGCGATTTCAATCCCCCGTATAACACGGGCATTCCCCCATATAACGAGGAGATTTGTACAGTTGATAATTAGCTTTGCGTACCTTTGCACGTATGTATAAGGGGTATACGGGGATACCCCTATGAAGCGTTTTTCTATAACGCGGAACCAATCTACCGCGTTATAGGGGGGATTACTGTATATGTAATAAATACTTAACTAATTTTTATAATATCACTCTTTCTTTCATGTATTTTAAGAAATAATTAGTTGTTTAGAAAATTTTTTTAAATAATGTAATAATGTAAAAAATGACTTACTTTCTTACGATAAGAAAGAAAACTATTGTCTAATAATATTAAATTTTTTTGTCTTCGTTTCCAAACTATCTAAATTCATTCGTTAAATGAATTAAGGTAATTAAAATACTTTTTCCACAGCAATAAAACCAAATTGTTAAGATTGCCATATGAACTGTGTTGATAAGTTTCAATTCAGCATTGCCAAGACCCACTACTTATTAAAACCATGGCAAAAATAGACATAAAAAACCTGCCGATTGACACACTTGCTGAGAAATTCATATTGTTGGCGTAATTCAATTTCTATAACGACACACATTTAGACGGATCACTTTCTGGTAATGCTCGTGAATTATTCATGCAATATTAGCGCACATAGGACCGACCGACCGACAGCTTAAATGCAACCATTTTTAATAAACCTCATATTGTTAATTTGAGAGGGCGTTACTGTGTCTACCAACTTTGCGAACAGATACCAAATCTGCAAATCTACAAGTCCACAAATCTGTAAATCTACAAATTTGCAAATATAAGCAAAATTCTATTACACAATACAAGACAATACAATACAATAAGAAAACACACAATATTTGGTGTGGTAGCGGTTCATTTCCCACCATATATTGCCAACGTTTTGTTAGTGGTGTTAATTATTACTGTATAGTTAAAAAAATAAAATATCAATAACTTATATTCATACATATACATGCATATACATATATATACTACAGCTTGAACTACTCATATCATGAAATATCTATGGTAAATATAACAGTCGGTTATGCAAACTTTTTAGTGATTTATTATACTTCCTTAAGTAAAATACTAGAAAATGAGTCTGTTCGTAAATTTCTTCCCATATTTCTCAATATCATCAAATCCATTCACAGCAAATAATAAAATCATTAAGTAGTAAATTGAGAAAGTAATAACCAAAGTACATTGATATATAAGAGTAGAGCTTTGAAGTGGTCTCCTTTAATCATTAACCTTTGCACATACGTCCATTATGTATCCTGGTATTCATATTGATTTTACGATATATAAGATATATATAAGACTAAATATAGATGGGACTACAGTTTTGAAATGGTCTCCTTTAATCATTTACTTTTGCACATATATCCATTATGTATCCTGATATTCATATTGGTTTTACGATTGGTTTTACGATATATAAAACATAGGTATATAAGACTATAATATAGATGGGACTAGAGCTTTGAAATGGTCTCCTTTAATTATTTACCTTTGCAGATATGTCCATTATGTATCCTGGTATTCATATTGGTTTTACGATTAGTATTACGATATAGAAGATATATCGCATATATATAAAATATATAAGAGTAGAACTATTATCAAGGGAAGAACTGGATCATTTTATATATTTATCTGGTTCACAGCTCAAATAAAAATATCAAATAAATAACCGCAACACTCAAAATTAATACATTTTATCAATAAAGATACATTTCTTAAAAAAAATTCAATTCTTTCACGGAAATATGATCCATTTACTTTGATATACTACCTCTCCATACTTGGAATAACAAGTTCTAATTTAGCATCCAACGAATACTTCGGTTCCCACACATGGAAAATAAATCAACAATAGGACAACAATTTTCGACGGAAGAAAAATGCGCAAAAAAATCCTGTTTTGGAACTACGAGTATCTTAAAAAGGAAAAGTACAGACCATAAAGAAGAATATTTTCAATAAAAGTAATGCAATGGTGAATCTAATATTTAGAAATACGATAATATTTAGACGGATAATATTTAGAAATAATAATTGAGTGCAGACTTTCAACAACCAACAAATGCAGATCATATAGGGAAGACATCTTTACATATGCTTTGAGAATGTTTTACTCTTATACAATATTGGAGAAAAATTTTCCACAAAGAATTGATTCACAAATAGTAATGGATCGATGCTTGCTATCTGAAAGAAATTAAGACTTTTCTAGATATAGCTGAACTGAAAGAAATCCTTCGGTAGTATGGATAGGACATGACACAACAGTTCATCAATAGATGCAGTGCCACGAACATCTTATGTTCGAGCCCACCAAATACTTATATTAATACTAATTATAAAAAATCCTTCTTGACAATAGTTAAAATTAGTGGTTCAAAATATTCGATCATTACAACGCACGAGCAATTCGAAAATACCCGAGTTTATTCGAACATTTAAATAAAGCTCTTCCAATGTTAGAAAATGGTCGAATTGCTCGAAGATGGTCGAACAGGAATATTGTTTCGTTCTTTATATTATTTTAATTTTGTTTCATTTTAATATTTATAATAACAAATTCTCAAACGTAATGTTGTGTTTAAACTATTCGAGATTTTTACTCAGGATTTGACTCAAGCACAAGCATTCGCGATTATTAAAGGCTATTCTTCTAAACGTATGCATCTAAGGAAAAGATTAGACTCAACTATTAAATTAAATTTTTAGGTCTGTACATAATTGTCTTTTATATACAATAGATTCAAGCACGAATGCTACAAGAATGTAGTGTACCCTACATAAGTGTTAGACGGCCCAAAACAATGGACTGAATGATTTATTTCCAAATGTTCCTACGTCAAGATGAAAAATTCTCACGAAAATTCGAACAAAAAAGTTGCATTTTTTTATAGTCTTACCATATATATGAGTAATATATACACAGTATAAGCATTTAGATAAATATATATACTCAGATATGTATGTATATAAAAACAGCATGAATGCAATGTTTATATATTGCACTGTGTGTTGTCACATGCAATTGCAACAATTGTTGCAATGAAGAAAAACTTATGAACAACAATGCCTTTTCTGACTTCCACGAAACAGTGGTGGCAAAAAACCAAATGAAGGCGGGTCTGTATATTGCCCGTTTTTTGTAGAATGGTTCCGTGTTGTAATTTTATGCTTAGTTTTTGGTTTCTTTAATATATTCAATTTATAACTTTATTTATTATTGCATTTAGTTTATTATTTAGTGCATTAGCAAAAATTTTGAATAACAAGTTGAAGTCGAAGCTGTTTTCAAGGTGAGTGCATGGGTGACACAAATTATATGCATTTTAATGTCAAATAGCGTTGAAAATAATGAGTTTTTTGCTTTGTCGGTTAAAAGCATCAAAATCAAGGAGTTAAGCAAAAAAAAATTGATGAGGCAACTGCAGAACGAATCGAAAGACTCAAGCAACGAACTTGATATTTACTTGCCACTCCACTCGAGTAACCTTTAGGAAGCTGCATTGGCGTTAATACTAATTGGTTTGTCAATTATAATTTAATGCTTTTAAAACAAATAATAATAGAGTTTTGAAATATAAAGTAAAATTGCTAAAGTTTTCCATATTTATTAAAAATATTTAAATTCTTTGATAAATAGTACATGAGTATATGCCGGAAACAATCAATTAATAAACGAAGTGAAAATTATTTAAGCTCCTAAGACATATGACAGCTTAAGGACTCCAAATATTGCAATGAATTTCAGATTGCAATATTATTTTTGTCATGCAAATACAAAGATGGTACACATGCATTTATATGGTACATATCATAAACAAAATAAAATTTATTTGAGGTCTTGAGGCATATAACGGCTTAAGGACCCCAAAAATTCCAATGAATTTCAGATTACAATATTATAGTATTTTTCATGCATACACTAAGATGGTAAATATTAGTCGCAGAATGCTTTATAAAAAACGCAGTTTTCTTAGGGCATTATCATACCATATTCCTAGAAGTATGCTATGGATTTGAAGTGGCCTTATTTTGAAACTGCACCACTTGTACATTTTATTAAAACTGAATATATATTTAATTCTTCTATTTGTATTATTGGACACACAATTGGCGACGAACGGCTTTTAGTTGATACTGATCGTTTGAATCGTTTGAAGCACTTCCTATTCGTTCATAGTGTCTTGGACAGTGAATGGCAAATAATACCAGGCGGTCGTTAAGTTGTTTTTCCATTGCAAAATAATTCATATTATATTTTTTAAAATTGCTCGTCTTGCTATTTTCGCACCATTTTCATGCAATTTTGACTACAACTAAAGGTATAACTATATGTATTGAAGTTGATGTTATGGGAAGTTACGCGTCATATCTGCCCAGTTTGTTTACTCCACCATTGTCATAAATGTACCAATGGAAAATATACCAATATATCAAAGAACTACAACATTTCAATATAAGTTCAGCTATTGTAACAACACCTAAGAAATTATAATGGTTACATAGTCCTTTCGACCATTGTATATAATCATTGTACATCATTGAAGTCTTGCGAGGTTGAATTCATTGAAGAATACTTCTCCACCTATCTTACTTTCAGATTTAAAGCCGTTAGTGTAAATTTCTACGCAATCATTTGAAATCGCTTACAAATACGTTTCAAATCAAATTTATTAAATATCGTCATGGATATTGGTGATATATCAACCATTTTTTTAATTTGTACTGTACTCAAAGTGAGATGTGTTTAAGGAAATGTTAATGTAAGGCCAAATAATGCTATGGTCCTGTAGTTTTTCTTATATTCAACTTGTCAGCTATAACTAATACAAAGTGAGATGTGAAAGTGAGATGTGTTTAAGGAAATTAATGTAAGAGCATTAATACTCATTAATACTAGTTTTTCTAATATTCAACTTGTCAACTATAACTAATACAGATGATTGCGAAACAACCATTTATTATAAAATTGTGTGTTTCGAACAATTTTTATATACGACTACAGACAGACTTTCATATAAGACTACAGAAATACAGACTTTTTCTTATTTTGAAATAGTAAGAAACCATCTGCGAGTTATTATTAAACCTAATAAATTTTATACTCCACAAACATGTACCAAAATTCATTGCCGTGTATTATCGATAAGCTAATGGTCTTTGGATCTCTTAAAAGTAAATATTTCATTCGTAATTGTCAATCTGTATTTAACCTTTGTAACTGCATTATTCTATTATTCCCATTTATACGATTTATATGCCCTTTCAGCTTTTATTAGTCATCACAAGAAACTATAATGTTCAGCATCGCGTGAGATATGTAATCAATTTTCAGATATTACCTCTTTGACTTTGATGTGCTAAATGTTTTGCACTTTTTGCTTACTTACCTTAAACTTAAGTGGCACAAATAAAATCTTTGGAGCACTTAAACACCTTTTAAAGCGAGAGGAATGTAATTCAATTTAAAAGCACTGCAATTTGCTGAGGGTTTCGACTTCTATTATTTTACTTAAATTTTAGCATGCCATGGTCACTAAAACAAATCACAATACTAAATATCAGCAATTTTAATCCAACGACTGCGGAAAAAACAAAACATGATCTTAACTTAAAGATTTTTCAAGACACCGAGCAATATAAACGACACAATTTGACCTGAATTTTTCTTGACACAAAAACAAAAAAAACTTTAAACTCAAAGAAAACTAAAATGTAAAATTAAAATAACAAAAAAAAACAAAAAAACGTTTTTCGTGCTCTTTTATCTCAAATAAATATGTACATGCCTACGTATCTATAGAGGAGTATGAGTACGTACTAATTTTCATAGTAACATTTGTCATTTTTTTTCTTCCAAACAACCTTCGACATTTGTTTTTGTATTATTTTTTGTATTTTTTTTTTATTTAAAATCATTTTTTTTTTTGATTTTTGTATTTTTACATTATTAAATTTAATTTAACATAATTTTTTTAAGTATTTTTCCTATTAGCTCGACTCGAAAAGGTCACCAAACCAACCATCTAAGACCGGCGAGTAAAAGAGCAAAATAGGAAAAAACTTACTACCAAAAGCGGACCATTTGTGGCGGTTTGCGCCTTTTCTGTAATACGTGGGTACTAAATTGGTTCGCTGACGATTAGTGTTCAATTTAGCCGTAAATTTTAGATCACAATTTTGCTAATTTATTACTCAATTCTCAAACTTTTAATCGGTATTTTACAAGTTCCAATGTTGGATACTTCATAGAATAATGGGGCTTAGTTTCTAAAAACTGCTTCCGAAACTGGCATTGCACAAATTGTCATTTGCACTAATTGCGGTTTTTGCAAACGTTTCAGAGCATCAAAATAAATTGCAGATTTTTTCTTAAAAAAGCCATTATCTTTTGGCTTACCAAAATTTATCACGTACTTAACATTGCTCTGATGTTCGCTGATTATAGTTTTTGGCTGCTATTTTTATTTTAATACTTAAAAATACTTAAATTAGTTTTCTGTCTATTATGCACTCGGTTATGAGTTATTGCTCTTTTTATGTGGGGGCCTCAGAGATGTTGTGCGCACACTCCGCGCAAAAAGTTTGCAGAAATATAGGTCATTATCACCCACTTAAAAGCATTTAAAATACATATGTGCAAAAATTATATCAATCGGTCTATGAACTTTTAAACAAAATGATATATATCAAATAAAAGACATAAGTTAAGAAATATTACTTTTATTTTTTTGTATTTTAAAGTTTAATAAAATTGCACAAAAAACACATTTTTATCAAGTAATGTAATTATTTATAACATTTAAAAAAATTAAATGTTTAGGTTTTAACTGTTAACAATTTTAATAATTAAAACTATAACAAAAATGTAGCTATGATTATAATAATTAACTATTTGGAACTTTAGTTTGCTAACATTGTGTAACCTTAACAATGAAGCAATTCAAATACGAGGGCGTCTTGATAAGTCAGGACTTTTTGAATTTCCCGCGCAGTCACTCCAAATGGAATAGTGCCAGCTGTAGATGTCAGCTGTAGTCTACCAGTGGGCAACTTTCTAATTTTGAGCAAGCTACGTCGCTTAGTTGGTGGTTGATAACCGTTCAAAGCAGACAAACTCGTGAATTTTTACGAAAATGGAAAAAAGTGAATTTCGTGTGCTGATGAAGCATTACGATCCCAAATCCACAAATTGGGATACGAACAGCTACCCCATCCCCATCCAGATTTAGCCCCCTGTGACAATTTTCTGTTTCCAAACCTACAGAAATGGCTGGGCAGTAAGAGATTTGAGTCATTACCGAAACAAACGCGTATTTTGAGAGCTTTGAAAAAACTTATTATTTGGAGGGAATAAGAAAATTAGAAAAACGCTGGACTAAATGTATCGAGCTAAAAGATGATAATGTAGAAAATTAAAATGTTTATTTACCGAAAAAAATTTGTTTTATTCAAAAAGTCTTATTTATCAAACCGCCCTCGTATTATATTTGCTTAAAATAAAAAAAAATGAGAAGAAGACATCAAAATCATCAATCTAACAGTAATATTTAAATAGGGATTTTAATATTGTAGAATTTTCAGTTTCAATTTTAAAAGCGGACCACTTAAAAACCAAAATTCGCTGAGGTATTAGTGTTATAACTGAAAAATATCTCTAAAATTAGACTACCAGATTGAATTCAAACTATACGTGACATATACATAGATAAAATATTCATATACAAACATAAATGCCATACAATTACAATTTAGGTCAAATCGTCTTTATATTCTTCTTAGTTATATTCTTCTCATTCTTCTTAAAATTTACCTTCAATTTAAATTTCAATTAAATTTCTATTTTTACACAGAACGTGTAGAGATATTTGTGGTCTGTGGCACCCTACTATTGAAACCATGTACCATCCACATCCACATTTTCAATTTCAAGTCAACTAAACTTTGACAATCATATGGCTATTATATTTTAAACTGAATGTTTGTATCATACCATCATAATTTTCGAAATGAAACCGGCCTATAACACTTCATTTTTTTGGATGCGATGTATGGATGGATGCTATGCTTCTATAGATATATTGTCATCAATATTCCGTCTTTACTCTATAATCATTATCTTTAGAGTACTCAAATTTTAGATTTTTTCCATTATATTTTATTATCTGCGGTATTTAATATATTCAACAATGACTCTAGTTATTAATTAATAATATACAATATTTCATTTTTTAATTTCAGTTACTATTAAATTAATGTATTTTTTTAATATATTTGTAATAATTGTATATTTAATAGTTGTAAATTTATATCATTTGTAGTTCAGTTATAATTTAATTTTTATTATTACCAAATTGATTTTCGTTAAAACATTTATATATTTATTTATATGTGTATTAATTAATATATGCGTATAGTTCGCTTCTTACAAAAACTCCGGAGAAGAAGACTTAAGATGTAGAATCAATTATATTATTAAACTCATTACACCTATGTTTAATTCTTTAGAATTTTTATAAACAAATACATATAAACTGAATGAGAATTATAAAGGAAGTATATTAACTAATTCAAATTGAATTGGAAATATAATATTCTAATGTATTTATAAAACTTATTTAGATCTTATGTTTAGATACTGTTTAAATAGATTATATAGACAAAGAAGTACTTACTAAAAGTGTATTGCTTTTTTGAATTAATATACCATTGCTACCTATTTATATTATATATAGTACAAAAAGATCAGGGCCTAGAAAATTCTGTTGTGTCAACAATGAGGCAACATGAACCTAATGTGCGTTGTCCTGCCAAGTATAGTGTTAATGTTTATAATCTTTATTCTGTAAAGGGCTTCTAACGCACACAATAGTCTAGTTAGAACATAGACCCTCCCCATATATAGTTAGATATAAAAAATAAACTAAACCTTTTAATAATTTTTGTATGCCACAAATTACGCTCTTTATGTCTTTTATTGTAGTTCCAAATTCATAAAATACTCATTTAGCTTCTACACAATCTTTATCCGTTTGGAGTTGATTTCTTTCTTAATCGCATCTACATTTTTTATCTCAAATACATCGTTTAGAATGCCATGTATATTCAGATATATCAAATAAAAAACTGCATTTTTAATACATAATCAATTTAACAGGAAACTAAAGAATACTTACTATCAATAACTGAGTCTAGAACATGAGTGTAGAACTGTTAATAGGTACAACACAAATTCGTTTATTCCTGGTGGTGATTATGAGCGATCCCTCGCACGGATAGACTTAGCGCAGTGCTCGAATTCCGTTCCGATACGGTGTCTAATATTGTTTAGGTTTTAGGATACAAGCTCTTAAATTTCTTTTCCTTGAAAAGATACAAATTCATGCACGCTCGTTTGCACTATATAACCTAAATCATGATCTCAATTCTGGACACATGCAGTCTATAAAGTCTTTAGGCAAACGATCAATCCTTTTAATACCTCTAGTATACTCATTTTTTAACAATTACTTTATTATTTCTTTTCTTACTTAGATCTTACTTTTGTATTCATATTTTATTCATAATCTAATATTCATAACTAAACACAGTCGAAGCTAAACAGAACACCATTGGTGTCGTAAAGGTGAATTAGCAGCGTGTCGAACTACATAAGAAATTAGCATATCAGTTGGAGAGTATAAGGGAGAAAGTGACTATTGAACTTTTGAAGTACAAGAAACGGCTAGGTAACAAATGGAGCCTCCTGCCTGTACTACAAGGAAAAGCTCAGTGAAAGGTTGTCGTCTGTTTGAGTCGTACTCTCAGAACTATTTTTACAAGTATTCTCAAAACTATCTTTAACTTAACACTGGTAAACTTTTATAACAAATTTAAAGCAACAAAAGCAATAACTACACTTAAAGCATAAATCAGCACAAATCTCTAAATTTTAGATATATAGTAAAATCCTGCAATATAGAACAGCAACTGCAAATTATTCTTACTCAGTAACCACATTTATAAAAAAAATAACAACTTGCAGTGGACGCAAAAGGATGATGCAAAGGTCTGGTATCAAAACGCAACATATTCGAATACTTCACAAATAGCTCCAAGATGTTACCGGAACTAGGAGCTACTATCTACTATTAGCTATTAAATATCACAAAGTCATACCAGATGGTGCAGAACCATTTAAGCTGATGCAAAAATAAATCACTATCCTGATCTATGTGTTCTAAATTCTTGGATATAGAAGCATAGATATAGAAGCATATACATATATATATATATATATATTTGTGAAAAACATATATGTCTACTAACAGTACTACAAAAATGTTAGATCACTCTAAAAATGTTCGTTTAGACAATAAAATTTGACAAGTCAACATTACATCTAAATTGAATCCAGATGTAACGATCGAAAACGCTTTCAGTGATTGTCAGAGCTGACAAAATTTCGAATAGAGTAAAAAACGATTAGTACTCTTCAAACCTACTTTGTAAAAAAACATCTTAGCTGGTTGTATTACATGGATTAACAAGTTTCTATGCCGAATATTTGAGGTCGTTTTAGACTCTTATCATATGTGACTCAAAAAATGATATAGAGAAGCATATGGTATAATTCATTCATATCTTTAAGGGTTTGTTGTACTGATTTGCCGTCATAAAACCTGAAACCGTTTGTATACAATTATATAAAATATAAATGAAACGCCCTCTGCTGCTATTCAATTATAACTTTGAGCTTTATTTGTTTCTCAATGTTCTTGAAGTATAACATAAGAATGACGGTGTTCATATTATGACATTTATTATTATATATGTGTATAATATATGTCAATAAACTTATTTCTTAAATAAGTATATCCAGATTCGGAAGGGTCCAAATAAAGTTGGATTTATTGGATGCAATTAAGTTATTTACTAAGGAACAAACTTAACCATTAATATCAAATTCTATTTCTTATTATTCTCCATTTTTTCACTATTTTTATCATTATAAGTTTGAATGTGTATACCTATATTGACTAGATTATATAGATTTATTTTAAGTTAAATATTTTTTTAAAAAATTACAAGAATAGGAATTCATACTATTAAAATATCGATTTTTTAATTATATCAAGTACATTTACTATTACATTTTATTTTAATTAATATTAATTAATAGCACTAAAGTTACTAAATAATAGTGCACTAAATAGCACTAAAGTTAAATGCGTGGCTTTCATTCTAAGCAATAATTCGTTTTAGTTCTTAAACTTTTAATACACACCATAAGTACAAACAGATAAATTGTTCTTAATTTATTAAAATATAAATGAAATTAAATTTTTTTTAATTAAAAGTTTAAATTTGAGTTTGTTTTAAAATCCACTTGACAAAAAGTCAAAAATTTGAAACAAAAAAAAAGGTTTCAACTGATTTTTTGAGCTTGATTTTTTCCAAACACTCTTACGTCGCCTAATCAGTGGTGCTAATTTTTTTGATTACTAATTTTAATTGATATTGATAATAAAATTAATTTTCGGAAATAAATTTTTTGACAAATAACCTTCATAACTTCCTTCCACACACATAAGAAATATATTTCTCTAATGTGTTTTTTTTTACACAATTGAGTGCGAAAAAATCTACTGAAATCTAATATCGATACTAAATCAGTTAAAGTACATTAAAAACTCATACAAATTGATTGAAAGTTAAAAACAAACATTTATTTATAAACAAATATAAAACACCAATATGTATATATGTTCATTTGATTAAATAAAAAAATTTAAAACTAAAAATTAATTTCGCAAAAAAATGAAACTTATTTTGAGCAACAAGGAAACGTAATTTCCCAGTCATTGAAAAATTAGTCATAAAGCAAATTTTTTTTCCTATGACTTCTCATTACTGAACTCACGAGTATTTCACAAATTCGTAGCGTCATCATCAGCTCATTAGCCAACGCCACCACGAACACGAAAATCCAATCTTGGACCACTTCTTCTTTGATTTCGCACGCAACCGTCGAAGTACCGCAGCATCAACTCCAAATACTAATTTATGCGTTTAAACAGTTTTTTCGACGACTTTTCTTGTTTTAATTTTTTATTGTTCAGTGTTTAGTGTGGCGATCGGTGATCGGCGATCGGCGATTTTAATATCACATCGACGTTTCTCTTCTCCGTCGATATTATAGCCACTTTTATCTGCAAAATATGGGCTTTGGAGTTCGTTTTCGTTTTACACACTTCTTGCCTTGCTGCTTCTTCATAATTAGTTTAATATTGACCGCTCTGGGTTTTTATTTTGATTTTATTGTTGTGCTCTGCTCTGGCCTGACTTGGGTCGTTTCATACCAATTTATCTTACTACTGAAGCTGAAGCTGAACTTGAACTTGAAATTTTTTCATTTTTATTTACTTTCTTTTTTCGGTTATTTCGGTTATTTAATGGCCTTAAACCAAAACATGAGACTTCATACTTAACACTTACGTCAGTAAAGAGTGAAGCGGTTGTAAAAATTAACAGATTTGATCACGAAGATAATCACACATGCTGACTTTAAGTTTTATTATTCATTGAGTAAAAGTAATGACATATCAAATTTTTATTTCTGATCAAGAATTTTGGGTTTTATGAAAAAAAAATGTTTTTAAACAAAAGAAAGGGTTATAATGAGACTTTTATTAAATTCAAAACAATTTTTAATTTTTAATCAAGTGCATTTTTGTACTGCTCATGCAGATTTATGTGATATCAGCTAATATACACCATCAGTAGTAATCTTTCTTGCAGTAGGCTTTGAAAACAATTTATAGGTTTTTGGACTGCACGTGGCAATACTTGAGTTCTCTTCAATTCGAGCCCCCGTAATATACGGGTGAGCCCGTATAGTGAGCCTGGCTTATTTTTTCGGAAAAACTGTTCATGTGGCAACTACGAGTATAACATTACACAAATGTAAAATGGCCAATTCCGAATGGTACAATTATACAACCATTTGTTACAATCAACCGGAAGTCTTCAGTGAAATACGAAGACCAAACACCTTCGGATTATTCTCTATCTTCAACAAGACAATTCGAGTGCTCACACATCTCGTCCAACAACCGACTATTTAAACATTCAAAACCAACATCGAATTGATGGGTTATCCGTTGAATAGTCCTAATTTTTTCACCGCACCCAATGACTTCTTCTTATTCCCGAACGTCAAAACGTTAAGAATAAATTACATCGATAACAATTGGAAGTTTTTTGTCGTCGGAAGAAGCTAACTGTTGCGTTTAAAAACCATGTTTTGGAGGTGTCTGCAAAAGATTGGAAAAAATGCTTTGACAAATCAAAAAGGATAAAGAATCATTTGTGTCAATCATAAAGGAGAATTTATCGAAAAACAATAAATCAATTTTCAACGATAAGTTATTTAGTTAATTTTTTCATTATTTGCCTCAAAACTTAAATAGGGTGTTATCAGTTTTATTTAATATGGAATAAGAATAATTAGTTAATTTTTTTTTACATACAATCTAACTTTTATACCTGGGTTCTGTATAAACAGCGATCCATTCGACAATAAAATCACATTCACGAAAATTAGGAGTACGAATAGATTTGTATTAATAAATATGTTTTTAAAAAACGAAATGCAGACGGAAGAAGCATAGATTTGTAAATTAGTGAAATATCTAAAGAAATATGTTATGCGATATGATTACTGTAAAAATCCATGAAATCACTGCAGGGTAATTTTCAATTATGAACTGAACATATCTGGTGCAACGGTTAATTCGGTCCTCTACTACTCATAACTCCAACGATTGAGCACAACTATCAAGAAAAACCGACTAGAATTGGCCAACAGAAAAGGAGTTGTGTTAATTATGACAATAGCAGGTCAAAAACATCTTTAATGGCTTTTAATAAATTTAGGAAATTTAGTTAAGGAGTTTTAATTCATCCATTATATAGCCAGGATCTTGCATCGTCTGACTACCATTTCTTTTGACCTAACTCTCTCAATGGTAGTCACAACCAATTATGATGAAATTTTTCCCTGATAAACCGCAAAAGTTCTACAGCGTTGGAACAATAAAACAACTGAAAAAATGCCAAAAAGTTATAATTAATAATGGCTAATATAAACATCATAAAAATTAATTTTCAATGAAGAAAATTTTTGTGTAAAAATGTACCAAAAAACGGCCAATATCAACCAATATTTTCAGACTTCATTGCAATCAGCGCTCTATAGTAATGGATAAATGTCCCATAAGGTGTGCCTATCGCTAATTTGTAAGTACCTATTAATATCAAGCAATACATCCAGACTTCGTTGAAATCTGCAATCAACACTCTAAATAATAGACAAATGTCCCATTAGGTATACCTTTCGCCAATTTGTAAGTACCTACCAATATCAACCAATATATCCAGATTTCATTGAAAACCTACAATCAACACTCTATAGTAACATATAAATGTCCCAGCAGGTATGCCTATGGTCAATTTATAAGTACCTACAAATATGAACCTATACTTCCAGACTTCATTGAAATCTGCAATCAGCACTATAGTAACAGGTAAATGTCCTAACAGGTATGCCTATGGCCAATAAATGTTCATTCGAATTTGCCAAATAACACGAATGACTATTAAAACAAAAGTTTTAGTGCTTGATTCGAATCTTAAGTGCCAGGAATTTGTGCAGCTGAAACAAAAGCTTCATCATGGCGATGAGATGTTAGCTAATATCAGCACCATAAGCCTGACTATAGCTTTTCAACCTTATATGTAAAATACAACTACGAAAGGCATGCAATAAATAAATAATGGTTCTAACTGAATAATTCCAATGCATGAGAACTGATGTGTGATATTTGGATTGATAAAATCGTTTTCAAAAGCAAAAAATATATATAAAACTCTGAATATATATTACCTCATCTTATCTAAGCATTCAAAGTATCTAATTGTCAATGGCAGTAGTTACTTTTCTAGTAACTATAACTCAATATATATGCGTTTCTAAGCGTATCGCTTAGTAAACTTATTAATAACAGTAATATAAATAGTACGCTATTTAATATAATATATATAATACAATATATGTAATTATATATATATATATAATATATAATATATAATATATTTTCGTATTATGCCTATAGAAAGTTGTAGATTGAATTGCTTTATGAGCATTTAAAGTCCACGAATTGATTTATTCCACTTTTCTTAAATAGTCAATTGAATGCATGAAAATCATTTAAAAAAATATTCACACAATATAATGCACTTAAACATAATTTATTAAGTTAATGTTTACGTTAATAAACAATAAAAAACCAATAAAAAATTAACAACAAGTAATAAATAACAAAGTTATCGGAAAATTAAGCGGAAAATTTTAGCTCATGAATGCATCATCTCGGCCAGCTGCAGTTGCGGTTTCAGATCCATTAAGCAGCCGCTAAAATATTTAACTGCACAAAATCAATTACGAACATTATTTTTGCATCCATTAACCAGCAGTCAGCAGTCAGCAGTCTGTCTACTGCACTTCGCTTACCTTCGTTACGTCCAAAAAATATTAACCAGATTTTAACTGAAATGCATTTCTGCCATAGCAGATACCAGCAACTCATTTTTTTTAGCTGCGGATATGAAGTCCATCTAATGTGGAAGAGTTGTACGAAATGTGGACTAAAATAAATTTAAAATATTTATGAATAATTTTGATTTGAATTATGTCAGAAAATATTATTAATCTTACTTTAATCGTGCATTTTTAATATTATTTAATATTTTAATAATTTATAAATTTAATGCTTGATTAATATATTTAATTATGAGATTGGATACTAACAATATAATATAATAATAATATACTTAGCGTCAATACCAATTATCTGGAGTTATCAAATAAGACACAAAGATGCCATCAACTACTCAATATTAATTTTACTGCCATAGAGGTACGCCCCATCAAGTATAAGGCGACTACATCAGCACTTCATATAGTTTTCCATAAATTTTTCACAGGCTATAAGAGCGATGGCCTTCAAAACTCAATATCAAAGCTCAAAACACTTCTTTCGAAATGACACTTTTAGTAGACGGGGTAATATAAAGTCTTTGGCCAATAATATTGCAATTTTTTAAAAAACAATTTTTCATCTTTTAAAACCCGGATACTTTTTACACATATATAAGTCAAATATATAAAAATGGTAATTACTTTTTATTTTACTTACACTGATGATTTATTTGATTTCATCCAAATTATTTTTATTTTACACTAGTTTTCAAGATTGTGTAGTCTTGAACACCAAAATAACAATTTTCGAAATCGGTGCTACAATAGCCTTTAGTTAAACATATATAACCATAATTATTGTAATACACATAAAAATCTAGCAAACGGAAAGCACTATTGCAGATATAGTATTAGTTTACCAAATACAATCCACTAGAACAACACGATAAGTAATCTTATGCTTCTTCATTTTTCCATTGCGTTCCCAGGGGAACATTGGGTTACGATGAGAAATGCACTAAAAAATCGATGCCTATGAAGCATACCTATACTGTTAAAGATCAAAGTTGTAATGAACCTAATTTTTTCTAGCCGGGGTAGTTCTCAGCCTAGTCCAAGGTCTTACAAGAAAATTTATATTCGCGGGGACCCAAGCGTTCAACCAATGTCGTTTCCACCGTTGAAGTAAGATACCGTACAACAAATTAATTATTTTAGAATTCAAGTTTTTTTTTCTTTATTGAACAATTTGTAATATATGTATAACAATAAATGTATTTTAAAGGAAAAACAAATTATCAAATAATATCTTTACAAATACTCGTAGATAATAATAAGCAAATAATATTTAACTGTTTTCAATTTAAAAAAAAAAAACAAAATTAATTAATCATATTTTAAGTTTAAAGTTTTATAAATGCAATTTCGTGTTCACTTAAATACAACAAAATTTATAAAAAAATTCATAAAATATTTTCAAATAAAAATATAAGGGAAGAAGAATTTCCATTAAGCGTAGTCGTGTAAAGATTACTTTGGTATTTTACTTAGAATTTTATGTAATATTTTTACATTCCTTAAATGTGGATTAAGTAATTAAATTCTTAATGTTACACTTTATAATTAATTAAGATTATGTTTGCATATAACAAAATACATTTTTTTTTTTTACAAATATCTTGTTTTCAGTTGTTTAAGTTCAATTTTACAAAGATACATTTTTTTTTCCATAGATTCTATTTCATAAGAACTAATAATTCATGAGCTTGTTGAGTTTAGAAAGTTTATACTCCTATGCGCTTAACTTGAAGCCTTTACGATTGTGACTGCATTGTTGTTACTTTTCTCATTTCCATTTAAATGAATAAAATTTGTAGATATTCAATTATACAATTTGGAATATGTTAATTTTGAAGCGATTCGTTCGATTTAAATAAAATAACTTGTAAATTTACGCTTATACATTGAAGTTACTTACGCGAAAACCTGCACTGCATTTTATAGATAAGTCTTACCCTTTCTGGTACATCAGGGCGTAATATCCCACTGCTTACAACGTCCAGAGATGAGTATAAAGAAACACCGATCAATTTATGCTTTGCCACGTATCGGGGAGAGAGACACCTAAGCCGCGCCACGTCTTTTGCTTGTGGTCACGGTTGCCACTTGAAAATTTTTTTCTGTACCAAAATTGGTTTAAAAAGGTACCATTTCTGTAAAAAAAGGTCCAAAATTTTTCTATTGTCTTTTTATAAGAAGATACAATTTATATAAAATGTACAAAAAGTATAAAACAATACAATATCCACAACAAAGTTGGGTCGCCGAAAATGTACCATTTTTTGAACATGAGTACCAGAGTACCAAACGGAAAAAAAAGTACCAATTTTGGTACTAAAGTACCATAAGTGGCAACCGTGCTTGTGGTGTCAACACGTTTATATGTACGAACTGGCACGAGTACAAAATCTGTTAATTGACCACTGTTAAAGCCGTCAATTATTTCTTTTATACTGTGGCTATTAACAATATTATCCTGCTTCGCGCCGTGTCGATAAACTATTTCAATTTTTGTTCCTTTATATATTACAAAAAAAAATTACACAATTTTGATAATTTTATTTCAACTTGTTAATTTTATATTAAAATAGTTTTAATTTTTATATAAAAAAAAAATCACTTAAGCGCTTTTTCTCTGTTTTATTAACACAAATCCGCAACTTGTAGCAATATTTGAATCTTGTTAATTTTTTCCTTTATATTCTGTAAATTTTGTTCGTCAAGGTGCATCCATTGCATCGGCAATGATAATAATGAAGTATACCGATCAAACTTGCCCAAGAGTAACTTACTTTATGCAATTATAAGCAGAAGTTATAAGCAACAAACATGAAGATGTACTGGCAAAATATGGTGCTATATCAGCTCAAGGTATTCTGGATACTGGAGCTTTGTTGTTGGGCTGCGGAACCCACGATGTTGTAACAATTAAATTGCCACAAATTTTAATCGTTACAAAGTATCAAAATATTGTAAGGAATTTAAAAAGAAAAAGATTAAGTTACACAGAAAGAAAAAGAGAAGAAAATAAATGAAGCGCCATTAGAACGTTAGCAAATCAAATCATAAGGTACCTTAGACACTTGAAGGAAAAACGCAAACCGTTATCACCATCACACACCTACGGCAAACATTTTCAATAAGAAAAATTTCAATAACATAGCAGCAACATCTAACATCAATCATTAATATCTTTTAATCTATTCCAAATGTAAAACCACTGACCTAATACACAGAAACAAATTAGAGATATATAGGTCACTATCTGTCTTTACAGGGCATTAAGCCATAGGATACCCTGTGGTATCTCCTACAATGTGTGTCTACCAGCTATCGCAGAAAAGATACCACAACACCTGTTGTGTCTATGTCCAGGCTTGGTCAGAACTAGGCTTAAGTTTCCGGGGGCTCCTTTTTCAACACATTCGGCGTTATCTCTAGTAATAGCATTGGCCAAATGCTTGCCTTTATAAATACTTCTGGGTGGTGTCTACTCCATCTTCTCCACATTATTACGAGAATTTGTGGATTCAAACCAGCTTTTTTAGCTAATTGATAAGGATTTTGTTCTCCCTCCATCACAACTTGCTAACTAACCAGCAGCAAAACTGTTTGAAGAAAACATATAGGCAACAAAATATAATCAGGCGAAGATATTTCAACTTCGTCTTCGTAATATCAAATTAGTGATCTTGAGAAGGCTTACTTTAATATAATTCTTATATCCTTAATACACTGAAAAAATTTTAAACAGAGAACGCATTTTACATTTGCTATCAAGTTTTCCATTGAGAAGATTACTAAATAATTTTTGTTTAAAGATTTAAATTTATAGATGTGTAGATTAATGGCAGTATTCAGTAATCCAAAATTTGATTTAACAAAAATTAAAAAAATTTTTACAAAACTAAATTTTCAAAAATTGTGATTAATTTTTGTTAGTGCATGGGAAAATTTATTCAACTTGACGGATTCTCATAAAAATTCTTTAGAATTTTTTATTGCTCTTCTTTATATAATTATCAACAAATAACTTTAACAATAATAGAGCACTAATAACCCATTTGGGAATATGATCAAATAAGCCTGATAAACCAATTACTTATCTAAGTATTTGTCTGTGTACCCAGATAATTAAAAAGAGGTTTCTTTGAGAGGTAGAAAGAAATAAAGCTCCTGGGAAAGGTTCTAACAAAAAAATAATAGAAAACGATCATATGTATTTTCTATGTGGTAACAAAATGGAAATCGGGCAAGTCGTCAATTTTGTTTAGTAACAACCCTGAGGGGTGAGGATTACAATTCTGTATGTTTCAGAAATATTTTATTTATAAAAATGCTGTGGGAATATGTCTTATATTTACTTTCTTTAAAGACTGGACTGCTGGATAGTTATGAATCTTTTATTGTACACAGTTGTGTGCATAAACTTTAAGCTGTTTCTACTTCTATTGCTTCTTATCGGACTCAACTCGTACTTTAAATTCAAATGCTGCCCATAAAGCAGAAACAATATGAGAAGAACGCTAAGCAAATTTTTTATTTCATAAAGTGAGAATAGGTCTAATAGGTTAACAAAATTTCTTTAACTAATACGTGTACTCAATAACCAGATTATAAACTAATAAATAATATATTAACTTTGAATTGATAATTTTTTCTTCTCTTTTCTTTTCTTTTCTTCTAGGTAAGTACTACTATTGCTTAAGAGAATTTAATTGGAAAAATCGAACTAATCTTGACCCGTAAGTACTGAAATTTATGTTTTCTTTAATTTGATGTATAATTCGGTAAATCGTATGGGTATGGGTTTGTTTGCCGTGCAACTGGAAACGGCTGTACATTGGTAATGATGGTAGAAAAATTTATTGGTCATCTTCTGCTGCCTGAAACCCAAAAACTACGAGCGAATTCACTTCTTAAATGTTTGCAACGTGCTGAACCGCAAATGCCATGAGGTGACCGATCTGGCTTAGAGTAAATGCCTGCAATTTAATTTGCTCAACGCTGGCATATCTCCGCCACATTATGCTTACCTGCTTGCCACTCTTGTGGCGTAGCATTTAAAAAGTTATTCATATTAAGATGATTTACTCTAGCCAGTTTAACTTTTATGATTATGCAATTTGTAGCGCATTATATACGCCTTAAATATTGCATTTTGCATTTGATATGCAATTCTGCACTTTTATTTTTCTCAGCAGCATATTTGTGTCCATTGTTGCTAAGATCACAGTGTTACACTTTCAAAAAGTGATTTAAAAAATTATTGCGCAATTCCTGGTGCACTCGCAGCCTCAGCCTCAGCCTCACGGCCTCAGACTGAGACTGAGACGGAGACTCAGTCGCATGTGAATTTAGTGGTTTCCTGTTAAAGTTTCGTCTTTTTGTTTTTTGGGTGTGTTGCACTGCCGCTTTCAGAGCAAAAGTCTATGTCAGCTGCAAAAAAAAATACTCGTGCAATACCATTAACTTTATACACTATATGCACTCACTTCGAAGCATACGAAAAGCATTTCTGCCTATCCATTATCCTTTCACCAACGAAAGCTTATATTGAAAAAAATATATTATTTTTTCTTTAAACAAACGATTTTGGCGTTTCGAGATACGTCATTATTCAATTTATTTTATGCTTCACATATCTTAACATTAATATATATATTTTTTGTGATACATAGAAAATTGCATATATAAATATTTGTTTTTTATTTACACAAGAAAATCAAAGCGATTTCAGGTGGTTTGATGCATTATTTTTCCATTCGAAACCATTTGATTCATATCCGGAGATAAGATCCATATTAACTGATTTTCCATGAAATTACTTAATTTTACAAAGCCTAAAATAAATAAGTTAGTAAGCAAAAACGCTAAGATGACGTTAGAGAAGTGACGTAATAATGTATAATAATAATAATAACATTCAGTCAATCTTCTGTTTTCTTGCAATGTGTGGAGAGTCTTAGGTATTGCTATTATGAAAAAGTCATCTATCTGATTGTTTTATATCATATTATAAAACTATTTGACACCTTCAACAAATTAATATGATTAACAGCAAAATTTTAAAAGATAATAAACTCACTTTGATGGACTTATAGGAACTGCCGAGTCTCTAATAGTGATGCACTTCTAAACATTCGTAGATTTCGTCCAAATAATACATGATATATTCATAATAGGTACTCATAATAGGTTAGGTAAAATTATACTAGCGGTTCTCTAAGGGATCTAAGGACTCCAAGGGATTTTGCGAAGTTTCTCGAAAAAGAAAGCTCCTAAAGTGATAATGCGGCGCCGCGCATATGCTGGACAGAAACAAAGCAAATGGGAGTTAATTTCATCGTCCTCTCCACAACTGTGGCAAGTATGGTTAAAAGGGAGATTAAGTCTTCTAGCATGGTAACCAAAAATACAATGATCTGTAAGTAAATTCACTACAATACTGATTGGAGCACGTTCAAATTGCATACAAATATCTGCAAACCTTTAATCCATCCCATCTTTTGTTGAGGAGTTTGGTGCAGGAGGAACTCAGTGACAGTTTGAATGTTGCCAACTATATGCCCAGATTTTTTAGGTATTCTGAGTAGTTTCCTGCAGCTCCCAGTCTGACTAGATGAACCGTTTTGCAATTGCCGAAAATATCCCTAAAGCTAAGTGAGAACCCTATCCCTAAGTGAGAATAGTACATGAATTCCTCTATGAAAATAGTAAGGAACTGCTCTTTTACGATTTATAGTTCTTTAAGAATAACTCTCATATAAATCAAATCAGGCACAGATAAGTACATATAGTGCGTTTCAGATTTTAATTTGCTCACTATTAAAATCGTTAATACACACTCCAAAACTATTATTTGTTATTAAAAGTTTAAATGTGAAATCGCCCAACAACCAGTACTGTGGCTAGAAGAGTCCTATTGTACCAATTTCACTATTGATTACACAAAACCCCTTAATATTTTTTGAACTTAGTCCAGAACTAAATCTAGAGAAGAGGTCTTAATCTGTTGTGGTGACAGAAATTCCACATGAAACAAGTTTTTTCTGTGCGTTATTAAACCTGGATAGTCACAAAGAATATGCATGATAGTTTTCTCATTTTCGAGGCATAATCTGCATTCCAGATTACCAGATAATTGTAGTTTATAAAGCTGATATTTCAGACCATAAAGATCTGTAATGAAACTCGTTAACAACCTTAAATTACATTTTGAGAATTTAGAGATGTTCTTGTAGGTGTACGGTGTTATCAGTGCTTTGCATTGGTTAAGTCCTGGGAAGTCTTCCCAGTACTCCAGCCGCATATGATTTTCCCTTTCCTTTATAATTTCTTTTGTACTGGCCCATTTTATCCCACAAAAAGGTTTAGGGCCTGTAAAAGCAGTTTTTGATGTAGTTCTGGCTAGCTAATCAGCTTATTCATTTTCCAAAACTGCCCTGTGACCCGGAACTCAGTAAAGGATTACCTTATTCGTAGCTGCAAGTTGTTGTAGGAGCTCATAATACTCGTGGACCTGTTTTGACTTGAATACCCGACTACTAATCTAACACTTTTTTTTTTGTTCTATTAACTATATTGTATAATCGTTGTCTGCTAATATTAACTGCTTGTGGTGAATGTGATATATCAATTCAAACTAAGTTTTCCGTATCAATAATTACAAGCCCTCCATTAAATTGGGTTAAGTTAGTCCCGTTTTCATGTATGATCTGCTTAACCGCTTCAGCGCTACTACTTCATGTACGAATTTTATAGGTGGCGCTTTATTTTAAATCGTGTCCATTGACTTGTGTATAATTAACTTAATTCAATGGTTAATAAATATTTTGATGCACACCTGTGGACCAACTCAAGACTGCTGTGTATAATTTCAATGCATTTACGAGGTATTAGATATACTTTCTACTAAGTCAACCTGCCGAAAATTGAAGTCATACTGTGCCACAATTTTCCACTTAGAAATTTAAAAACATGAAATTAATAAAAAAAGACAATGATTTCCTTACATCACCAAATCGAAAAAAGGTGTATGCAGTTTTGTATGAAAACTAAAAAACGGATTAAATTGAATTTATGAGCTACTTGGGGCTGCAACCAACCAATTTTCAACAGAAAATGCCAAAATCGCTAGGCAAGCGAGCAATAACAAACGGAATGGTTGCCTATTTGACTAGATTTTGTGGCAACATCTGTGATATACAAATAAATGAAAGAAGGGGAATAACCTGATAGTATGTGTGTTGTATAATTTTGCCAAACTCTGTTTAAGATGCACTCCGCATATCTCGCTTCGAATGTTGTTCAATAGAAATTGTACGTGAAATTGGGTACTCGTTTTCAGTGCTGATGGCAAAGCCTTAACTGAAACGCCTTAAGCCAGTCAGTCAGTCTGTCACTGTGTCACTATGACATTTTATTAAAGACTGTTTTTAGCTTTGTTAATTCTACTGAAATAAAAGACAAAAGCAGAAATTACACCGGCAGTCCATTTCCATTTTCCATTTGCATTTGTTAACCTTACCTCTGCACCATGCAATAAAGAAAAAAATCAGCGTCACAAAAACTGTAGGACGCATGGCACAATTTATTTATAATAAAAAAAATATATATGTATACTGAAAAAATAATAAAAAAAAATTTGTGAAAACCTTTATTAAAAAATGGTACAGTTGAAACATTGTCAATAATTGTCATTAATATTACCCGAAGTTCAATCATATTTCAATCATAGTTTTTTCGCTTCTTGAGATTTATGGATGTCAAGAAAGGTGAGGTCAATCAAGTTGATAAATATGATATATGAAAAAAAAAATTTTGCTAATATTTTTGGCGTTTGAAATTGCAAATGACTTTCAATTTATTCAGTAACTTCAGTATGACACAAGTAATGTATTTAATGTTAAAAACTGGACTCTAGTATATCGTTCTTAATTCAGTTAAGATGTTTAACTGTCAAGCTTCTATTACTTTCCAACTATAATCCATGAATTTTATGGAAAATACTGTAGATCATCTGAAGTATAAAATGATGTCCACAGAAGCTACTGAGATTTTAAACGTAAGTTTTTTTTCCTATATATATCCTTCAAAGTTATATTTTTATCAAATCAATTTTTTACGATTTGAATGGAATTGTTTAATTTATCTAAACAATTTCAAATATAATATATTTATTCTTTACATTAAACACAAAAAGGATTACTCCATATTACAAGTATATTAACTCAGGCTGGATAGATGTAAGCAATTGTTTAAGCGTCTTAAGCTTTTCCAAAACACCCGAACAGTCAATATATATTAAATAAATCTATTTTATAAAGGTTGACAACGCATTAGAGTAATTTCTTTTTTATATAGATGTTTTGAAAAAAGTGTGATTGGAATTGCTATAGTTGCTTTATAATAGCTTCAAAATATTTTACCTCAACAACTGTTAATTGTTAAGATCAGCCGATCAGCCAATCCAAAACCAAGACTCCTTTGAAATATTCAACAAAAGAGTTAGATGAGTGGATTCAAATTTTGGGATGGGGTTTTTAAATGACTTGTGAATTTCTGCTCAAACAGCTCTTTCGAAAATTGACTAATATTCAATATTGAAGTGATCTTTGAGAACATATATTTCAACCACTCAAAGCAGCTGTGTTGACAGTTCGAAATCAAATTGATTAAAGCTTGACTTTTATAATTCAATACTCATCAAAAATCCTATCATTAGTAAAATGATTCAGGAAGTAATTCTCTCCTGCCATAAGAAATTTGAATGTAAGATTTCCTTCATTACAGTAGAAATATATTAGTAAATTAAATGCAGAGTAAGTACGCGATTCTTTTTTGAAGTGAAGATCTAATTTATAAGACTAATTAATTCCTTACACTGTTTAAGAATATGTTGAATTTATAGTATTTTGGACATTTTCAATATGTTATTAACATTAAAGCGATATATTCTTTTCATAATATAATAGTAAAAATCGAACTAATATGAAAATTATACTGTCTATATTTATATCTACTATCAAATATAGTAGATATATCATATGTATGAAGCAAAACATAGACATTTGCAGTCTATTGTATGTCCTTTAAATGCATGAAATATTTTTGTGCTTATTTTGAGTCCATCGAGGATTATCTATTCCAAAGTATTTCTTGTTTTAAGTGGGTTTAAAGTTATATTTTATTTCCTGTTTTGACTTTAAGTTGAGGTACAACTTTTTTTATTATTAAATTTTGAAAGCAATTTTCAATTTGCATTTATATATTCAAACATAATTTTTATTTCACTATATAGATAAAGACCGATTATATTGGTCAGCATAAAACTAAAGTGATTACTGCATTAATCTTTAAGCAATTAATGTCATTTTTCAGCGCTTGATGGATATGAAAAAGTAATATTTGATACTGATCATCTTAAGTTAATACTTTTTTTTAATATATTTCACGACGTTTTTCTTGAGCCTACACTAATAATATTAGTAGTGCAGTATTGCAAAATTGCAGAAAATATATATTGCAACATAAATACTTCGTCAAACCTGTAAGATCAAGATGTTGTTAAACTGTTCTACGGTCTATAAACTATGGAATAATAAATTTGTTGAACGGATGCATCGCCCAATCGTGCTACTTCACATTTGCGATTCCAATTAATTTTTTTCCTTAACGCAGCGTTTAATTACAATCACTTGACACGTAAAACATAAATTAATTACCAAGTGCACTGCATCAGTACGTGTTGTGCATTAAATATAGCAGCAGAATTGCACAATTTTGGAAGAGCAATGCAGTGCACCAGCTTTGCGTAGTAAAACAAAATCACTCCAAATCTGTTCGAGGCGAAAAAATCACATTTTTTGCTCTAATGAACACCAATAAACTGCATAGCCAAAAATATTTTGATAATCAGTCGCAGCAAATGCTGCAATCGGAGGTCACTCTGAGTTGTTGGCAACGCAACAGCGATCACAACTGCTCGTTTGGAAAAGGAAAACACATCAATTGCAAAACATTCTTAATATTTTGTAGCCTCAAAATTTTTGAATTAAACATTTTTTTTATGTTGCTTTAAACAGCAGCAAATGTCGTGTTCGAATCGAAATTGCACCAGTTACACATCATTTTGAAAAACAATTTATAGCCTCCACTATGCAACATAAATAACAACCATCAAGCAACTACTAACATCTAACATCTAACAGCTAGCAAACAGCCAACAGCAGTTAGCAGTTAGCAGTCAACAACAAGAAAGACAAACTGAATGCCTAATAGAATTCGAGTTTGTCAGTTGAAGTTAATGCAATTTCAACAACTTTTATTCCAGTGAACGCTGGTGTACTGTTTCCGCTCTTCCCCACGAACCTCGTCCCGTCATCGCTCATTTGATTTCGTCTCAAGCTGTTGCATATCAGTGGTCAAACTGTGCATAGTGGTCATATGGAGCACATTCGTGGGGCGTTCGATAACTTTTTATAGAGTATGAAACAGATGGAACCTATGTTTCATATAGGTGCTCAGCTCAAAGCACATAAGCTATTTTCGATCCTTGTAAAAACTCAAAAAAGTTTGAAGCACTTGGATCTCTCTTCAAAAACCATCTCATTATGTATTTTTTTATATTCTAGTACACCTAGAACAAATAACTACTCGCTACTCCCATTAGATCTAGTAATAAGCTACTCGCTGTCTATTAGGTTCGCCACTGTTTTTCTTTTTAGCCGTTTAGGCAGTGCAATCCCCGGGAGAGGACTGGATGCTGTAACGTTAACATGTGTTTTCAAATGCTGTGTTGACAGAAAAATTTCATAATACCTGGAGTATATAGAAATATAGTAAAAGTGAAACTCATTCATGGTATTATATCCAATGTAACGAAAATCAGCGAAAACCCTGTTCCATATAACTTATTTTAATAATACGTTCCCGCTCCTTTACGTTCTCATCTTTAATACAATGGGAAATTTCACACTGTGGCCTGGAAATCTCTTCATGGATGCAAAGCGTTTTTTCAAGTCTAATTACGTTGATAAAGTATTGCAACTACTTTACCAAATCTTGTTTTTTCAACCCAAAAAAGATGTCTATATATATATTTTTTTTGTCTATGGATTAGTACCGGACTGTTTTTCAGCTTTAAGTAATAAAACGCGTCACTGCAACACTAACAAAGCCACTACAAAAACTTCCCAAACCGTTTGATGCTTATTCAATCTATAATGACCTTTCAAATCTTTAGCAACAACTATTACAGTTTTTTAGTTGTTAAGTTCCCTTAATTCTTCAATGTCGAAATTTTCTATAAATGATTTCGATGGTGAAAACCTTAGAAAATCTTTCTTCTTTCTTCCCCTTCCTTCAGAATGTGTGAGAAGAAATTATTTTTCAAAGCCACAGAATGGTTCCGGGTCTACAAGCAGTAGGGTTGCTTTTTTTTGAAGAGTTGGACTGCAGATTTGTTGTAGAAAATTTTGCATAACCCATTAATTCTACACTTCATGCTATGATTATGATTTAATTATCACCTAATGAGAATTGAGATTCTATAATGCTGACTGGCTATCAGTTAGGATAACTATTCTATGATCCTGATAGTTATGTTCGAGGTTCAAGTAAACACATCTATAAAATCGCATAAAAATTTTGATTGAAAGAAAGTTGTATTTTTACTTAAGGCTTGGAAGTACTCAGGTCCCTCTCCATAGAAACCTTATTGAGCTTCTATATTGTTCAGTAGAAGTATTTTGTATAATGTTAATGAAGTTACTCATTTCAAATATTTTTAATAGCAACATACCGTTAGTATATATATATATATGTATATATTTCTTGTATCCAGTGCTTGCTAGATTGTTTCAACTCTATAAAGTCAACAGAGTTCTTATAATGAACAAAACCTTTGAGCTTAATTAACTCAAATAACGTATTGCTAATTAACAATTAATTTAATAAATTAACAATTAATTGTTAATTAACAACACGTCATTCCAAATTTGATTTAAATTAGATTAAGTTTGCGGAAACACTGAAGCATAATATAAATCAATAAAGATGTGGGTAGCTGACTTTAAATATGATGGTACCAGTTAAGTAAAGTAAACCCTTCTATAGACCCAAAACTATAAAACATCGAAGAAGCACATTCAATTGTATGTAATGGCGACAGTATAAAAACTTCAGAGTTTAATATAAGATGTAAGAATTTTGATTTATCACATTTAGCATTGATCGACCCATTTCTTTACCTTTGACTGAAGACACATTTCTAACACTATTAAAATAGGTGAATCTCAAAAATGTAAATGTTTTCTGATAATTCGTAATAGTTGATGAAATATTAGTGAGTCCACCACCACACTCAGAAAATCAAACAATGACCGAATCAATGCATTCGAAAAAGTGAAAGAGCACCTAAGAAGACAAAACCAGTGCTGTCAGCCGGGATTTTCATTTCTACTGGTTTTTTGAACGGTGAAGTCATTTTGTTGTCTTACTATATTCAAAAAAATTGCTAAATAACTGAACTATATTAAATATTACTGAATCAATTGAATGTCGTAATTCCAGAAGAATTTGTCAATTTGCGAAGAAAAAAATTGTCCATCAAGACAATGCACGTTTCGGTAAATACCATGATTATGGGTCATAAAACACATTTTCATAATCATTGGTTAATGATCTTAGAGCATCATTGGAAAAATTATATCATGTTAAGATATAAATCAGAGCATTGTTGGGAAAAAATAAAAAACATTAAAATCAGAAAGCTGTCCTGCTATGTAACGTTTAAAACTTTTGAAATATCCCTCGTAATATATAGAGTTTGATAGCATCCACTGCGTCACATAATTTTTATTTGTTTTTATTTATATCTTCGAGTGTAGTTTTTGCTTCATTAGAGCTCATTTTATAAGTTTATTCAGTTACTTTTTTATTATTGATTCGTTTCTGCACTGGTTTGAAGTGGCAGCAACTGCAAAATTTGAAACGTATGGCCTCTTCTTGTGCAATTAAAATTGCTGAACCGAACGTCATAAATTGGCAATTTGTTCAGAATGGCGGAGGTAAGTTTGGCGTCGTTGGGAAATCTAGCAGAAATTAAGGAAACAATCAATGAACCACTTTTTGCAGGTGCTTGGACTCAAGACCAAAATATAGCAAAAAATATATTTGAAAAGCAGGCTTTACGAGTAAAAATAAAATTTTCCACAAATTATTAATAGACTTTATTCATATCAATACTATAGAATTGAAAATGTATTAAATATCATATTATATATCATGAGTGATTATTCACATTATGTACTAAGCATACTGCAACTAATTATCAGTAACAATACATTTCAAAGGGTATCAATTCTGAATAATAAATTATTTATTTATTCTGAGAATGAATAAATAAAAATTACATCTCAATTCAGATATTTCATCTCAAACATTCTCACTCACAATCTTTGCGCAATAATAAAGTCGGTAGATATTAATGGCTCAAATATCTGAATGATACTAAAGTAGACTTGGACACAGAATTTTCTAAAGCCGAATTATGCGCCAAATCTATAGGCTAGTCAGAATAGATGACAAACAAATTTTAGGTAGTTATCACTCAGAGCCATGAAGTGATTTACATATTTATACCTACATATGTATTAGCTTCCGGCAGTCCTCAGCAATTTGGATATAAGGTGGAATTAAAACTTTATAATACACGTTACATCAGTATAAATTTGGATGAATTACTACAATATTAAAACGTTTTCAAATTAACAGAAGCATAGACTTCAATGAGCCATACATGCTCGAGATTGGGCTCCGGCAAGTACTTTTATTGCTAAGTGATGAACAACACAACCATGAGGTAGATGAAAAGATAATGCTTATGAAAAGAACTGAATTTTAAGTTTCTTGAGCTTTACTTCTATTAGCAAATGAAATGAAATGAAGGCAGGCCGTGAATTAACTCAAGATTTATAGAGAATATAGAGAAAAAATAATATTAAAGGATAATGTGTATCAGGATGTCAACATATTGCAAAATATGGAAGCAGATCGTGAAGTAGGCTAAGGTTTACTCTGGTACTGGATACCAAGGGAATATAATGAAGGCAGGTATTGAAGAATGCTAGGACAATGATTATATTACAATAGGACTTAAATCGCTATATTTAAATGACAATGTTAAAATAAAGTGCTGTCTTCTGGTACAATAGGCTCTTCTAACCGCAGTACCGGCTCTTGGGCGATTTCATGTCAATAATTTTGAAAATAAGAAATTGGTAAAGTCATTATTTATTATTAGAGGTACATTTAATAGGGGAACATTGTGAAACATATCAGTGTTTACACTGAAGGTAGTTAGCAAATGATATATTATAGCGTCAGATCATGAAGCAGACTAGAACCGATACTAAAAGTAGTTTGAAAATAGTATAAAAATGCAATATTGATGAGAAATGGAATAACATCATCTTGAAGCAAAATGGAGGCAAGTCATTATTCAGGACACCGTGCACACTAGAGGTAATCAGAAAATTGTACTAAAGAGAAGGCGATCGTTAAGCAAGTCAATGTTTATACCAAACTCTAGTATTAAAGAAGAAGACTTTACAGAGTATTGAAATCGTAATAAAATAATTGTGTAAAATACTTTTATATACTTTTATGTTAAATATTTACACTTATAAACAAACTAAATCTTTTTCAAAAATTTTAATTATTTTTTCATATGAATATTTGTGTGGTGAAACCAATTTAAACTTGCATCAGTGCAAGGCTATGCACTGCAGGCTATGCATTGCCGCAGTAATATTTATAAAATATTTGCTTAAAATTTGGAGCAACTGAAATGGCAACAACAATTTTAATGAAAATTGTAATGCTTAGATTTTATTTAAATTGCTTAGCTCTTAGTGTAATTTGGAACGTTATTAAAAGTGTTTACATCCAACATTTATTGGTACTAAGAGTGAAAAAGTTAATTACTTCACCGGCGCTGGTGCAGAACACATTCAAATGCTCTGCGGTGGATTTAATAAAATTAACACTTTTATAACCAAAACAAAATAAACAAAAAACTCAAAAAAAACAAAAAAAAAAAATAAAATTTTATTATTTCAAGTTTAAGTCTTAAGTGAGGTAAGAGAATAACTTAAAGAAGTTACACGTACAAACAGAAAATAATGTCGCACGAACCGTGGCACGAAATGAAAATTAATGAAAGTAAAAGTAGTTTTTTAAGCAGAAATAAGGCAGGCAATTTGTCAAAGCAAAAAAAGTTGTGAAAAAAAAAAATTAAAAAAATACCGTACATTGTCGAATTTGGGTCAAGTTTTAAACTGACAAGACACAAATTTTATTTACATAATTTTTTCATCTCGTACAAATATTTTTTGCTTGGAATTTTACACAAAATTGGCACAAAGAAAAGCAAATGCGTAACTAAAGACTTAAGCGACAAACTTGCATGAGATGCATTTTGCATTTTGCATGCAAGCGAACGGCAAACGTTTAGCTTCGCAAAAATATTGCAATTGGCATGTAAGGTCTACACAGGCAGGCGGTACAGACGGTGTGCATGGTTAGCAGGAAAGAGGTCAATAGTGCATTCACTTCGTTAATATTTAAATATACTTTCGCGAGAGATGTGCCGTCAGTCATTTTGTACTACGTATCTACTGCACAGCTGGTTTTGAAATTGGTTTTCACAAAAAGTTTTGCACTTTCCGTTTTTAGTTTTTTTTCCTTTTGTTTTTGTTTTACTGTCAATTAGGCTTATCACTTGCATTATGCAATCTGACGTTTTACCGGCATTTTTATTGCCTGTCTTAACCTTGAAAGTTAAGGTTTGAAACATTTTCTTTTCATCTCTTCAAGAGTCACCTCTTTCCTTTTTATTTTTTTTTGTTAATTTTCTTATTTTATGTTCAAACATAAGATACGAGTATATTCAAATTTTATGGGACATGTGTAAGAAGTAATTAATATTTTGCTTTTCTTCTTATATTGCCAAAATAAATAAATCACTGAAGAGTTGATTTCTTGACAGTTTGAGATATTACATTTTTTACTGATTAATGTCAAAATTATGTCACACTGTGAACTTGACTTAAACAAAACAACAGAAAAAAACAACAACAATCTTGCTAATCTTCAAAAGTTGTAGTTGAAGTCCTTAAAAATAATTTTTAAGTAAATTTGCAATATGAGACTAGCAACTGATCGGTTAACTTATGATATGGTACGGTATAAATTCTTTGTACTTGGTTTTCATTTTCATTTAATTTAAGACTATAATTATTATTATGATATTGTAATATTCCATATTACCACGTAAATGACTTAATTGGTATAAACATGTGAAACGCAAACGGAATAGTTGCTTTAAAATTCTACATCTTCTTAAGCCGCTGTTTAATAATAATCGCTTCAACCTCAAAAATAGAAAGTTACTATATATACTCAAATAATTAGTCCAGCACTACTGTACGGTTTTGTAACATACAGCAAAGCCTCAAATACTGACATAAAGCAATTACAGATACCACAAAATCTGGCTTTAAGAAGACTAATTAAGATTCCTTGGTATATTAGAACAACAGACATGCAGATTAGTTGATACGTTGCCCAAACCCGCCTTAACAATCCTTAAGTCCACCTCTGGACGCACAGGAAGATATGCTGACCTACGGTCCGTCATCAGTTGGAAGATAAATAAATAATAACAATTCTAGTATAGTTAAAGTTTAGTGTGGGACAGGGATAAGCCCCCCAGCCACAAAAGTGCAAAAGTGCGCTATAGCATTAACTCAAATCACAACAACAACAATAACCACGCAAATATCTATTATATCTTTTCACCGATTCAGAGTCATTATCTGTCTTCAATTTTCTCAATTAATTATAGTATTAAACGTACTTAACCAACACTAATTTCTTAGGTTAAGTTTGGTTTTGCCAGCTGCATCGCTGGATCCACTTATCCTTGTTGGCTCATTGTGTTACCATTTAAGGGAAAAACTCAGACGTTTAAACCCAACTTGCAAAACTTGAAATGTTATATAATGGGAGGTCATGCGGTTGTGTAAGATCTTTAAAAATTGCAGCCCCTAGAATAGGAAGTCGGTGCCGCGCATTTGCTAAGCAAAAACGAAGTAGATGAGAGGCACTTTTATAGTACTCCCCACAACTGTGGCACATATAATTGAAAAGAAAATTCAATTTTCTAATCTGTAATGACTTGTGAATAAACCTACCATAAAACTGATATATATACGGAGCATCTCATTGAGAGTATTGAATTTCTTTTTAATAGAACATGATCAATTTGCATACAGATGCTTATATATCGTATAGTCTTTCCATCTTCTATGAAAAAATTCTGCACAAAAATTCGAATCTGAATTTCCATAATATCAACAATATACCCAGATGGCTTAGATGTTTCGAGTGCTTTCATGAAGCATCTCATCTAACTAGCTCGTCTGCTTTGGAATTGCCGAAATTATGCCTATTACCGGAAGATTTAGATTAATATCTTCATTCAATATAAGATACCCACGTAGATACTTCTTTTTTTTTTGCATCAGTACCGATCCAACATACATTGTGCTTACTTCATATGGAAATAATATTTCTCTGGGTCCAAATTCCTTAATAAATATTAATAAAGTACTTAATAAGCTTCAATAAAGTATCTTAGCAAGCTTTTATCAACGAAAAGTTTAAGTTTATTAAATATTAATGAAGTACTTAGTAAGCTTTAACAAAGTATCTAAGCAAGCTTCTATGATCTAAACGTCTGATTTGGTTTGCTTGTGCTTCGATTCTCACGTTGAAAGTTGCGAAGGCCAAACCGGACTTTTCCAGACAAACAAGTGGATGTCCCGTTTGGTAGCTACAAGACGATCGAATAGTATTACATGATTATGCTGTTAATTAAACTAAGCGCAGGGGCCAGATTTGTGCGGACACGGGTGTTAACTTTTATTATGTTCCTTTCATGAAATCAGAGTACTTTTCTCAATAAATATTAAAATTGAATTTTTTTTACCTATTTCTTTAGCCAGTACCGGAAAAACTTTCAGAAAATGCTTTAAGAAAATTAATATAAAATTTAATAAAAGAGCTTTATAAAATGGGTGTAAATAATTGTACGCTATTATATAGCAGACCGGTGATAATGATACGCATCGATTAGGGAAATATAGTTCCACTAAGGGCTGCAGTGCTTGGAGAGGAGAAGATATCAAAATATTGGAAGTATTAAAACGTTTTGAAGAAAATGTAATTATTTTTTTATAACATATTGAAATGCTTAATATTAATATAAGCATTCGTGTTTAATTGCTATATATCAATTGATTTGTAACTGTTGTTTTAAGGATAAACTAGAAAAGTTTTTCGCTTTGATTTTTAAAAGTCCCAAGGTTATTAAGAACTGAGAAAAACTTGTGGGTTTAATGATATAAATAGGTGTACAAATGTTCTAAAATTGGTCTAGAACGACTTTCTAAATGCAATGGCTTCCAATGGGCAAGTGTTGGCATAAGTTTATTTCGTTTGTATTTTTCTTTTTAATTTTATTAATTTGATTAATCAATTGGTTTAATCGCTATAGAATAAGCGTCATATATTTTAAAATCATAAGTCAGAGTATAGAACTTAATTAATGCCCAAGTTGTGGTTTAAATAGCCAAGGCCGTTTGGTTCGCCGCAAACAATTTGTAACAAAGGCAGATAAAAATAAATTATATTTTTGCCACAATTTGCGGATGTTAACAATAACTAAATTGTTACTTATAGTTGCGGATATGTGATTTAATGTAATTTATGCAAATAGTGAACAAAGCCATCGACACTATTCCAAACACTATATCAATAATGAAAACGTTCTGCGTCAAAATCAAAACTATAATATATAAAGTTGATGTTAACTGTAAAAGGAAATTAACTTAATTTTTCATACTATAAATAAATTACTTTATAGAAATAGTTTAAAACAATACTATCCAAATCATAGTAATATATTAAAAAATTTCTATGGCCACTCCTAACTAACTTAACATAGTGTCTATTAGAAATTTTTTTATATCTTAAAATGATTTGGAAAACATGTGGATGTTTCTTCATGTGGATACACAGAAGCATCCACTATTCATTCAAATGAAAAACGAACTCGTTTTTTGACTTCTAAAATAAATAAGATAACACCAAGTATGACATTACAAATAGACAATTTTAATTTATATTCTGTCTATTTTACAACCTTTTAGAAATCTACTACTATTTCTATTATTTATTAATAGTAAGTCAATTACTATTGACTCGTAAAGATTACCTTTACTTCGTTTTTATATTTCAGGCATAATGCATACTAAATATGTTATCTTAAACAGATCACCCATCTTTCTTTCAATAAATGGGGAGTACACTGAAGTGTTTTCGCACAACTAGTTCTTTTGACTTGTATATGCTTGTGCCAAGTGAACCGCTGATCAAACGTGATATCCAGGTATTTGATGCTGTCCTCCCAATTTATCACAATGTCACTAACTCTTACTCTCGGTGTATGCTTGTGGCATTTTCAATTTAAAAAATCCGTAGCACTAAGATTTTAGTTAATACATTATGACGTTAGTTCAACGCAATAATAATTATTATGTACAAAAAAAAGCATTAATCCAAATATGTCAATTATTTAATGAGCTTGATAATAATTAAGTTGTTGTAATTTACTTTTTTTTTTATCTTGTTGATAAATTTAAGAATTATATACTTTTTGCATACCTAAACTAATTATTATTAATATTTTTTCCGTAACCACCTGAGTTATACGTAATTAATTTGCAGCTTATACTAAATTTCTAGTTCACTTTAATAATATTTACAAGGTGCAGAGCTAAGTTCAATATAAATTGACTAAAATCAAGTCGAGCAGGTTCAGAAAAACTGCATTTAAAACCTATTAAACAAATTTAAGAAGTACTTTGTATTTGCCTAGAAAAGTATATATAGTTATATATACTATAATTTGATTGCGAATTTAAAAAATTTCAAAAATTTTGATATTTGCCATTTTTGCAAATATTATTTACAAGTTACCATATATTAATTTTAATTATGATCGAAAAAATCATAGAAGTTGAATTTTTATAGTTTTTTTTTATACTTTTATTGGTGGTATTGATAACAATTTAATTATATAACTTTCGCAATCCATCTGTTTTTTATCAAAACGAAACAATCTTTTGTGTTGTAGACCTGATTTCGATTCTAATTTTTTTGACAGAATATCAAGTTTGACACGTATAATTTGTTATATATAATATAAGTGCAGTTTATAATCAAAATTGTACAGGTTTTTGATTTTATTTATCAAAACAAAACTTTAGCAGTTAATTATTAATTATGCATCTCTTATATTAACGACGACATTAAATGACATCAGATGTGGATATAAAAAAAACTTTTTTGACAACATTTTTTATAAGCAATTTGAGCTTAAAAATGCATTTTTAACATTGAATGCACTTAGATGTGTCAGATAAATATATGTTATAATATATTTTAATAACTCTCGTAAAAACTTTTGCTCCTCCTCTTTATCTGATACATTCCATTTTATGCTCCCTATAAATATGCAAAAGAATTTAACCTCTTATATTATATTATTATGTTGAAGCTGTTTTGAGCTAGTGCACTTAAGCACTTACACTCTTTTTTAACTCGATGTTTCTTCAAAACCCCTCTCTACACCTTGACTAGATTATTGTTTATCACTTCATCAGACTAAGCAATAATTGACCTCAGATCTACATACCTCCCCGAAAAGCCTGTAACCATTCTGAGATTTGATAACGCGGTGTTGGTAAGTCTGTCAGATTTCGCAAATAATTTCAGGGCTCTATCCTTTATTTATTTTTTGATGGGATCAATCTTGAGGTCCCTGAGGATGTCATTCGTTTTAATGTACCATGGTACTTCGAAAAGTCTTCTCAGAGCCTGGCTTTGTGCAATTTCTAGCTGGTGTATAGTAGTGTTTGAAGCTTTGCTAAATGCTACACAACCATATAGAAGTGTCGGACGAATTATTTGGTTATATATCAGTTTCCTGTTCTATATATTAATGGGTAATTATTTCAACAAACTTCACGTAACTATAAGTTTTTTACTATATAGTAACTATAAGTAATTTAAGATTCTTACTAATTTAATTCAAGTTTTTCCAAATGTATTTTTTAATTTTGACTTGAATTTAAACAAATATTTGTAAATATAAGCTTATGAACTGGAAATAACTTTTTCGAATTAGTTTATGATATAATCGAGGCAGGAATCTGGTATCACTATATTTTAGTTCAGGGTTATCCAAAGCATAACCCGCGGGGTTCATGCGACCCGCGGTTAATATTTGAGCGACCTGTCCCATGTTTCTAATCTACCACAATTAGGCAAATTTTTCTTTGCTATATTTTCATAACATAATATTATTTTATTTTTATGGTATCCCAAATAAATGAATTAAAATGTTTTATATAATTTATCATACTTCACATTCATTTACTAAATTGACAAAGACTTTAGTATACATCACAGGGCTTTGAACTGGAATTTTTTCCGTTTCGGTTTTCGTTCCAGATCAAAAGAAAAGAAATCGGTTCGGTTTCGATTTTCATTTCTGCAAAAATATCGGTTTTTGCGGTTCTCGGTGCGGTTATGGTTCATAGCCCTGGTATATATTTCTTTGTACAACTGGTTCATAAAATTAGGGTACATGGGTATACATACGGATGCGAACTATAGATTGTGTGAAGAGAATGAGAAGTCGGCAATACATATGTTGTTAGCATGCCCTGCGCTAATGCACATGTGAAATAGGCTCATCGGAATGTATATTCCTGCGGAAGAGGCAATAAAACTCTGTAAAGTAGGTTCTATACTACTTTTAATTAACACAAAACGACTTAGGAACCTACTCTAAACCCAGAAAGGAGCACAATAGAACCGACGGTCACATGTCCTAACAATAATAACAATAATAGTTGATGGGTCTACTTAAACAACGGTGATGGTTTTTCTATTTGGAGTCAAAATTTCACAACTGCATTTAAGTTTTTGATTGATTTTTTAAGCTGTTGTTGGTCGCCTCTGATTCGATGCTGGTAAATAATACTAGTAATGAACTCATGTACCATCCCTAAAAATCTTAATTATATAAATTCTGTTTGTGATGTGTAATTACCATCTAACAACAGTATATATCTTTAACACTTTGTTGTTTTCAACTGCAAACATTGCAAACAAATGCTGTATAAATTATATAGCTTATACATTTATGAATTATGGCTTAAACTCTCTATTAGTTCCTACATTAAAAGTTTGTTTTTCTATTAAAGAGGCACCCGTGCCCAAGAGAAAGTCAAAGTTAGAAGTATGGAAGCCTGGTAGAAATTGTGTTGTGATTTCATTATAAAAATTACTATATATTTGATAAGTCATTATTTTTGCCATTAATACATTACTTGGAGTATTAATATCATTTCCCACCAGTCCATTGTTTAATAAGCTTTTTAAGACCCATTTAAAGAAAAACTTTTATGTTGCGTTTCTAAAGAACGATCATTTTCTGTGTAAGCAGCGGAGACGTACAGTTCATATTTTATTTATTTCTATCAATATATTGTATTAATTTCTATTAATAATAAATTAAATGAATACTTTTGTACCTATAACCTTTGGTTTATTTGAAACTAAATATTTACATTCAAATCTACATTCACATTTGTTTATATCTTGTTTTAAGTAAAGCAAACCTCAGGAAGAGTGACAAACTAGTCTGAAGTCTTATAGTTTTATTACAAAAAAAATTTGTTTTCATAATCATATTACCGACTTAATCAAGTCGTCATGCCTCAGCATGACAATAAAATCGGTATATATTAATAATCTGATTAAAATCAATTTTAAATGGGCGTAGTTCTAGCCAGTTTTATTAGTGCAACCAGTGCTGCAAGCGATCAGTTTCAAAATTTTCTCACTGTAGCTACTCTTTTGTTGAATTAAAGTACATAACTAAATAATCAATTAATTTTAAAAAGTATATAAACCTGCTTAATTGTTTAATAATAAGATGCAAACATATTTGGTTCATAATTTATAATAATTGGTTAAAAAATATTTGAATAAATGTAAGAAAAACTGTGGAATTATTACTCATAGTAAAAATTTATATATCAAAAGCCGTTTTTAAATTTATTACTCTGTAGACCCGGACAACTTATCGAAACAATTAAATTATTAATTTAATACAATTTTATGCCACTTTTACATATGTCAATATTAAAAACTATTAGCAAACGAAAGGTGATAACTGATTAGATCAGAGCCATTTGTAATAGATTATAACTATATTTTGCATAATTTTCTACAATCAGTGGCGAGATACTAGTTAATTTCCATGTGAACAAGTCTCATAACTAAACCTAATCAGATACATAACTCTGATTCAATTATAGAGCTCTATCTGTTTAGTATCTACTAACTGCCATTAAAGATCTGAAATAATAAAGATTTATGGTTAACATAGAAAAACGTATAAACATATTCCAAACTTTCTAAATACTTTATTATAATAACAAACAGTCAAAAGTAGAACCGTTTAGGTATCTTCTTAAATACTGCGTAATCATATTGCATATCTATACAACCATGCTTTATAGTTTTTAATCTATCTCACTATTATGACATGAAAACTGTCAAGAGATAACAAAGATACTAAACATTTGACAGTTTAAAATCATCTAAAAAGCCCAGGTGAGGCAAAGATAACGAAAATTAATTTAATATGAGAATACACAACGCAAGTGATCATGGTCAAAAGCCGGTGATCCTCTACAAACGATTTCAAAGCCTAGATTGACGCCAAATAATGTTATGTTGAGTGTTTCGTGGTTGCTTGTTGCAATGGTTTATTCGGTCCTCCACTGCTTACAGCTTACTTCTTGGAAAAAACAATCAAGAAAAAGTGACCAGAGCAGACGAAGAATCACCATTACTAATAGGAGCTGTTATGGGTTCTGTAGGTAACTGGGATGTAGAGCTCTCTCTTCACAAACAAACTAACGATCTATAGATTGTTCATCTTTCCTGTGCTTCTGTATGACACAGAAGCATGGACATTATCACAGAATGATGAAACAGCACTGGGAGTGTTCGAGAGAAAAGTTCTTCGTAAGAACTTTCGTTATCTACGAGTTGGAGACGACTTCTCCACATATGAATAAATCACGAGCTGTACAAGCTTTATCACGACACTGATATAATTCAGCGAATTAACATGTGGCGGCTTCGCTGGTGTGGTCATGTCGTGAGAATTGATGAAGATGCTCCAGCGTCTTCAAAAAGGTGTTTGTAAAGTAGTTGGAGACAGATGGCGTGCGATAGAGGTAAACCGTATTTTCGTTAGAATGATCAAGTTGAGGGAGGACTAACCGGACTTGATGTACATGACTGGAGAAGGCGTACACGCAGCAGAGGCGCCTGGAGAGACATGCTGCTTGAAGACGACACCCAGTAAGTTATTACAATATATACCAAAAAACAGAATGCCTAAGAAAACGCCTACTCAAAATCAAACTTAAGTCCAAAAATGTTTAATATCTCAAAATCGATCCACCTAAATATATTAATTTGTTTAAGTTCTTTCCCAAATACTCTTTAATTTGATAACAAATACATTGTCGTACTTAGCGAATTGAAATGATTTAAATATTCTGATTAGGAATATTTTAGTCAAGAAAACTAAATATTTTTCGGGTTGGGGTTTCATTAACATCCAGTAATTTGACACAGGTTGAAAATAAATCCCGTTTTCATATATGATTTTTTCGTTTCCTGGACTAAATAATCACATTCCGCATTTATATTGTAATATAATGGAATATCGAGTAGTACACTCATTCATTTAAGTACCGTAATTCTACTGAATTTTTCATTGTTAAATTTTATCTAGAAAGAAAATTAACTGATGAAGAGTCGTTTCTGTACATCCATTGGAACCATAAAGAACAATCTTATAACGAAGAACGTTTAAATGAAATGCATTCGTATTTTTAAGAAAATTTTTATTTTTCACATTTTGTCTTAACATTTATTTACAATTACATAAAAGATATATATAAAATTAATTTATACACATATTAAAGAGAGAGATACATTCGCAGAAGTAATAATAATGATATAAGATTGTTTGTGTTGTTAGAATTATACAGCATTTTCCGAAAGAAAAGTATTAACTAAAAGTTGTGTGGCAGCTTCGTTGAAGTTTGCGTTTTATTCTTCCACTTCAAGACATTTCAGTGCTTACACTGCAAGAAATTATGAGTAATTGTTGTTCTAATTGTTTGATGAACATAAACAGAATATCACAATGTTCAACAAGGTACAGATCATTTAACTCTCAAAGTTTCAACACAATTTTTTCCAGTGTAAGCGGTGAATGTTCTCCAATTTTTTGGAAGTTCATTGATAAATGGACTGCAACTAAATTGTTTGTAACCAGAGATATTACAAGCATTTAGTCGCAGGTTATCCTAAACTTCTTCGATCTTTTGAATAGACAGGGATGTCAAAACTTTCGATTTCGATTTTGCTTAAAAACAATGGCAAAAATTCTAGTTGCGTAAGAAATAATTTACAATAAGCAACTTAAAAACTAAGTGGCAGAGATAAAGTACAAATAATTTTCTGATAACAGATTACGACTTTAATTGACTTTGGGTCATAAGATGATTTTCAGCAACTCGAGTGTTGTTTACTCCAGTTGAAGTCGCGTGAAATTTGCTTCGTTGGTGGTGCAATACTATATTAACTAAATTCAAATTACTGTATGTGTTCTTGACGAAGTCGGCATCATTATTTATCATATCCAGTGCGTTCCTTGTAGCAATTTGCTTGATTTGTTAAAAAATTAAAACTATCATTCGTATTAAAAAAAAATCATTTACAACATATTTTTGTTTTTGGGTTAGTTTGAATACATCTATTTCTTCTTGTGTGCATAACCGTATGATCCATGTCCATACGACTCATGACCAGTTGAAATAAGGGCTGCGCCATGACCACTAGATGAAAAGCCATGTCCACCATATCCGCTTGAAGAGAAACCATGTCCGCCACCTGAAATGATAGCGCCACCATGTCCGCCGCTAGAGATTAAAGCGCCTCCATGGCCACCGCTAGAGTATATAGCGCCTCCATGGCCACCACTAGAGATCAAAGCGCCTCCATGGCCACCGCCAGAAAGTAAAGCGCCACCATGACCATAACCGGTACCAATTGCTACGGCAGCTGGTGCGTGCTGTACAACTGAATGGCCGGCAACAACAGGGACGGCTACTGGCACAGCTACAGGTCTTTCGACAGTGACAGGTACATGTTTAGTGACATGCACTGGATATGGACGATCTACTGGTACTTTAACATGCACTGGTACTGGACGGTCGACTGTATATGGTATATGTTTTTCTACTGTGTATGGTTGTGGCACTGGAACTGGTACTTTCACAGGATATGGGCGATCAACAGGTACTGGATATGGTCGGTCAACGCGTACTGGTACCTCAACCTTGACTTGTCTTTCAACGACTACTGGATATGGCTTTTCAACAGTAACTGGATATGGTTTTGGTACTGCAACTGGCACTGGACGATCAACTGGCACATGTACAGGTACTTTGACATGTTTAATGACTTCGTAGGGTTGTGGTACTGGTACGGGTACCTTGACAGGTACTTGGACTTGTTTAATAACTTCATAGGGTTGTGGTACTGGTACTTTTACGGGTACTTGCACATGCTTGATTACTTCGTAAGGTTGTGGTACTGGTACTTTAACTGGATAAGGACGGTCGACATGTACTGGTACTTTCACTTCAACGCGCTTTTCAACAGTATAAGGTTGTGGGACATGCACGGGTACTTTGACGTATTCCTTAACATGAACTGGCACTTTACGTATAACTTCATAGGGTTGTGGCACTGGTACCTTTACTTCAACTGGTACACGTCTTTCATGCACAACAGGATATGGGCGATCAACGGTAACTGGTACTGGCACACCTTTTGTAATTGTTATTGTTTTCTGCACATCGGCATGTTTACTAATTAGGAATTCTGGATGCGCAGCAACGGCTGTATGTCCGTAACTAACAGCTGGAGCAGAATGGCCAATAGCAATGGCACCACCACCATGTGAGAGACCATAACCATGACCGGCAACTGAGCCATGACCAATATAACCAACATCTAAACCTGAGTGTCCATAGCCATAACCTAAATCGAGCAAACCGCGTTTGTCAAGTTTTTTTTCTAGGGGTACTTTTTCAGCAGATTTCTTGGCGGCAGTATCACCGGCGTAAGCTGATGCCACAAGTAAAGCGGCTAAACAGAACTAAAAATAAAAAAGAAAATTTATTACAATCAGTAAATTAAATTAAAATTATTTTAAAATTAAATTTATTTCAAATAGTTAAATAAAATTATGTGCATATAAGCAAATTATATATATTCTATAAAAATAAAATATGTTAAATATAATAAGGGCATCGCTAAACCAGCCATTGGTAAAACTTCTTGACTTATAAAAATGGTAAATGTAAATAATATAATATAAAAGAAAAATAAAAATAAGTGGAAATGTAAAGAAATTTATATTACCAAAAATAAATAAGCTGCATATATATAAAGTTATATTTTCCATTATTAAAAGTACGATATATTTATATATTACATCTGTTATAAAAAAAAATTTTTGAGATAAATTATTAAACGTTTTTATATTTTGTTGGTTTATTTCAAAATTTATTTAAATAGTATTTTTATTAATAATTATAAATAAAATTTCTTTAGAATTGCCAAATACGGATACCTTAACTTAATAAGAAGAATTATTATAAATGCTATTAAGTTAAATAAAATAATAGTATAAAAACAAAAATGAAAATATTAATAGGAAAAATTAAATTATCTATAAATAATTTAATTTAAAAAAAATATAATTAAAAAATAAATATTTTATTTTTTTTAAATAATTTTCTTTAATCATAAAAAAAAAATTTTAAAAAAAAAAAACAAAATTAAATTTTATATTAATTTTTCATTTTAATTTATATTAAATTTATTTTAAATACAAATTAACATTTTTTAAATAATTCAAATTAATCAAAAATATATTAATCAAAAATATAAATATATCCACATATTAAATAATATAATTATATATAATATAATTATATATTATATATATAATATATACATATAAAAATATTTTTAATAATTATACATATAGTTAAAAATATAGTATATAGTTAAAAATTACTTTTAATGACAATTATATAACATATGTGTAAAAATACATTCGCGGAACATAAAAATCAAAATTTAATAAAAGTCGTATAATTATTAAATAAATAAAATAATAAATTTATATAACTTAATGATAAATAAATTAATAACAAATTTTATATAATAAATTTTAGTTAATAAAAAAGGTGAAACTTTGATTTTTTTTAAAATAGATTATAATTAACCAGAAGTCAGAGATGATACTTAGAAGAAGTTTTAAAAAAATTGGTTTAATTGTTTGTATTTTTTTAATATTTCAAAATTTTTAAATTACTATAAAAATATAATAATCATAATTATTAATTAAATAAACCAAAGGAATTTAGAAAAAATATTTCTAGTGTACTAAAGAAATAATTAATACGTTTATTATTTTATATATTCATTAAGTTTTTTATATTATATTAATAATTAATTATACTACATATAATTTCATAAATTATATTTATAAATTAATTTTATATGGAATATTATAATTAAATATTATATAGCATATAATAATATTTAATTACTATACAAATAAATGAAAATCACAATTAATTACATGTAAATTATATCATATATAGGAAATAGCAAAAAACATATTTATTTTGGCAATAAGACAACTCAAAAATTTACAAAAAAATTAAAGAAAAAATATAATAATAAAATAAAAATAAAATTAAAAAAAAAATATAAACATAAAAAAATAGGAATAAAAAAAAAAAAATTGAAAATAAAAATAAATTCAAACTTATAAAAATATAAATAAAAAATCTTTATTTAAAAAAAATATTGATAAACATAATAGTAACATTAAATATTGAATTAAAAGTATTGTATCAATGATAATTTTATTAAATTCGAAAATCCGTGATTCAGAAATTCTTACGAATATTCTAATGAAGTAGTAATAAATGCTTTTATTAGTGACATTGCAAGGATAAGTTAGATATCCATTTACTAGACTTTTCACTTTAAAGCGTTTTCATTATATACCAAATATTTACATTGTTTCAGTAGCGTATCTAGGAGGATTAGTAGGTAGTTCCATTCCTTGACAATATAATTTGCAGATGTGACAACAAATATGCTGACAAAAGAAATATTTTGTAGTAAGTCCCTCCCTTGACATAAAATTGGCTATGCCATTGCATTATTTATATAAAACAGCAATTTATAATATCGTGCAGAGAGGATTAGGAAATAGATCCTAATCTTCTCTTAACGCACCACTGCAACAATGTAAAAATTTTTGTTATAGAAAACATGATATTGCTAACTTTTGTAATCAATGCAATAGCATAGGGAGCCAAGGGAGAGACATACTACAAAATAATTCTATCTAAAAAGGAATCTAACCTTTCTTGACAGTATTCTCTACATATAAGACAAAAGAAATATTTTCAAGTAAATCCTAATTATGCCATTAAATGGATTACACAAATTATGATTTACAATATCGCGTTTTTTATATAAAAATATTATTGGAATATGGGTAACCCAAGCCTAACTACGGGGGAACCGCCTTCTTGATCACGTAGCCCAATAGCGTAGAATTAAAAGTCACATCGGAGAAACCATATCCGTATTATATGAGTTAATTGCACAAAAAGCTCACTCAAGATGCAATTCGAATCTGTGGGGCTTTTTGTAAGAGGCATTTATACTATATCCAACTTTAACTCAATTTTTTAAGGTTACTTTCGTTCTATCACAAATTTTGTTAACATTTTTTTTTTTTTGACTAAATAACACTCTAAATGGTATTTATTACCAGTGCATTAATACCTATTGTGTAATATCTTAGCAATTTCTTGGTTATAATTATTGAATTGGAACTAGTAATAAATTTCAAAATTAAACGCAGAAAATGTTTAAAAAAGTTATATTATTTTCACTTTTTTCACATCGTTAAAACAGTACTGGGTATGGGTATTGAAAATATTATTTTAAATTTAATATGCGTAGTCTATACAGTTTGCATAATTAATGATCGCATTACTTAATAACGCAAACGCAAACACCACCTCCAACGCCAACTGGTAGGGATTAGACGAATAGTCGAAACCTATGACAATTTCTTACATTTGAAAGCTTAAAAGCGAAAGTAAAGCTATGAAGTGTTTTGGTTGGTAAGTGGTATTACCGAGTGAAATCTGATAGAGTCATAAGACGTGCGTGACCTGCCATTATGGGTAAGCTGTTGACGGACCCATTCAATTTACCATAGAAGTGTAATAAAAATCAAATTTACTGACGGCGTCAAATATTATTTGAATTAAATTAAAGCAAGAAACGAGAAGCAAAAAACAGTATCGCACCTGTTACCAGATTACCAGCTGAAATGTTTGCAATGTTTAAGACATTAATTAAATATTCATAACATGACAATACATAAAATTCATTGTGGCGAATGTGCCCAGTTAGCTGAGATAAACGAGTATATAATAGGTATTTACATATCTACGCGAAGTACACGGCAGCTTAATAATCAGCTTTGCGGTTGTAGGAGCATTCACTTTTCGACCAAGTTTTTTTCCCGGTTGTAGATACTCGTATATAAACCAACAGCTTGAAAAGCAGCAGGTAGAGACAGGAACTGTATGTATGTTATACTGAGCCACATACGTACTATATACAAATTTATACAGACTGAACGCACTGCGAAAGACGGATCGCCCGTCAGATAGGCAGACAGGCAGACAGTGGTAGTATTGCTTCTTTACCGGCTTCGGCGTTCGTAGATGGCTAAAGCATATGGCGTACGGTTTTCGTAGTGATTCATTGTTTTGGGTTGCCTTCTTTGCGAGTGAGTTTCTATGAATGAATTTTTTTCAAGACCTTTTGTTTTTTTTGTTTCTTTTTTATTTTGATTTTTATTTACGGTTTTTTTAACTTAATTTTATGAAGTCTTTTTGTTTTATAGCCAGTTCAGCGTACCTTTGCGATTTGTAGCTTTTGTTTATGTTTTCAAAATTGCCGCTGAATGAATTTTATGTTTTGGCGCACGCTCGGTCCAGTTGTGGTTTGCATATAAAAAATAAAATTGCTTCAGGCAAAGTTAAGACTTCGAGGCGTTAAGACGTTAAGACGTTAAGACTACGGCTACATAAAAAAGTTGTTGTTAATAATTTTTTATTTTCTTGCTTTTAACACTTTTTTATTTGTTAACAAAATTCTTTTTTTTGTTTTTTTTTTTTTATAACCAAAACGATTTACACATAATTTGTAAAATGGCCAAGTGCATGGCTAAATATTTTATGCTACTTTGACGTCTGTTTTATGCTAAATGCATCGCATGGTTTTCATTAAAAAAAAAAAGGTAAAATATTATTTGCTAATCATTTTATTATGGAGAAATAACGCAGAAATGATTTATGGACAATCAAAACGTTAAAGAAATAAAGTATCTATTAAGCATTGAGCATAATTGAATAGACCAGTTATAAAAGGTTCAGTGATTTCTTGCTTGCAAAAAATTATTTTTTTACGTAGCAAATTTATATTACAACAATGGGCGTAGGGCGTATCACGTTTATTTATTATTTGCTTTTGTTAATAATTTATTTAAATGTTATGCATCTTTGTTTACTGCTCATTTCTGAGAGTAACTATGCGTTAATCGTGTCATATTTCACATAACTTAATGTAAACCTACATTTATTTTATATATTACAACATATAACCAAAGAAAATGACTTTGCAGAGTAAAATAAAAAACGTAACTTATAAATAAATGACAACATTCAAAACTCTTTTAAAAGGCAGCCAAAATAGTGGATGTGTCCAAGATAGTGAACACACTATCCTTGCAAAATTTGGAACAACTTAAACAACTGCTCCTCTTCGACTAATAAAAGTTGTCTAACTCATGAATCTGTAGAGTAGGTAGAGTCTTCATTGTTGGTTTCTTTGTTTGGTGGAAGTGGTGACTCCGTATGAGTCTAACTCAAGCGTTTTTACACAAGAGAGTTTTCATTGTTGTGGTTTTTCTGTTTGGTGGCAATGGTGACTCCTCATGAGTCCAGTTTTCAAATTTTGTTATTAGGTTTTGTTGTATATACCAATCAGTATCTATAAAACTTATCTATATAATTCATGTAGGTCGAATGAACTATAACAAGTATAATTAAATCTGTTTATCTTTTAACGTACCTACGTCAAGAAAATAATTTATTTGTATACGGTCAATATCAGTTATATTGTATTCCTAGTTATCAAACCTCACAAATATATGGTATATGTACAGAGACTTCACAAAATTTTGGACAATCTTAAGCAAGCAATATGTGCTAAAAAATTTTCTCAAGAATCGCAAAAAATGTCTAAAAACTATATGAAAAGCAGACAACTTTTAAAATAAGAATGCATATAGCATTGAAGTCCTCATAAAATACTATATCATTAACAGAGAACATATCTAATAACATGATTATAGAGAAACACAGACCTACAAGAGACCTGTTTGAGGTCTACCACAAATATTCTTTAAAATCTAGTAAATTGGGTAAAGTTATGCTAACTAGACATAGACCTATATGGGTCTATATCTAGTTCTATTTAAAGTCTACCACATGAGCAGCACAGTTAAATATTAAATTGCTTTATTATGACTTTTTGAGTTCTTAATTGCAAAATAAATTATTTGCATATTAATCTAAATATATTTTTTATGGCAGAAATATACCAATATATCAAATATATACACGGAAACTATCATATTGGTGTATTAATATACAAATTCAGCTAAAAGCATATTAATAATAATAATAATAAATATTATTTTGCAAAGCAAAAGCATTATACGACTATAATGTTAGTGAAAATTATATACATTGTCTTAATTATTTAATTAAGTTTATATTTAATTAAAAAAAAAACATAAAAAACATAAACTATATTAAATAAAACATTAAGTTTATAATAAGTGGACTATTGATTTACAAATAGAATTTTGAAATTCATAAATGAATAATAATTTTCTACCAATTAATATATATTTAAATCAAAATTATATAAATTTTTTCAAACACATTTTTCAAACAGTAGCAAACTACAACAACAAAAAATTTTTTAATTCAAATTGCATTAAATTTGAGAAAATTTTAAATATCAAGTACTTTTTTATGTATCAATAAAAATAATTATTGAATACTATTAAATACATTTGATCATATCGATTGAAGATAGATACACATATAAAATATAATTATAACTCTTATTAATGGTCTCTATGATTAATAGTTTCTATGATCTACTGAAGTTTAAAAAATAAAACTCAATTAAGTTTTTAGAAGGCAAAAACGCACTAAAAAAATTATATTTAAATTAAAATGAAAAACAATAAACTATATATTTAATAAGTCATCAATAGCATTTATGTACATTACTATTAAAAATATAAAACTATTTTAGAGTTGAGAGAAATTACAAGAGTCCTGGACTATCATTAGAACAAATACTAGAAATGCCTAGTAGATCTATTTAGTTATAGAATAGAAATTGACATGGTACTGGCTCCTAACGGAGCAGACCATAGTTGATTTAGGTCTATTTAGGTCTATGCACAATAAGTATTCTGTGTCTGGCGATCTGTATCTGTATCATATTACATTATATTGATACATTATAATAACATAACATATTTATTATTATATATCATATAATAGGATAACATATGCATAAGACATGTGGAAGAGATGTATAATAAATTGTAATTATATATACTACAATAATAATGGTATATATAACATTATCTAAGGTATAAAACTGTATATATATATATATATTACCATAAACGTATTATTATTATGTTATACAAAAATATATAATAAATTGCAAAATATAATATGTACTTTAAAATAATATTATTGAAACATAATATTAGTAATATTAGTAATATTAAAAAAATATATCACATTACTCGAAATATTTTTTAAAAGCCAAATTAAATAATAAGCTATATAAAATGATTTCTATTAAAACATTTCATGTCGTTTTAATATATTATAGAAATATCATCATATTGTTAAAATAATTTTATCAAGCCAATGAAACAATTACCAATACAAAATGGAATATAAACAACCTTAAGTATAATGTCAAATACATTTTTATGAAAACTCAAACTAAATTTAATATAAAATTTTAAAATCATCTGAAAAATTTTATTAAAATTTTATTAATTTTTTTTGTATGGAAACACTTTTTTGGCTTAACATATATTTTTAACATTTTTAAACCTGAATCAAATGTTATTTTTTTTGAATTATTGGAGTAACTTGAAGTCACAATTGTCCTTCATGCATAACTGTAGTGTTCACTTTGGAACCATTTTGTATGATTCTGTAAGACCTTAAGTCCTTAAATAGGTTCAGCTTTAACTTTTGACACTTTTATTCCATTTTGCATTTTCGCAGATATCAATGACTTAATAGTATATATTTCATATTATTATTTTCTTTATAACACTATATAATGTGATATAGTTTAATATATTAATTACTGCTGAATAGTCTATATGACTTATTTTTTATTATTATATTATAAACATTTAATACTCACAAATAATTTCATTTTGTATTTCTTAAAAAAAAAAACTTCTTCAAATCAACAAAGCTCAATGGCAAATACGGCACTGTAAAATTATATAAATGAAATTTTTTTATTATTTTTATTTTTTTTATTAAATAATAATTGCAAATTATTATTAAATTAAAAATTATTATTGTAAAAAAAAGCACTTCAAAATTTTTTATGAATTTGTGTAAGCACCTCTTTAAAAACGAAACACACTCGTAACCAATAAATAACTAAAGGATTGTAGAACCGCTACGATTCCAAACCTTTGACTGGATGCTGAGTTTAGTTAGACGGGGGCTTTTATACCCTGACCATATTTCCAAAATAAACCATGCCACCTAAAGAGTTTCAAGAAATTTTTTGAGTAAATGAGTTCAGTAATCAAAAGCTTTTGCAGTCACAGAAATCAAAGAAATAAAGCAGCAAAGTCAAGCCCACTGGAGTTGAAAGTGAGAGTGACGCTCAGCAGTTATTTTCAAGCTTGGCTTAAGCATTTGTAGGCTGTTTGCGTGCTCAAGAGTGCAAAGACCAAAAAGCTTTTTGCAGTTTGAATGTATTTAGTCGATCGTTTCTTAGTGTGTGTGTGTGCTAAGCGGTGCAATTTACTAACACTAAACAATAAATTTACCGCGTCTTCATCTAAATTTAATGAAGTTTTATATTAAATTATACTTAAATAAAAAACTATATATAATTATAATTTATTTTTAAATAAACTATTTTTTTTTAAACTTCATTTAAATATTATATTATATGTGTTATTTAATACTAAACACAGACAAATTTTCTTTTACAATTACAACTACAAAATTCTCTAAGCACTAACACAACTTTGAAGTTTTCTTTGTATTGAAATCAAGCTTGGTTTTATGTTTACAACCTTCGCAAAAATTTGAAAAGCTGTACAGAGTTTCACTAATACCCATATATATTCAAAACTAACTCATACGATCTCACAACCTCACTAAGCCATTAACAAACTTACTAAGATCATCTTGCTTAGCTTTTCCCGCCAAAAAAACGTAACTTATGTTTAATTAAGCAAAAAAATTTATTTTCCTGGAAATAAAATTGAATTAAACATCAATTGTTTGTTCATGTGTTCTCCTAATTACAACCAAAATAGACATTCCTCGAAATTTATTTTAGGAATACAATGAATTTCAAGAAATAAATATTTTTGTTAAAAAAAATTGACTTTCAATGATTAAATTTTAAGCGGAAAAACTATTATTAACATTTTTAGACGCATTCCTTAGCAACCAATGCTGAAATAATAGTACTCTATTGTGATTATACATTTTAGATAAAATAGTACAAATAGTAAAGGACTATAATAGAACAACAGAAATTTATTTATAACAAAAACTCATTTTTATATTATTTAAATTAATTGAATTTTTGGCTGACCACACAGCTGTTTTGAGTATTGCCAAATATCCATCAACAGTGATCTGGGAAATAATTCTTATATTTAATTATTCGTAAATAATTTTTTTTTTTAAACTGCAAATACCTCGTGCCCTGCCACATTTGAAGCTTAGAGTCAGCGCTCTTTAACCAACTGCTCCTAACATTTTTATGTTCGCACATTTTTCTGGAGTTTTGTTAATTTGCTGTGAAAGTTTTTTATTAACACATTCACTTGCTGTAATTATATTAGAACGAAATCATAAACCAGCTGTAGAATAATTGAAATATTGAATAATAAAAGAATTTTTCATTAAGAAAATTTTTAGTTAACACAGCAGTTTTGACTTAACAAATAGTTGTTACTTCTAGTAGTCTATTTATAATATTTGGGCTGCAGGAGCCAGCAGGAGTTAGCTTAGAACCTATTGAATTGATGGCTTTAACTAACATGTTAACTATTAAAAATAAGTCTGCATTCAACTTACGTTATTGAGTTATAGAAGTCTATCAAAACTTAATTTACTCAGAAAACAACATTTAGTAGTCCCTTCACAATATTTGGACTACAAGCACCAGGTTAAAGACCTATCAAACTATTGACATTAACTACCATGTTAACTATTAAAACTGATTCTGAGCTTCACTTTTGGCAGGACCCGAATTCAAATCCTGGTTCTTGCAGTCTCAAAAAATAATTATTTACGAATAATTAAATACAAGAATTATTTTCAAGACCACTGATGATGGGTATTTGACAATACTCGAAACAGCTGTATGGTCAGCCAAAAATTCAAAATTCAATATATGAATACTTAACCAACCATTGAATACTAGAATACATAACAGTTCCTTTAATCAAAGATCAATCACTCAAAGTTAAAGACCCTTTTAATCAAATTAACTATGAAATGTAATAGTAGTAATTTTTTGTCTAACACAAAAAAGATATTAATTGTATTATATTATTCCTTAAACATAATTAATATTAAATATTAATTATTATATTATTTTAAATATTAATTTTTTAATTATTTATTTTTCTCAAAATAAAAAGTTTAATCAATAATATAGCACGCCGAAGATATTCAAAGATTATATACATATAAAACATATACTTGTCACACATTATCAGGAGATGTGGGTATAGAGATTTATTATACTGTTCAATTATGGTCTATATTAACTGAAGCCTTAGAAAGACATTTAATTTCCAATACAACTTCTATACGAAACTCTCTTTATACAAGATTTTATTCATATATTAGTTAGTGCATGATTGTGGCATTATTATGCATTCCACATAACCCTTTTTTTTTGTATTAAGTTAATAGAATTTCACTGATTTGAGTAATAGATAAGTTCATTTATTGCAGTGCTCTTATTGAAGAGCAAAGACGGATGATCAAGAACAGACACCCCAAAGTCATACGTCGATATGAATTAATACGATTATATACTCGATACGTTTTTGTTGTACCAAGTACTTTTCGTTTTCGATTATTTTTTGTAAATTAGGTAAAGGAAATAAAGTAGTGCCAATAAAAACATATTTTAATTAAACTGTACTGTTGCGGGTTCCCACAACTTCTACAGTAAGGGTTATAAGAAATGCACAGTTTCTCTGGCTGTGCTCCTATACACCAAAGAGCAGAGAGAACTCCAGTAAGCCTTGCAGTGCTCATGCAGTCTCCTTTGATGAGTTCCGAGGATCTAATTTTATTATAGGTGGGCTATCTTAACCTGAATGTTGAACATAAGAAACTTAAGAAAACAAGGTATAATAACTAAGATTATGCCATTATTCCATTGCTTTATTCCATATAAATTATATGTACACATTACAGCAAATATTTTAGTTGTTTTATCTATCACTTTATTAGGTTCTTTGAAAAAATGACAGATTCAAAAAATTATCTAAGAATTCTTGGATGAGTACGTATAAATACTAAGTACTACATAGAACTAGTACGTGATAATGATGACCTAAACATATAAGTAGCCAAATGAAAATATGACGAAACTGTCAGTTGTTTTAATCGGTTTTTTGATTTTAAATAGTGATAGGGGAAAAAGGGTCTAATGATAAAAGCTTTTATAGATTTACCAAAACAAACTGACTAGGAAAAGGATAATGACTATAATTTTTAAAAATAATAAAAACATTACCTATATTTTCACAATCAAATTGATTGGCTTTCACTGCAATGGCGCTTGTTGTTAGGAGGAGTAAGGACATATTGCTGATTGACTATGTCGCAAAATCGTACGCAATTTAAAAGACCACCAAGACTACTGATTATGGGTATTTGTCAATATTTGAAACAGTTGTTTGGTCAGCCAAAAATTCAATTAAGTGGTTCGAAAAACCTCTTCAAAACAAAAGTATTAAAAAAAAAATAAAGTCGAATACTCGAAACACAGTTGTATGGTTAGCCAAATTTCAATAAATTAACTAAATTTTTGTTGTTGTCTTTTCATTTCTATTCGAATTATTCTAACTTTGAAATAGTTTCTGTTTGTCATAAGACAAGAGATACATTGTGACCGAAAGGTTTTCGGAGGTTCTCATTTAAAATTCGCGCGCTGTATATTTTTCGATATTTTAAGTTTATGTAGTTTGCCAGCACTGTCCTTAATTACTATGCCAAAAATGAGCGCGATCTGTCGGACAGTTCGTTTACGGCAGCTGTTGAAACCAGTTCACCTCAGTAGTGCGTTGCGAAAAAAACAATGGAAAAAAATATTGAACAAAGAGTTTGCATCAAATTTTGTTTTTCGAACGAAATTTCGTGTGCAGAATCGTTGCGAATGCTACAAAAGGCTTATGGGGAATCAGTTTTATCGAAAACTCAAGTTTATGAGTGGTACAAAGCCTTTCAGGACTGTCGTACGACCGTCGAAGACATGCCGCGTTCTGGACGACCTTCGACCTCTACCACCGACGAAAACATTGAAAAGGCAAAGGAAATCGTGTTCAAAAATCCTCATGTGAGTGTTAGAGAGATAGCACGAGAGCTAGGCATCGGTCGTGAGATGGCTCGTTTGATTTTGGTGGACAATTTGTGTATGCGACGTGTCAACGCCCGGCTTGTTCCGATTCACCTCAATTTGTTCAACATTATCAACGATTTTAAGGCCAAACATTCAATAAATACCATCGAACAGCCACCGTATTCACCTGATCTTGCACCGTGTGACTTTTTCCTGTTTCCCAACCTCAAATTACCACTCAGAGGAACGCGTTTTGAATCCATAGAAGACGTAAAACAGAATTCGCAGAGGGAACTCAAAGCCATACCGGAAAGCGCCTATAAAAAATGTTTTGATGATTGGAAAGAAACGTTGGCATTTGTGTATCGCTTCCTAATGGAGCATATTTTGAAGGAGATAAAATAAATATTGATGAAGATTAAGAATTTTGCGTTTTATTTATTTATGACCGGAAACTTTTCGGTCACAATGTATTTCATGTTTTTAATATATACTCATAAGTATACATATGATTTTATTTTTATTCTTTCTTTTTATGTAGACTGATATAGTTAATTATACAGTTAATTAAGAAATGAAGTCAATTTTATTTAATTATATGTTAAAAACGTGCTAAACAAATCGTAATTATGTCGATCAATGTCGATCACAGAACGTACAAAAATGATTTATGATGACCAATATTCTGCGAAATTTTAACAATTTTTTTTTTAATTAATTAGTTATTATTAATTAAGTTACCACATGTTTTTCTAAACATTTTTTTGTTATTGAAATGTTCGTGCGAATATTTTCAGTTCATTTCCTTGTTATTGGCATGGCCGATATTACCAAATGAAATAGTTTGGCTACAAAGCCAAAGATTTTTTAGTTCCTGCCTCTAACAATGAAGTTGCGCTTCTCATGAAAAGACGTCAGACGTCAGACTTCTGCCAAACGCATAAAAAAAGATTAATAGTTTTTTATATTTCATCTAAAAATATCTATAATAAATTTTATGTTAATTTTCATCTATTTTTTATATAATAGTTTGGGGCACTTAAAAATATTATTTTTTTTTTGTTCTCATTTAAATTGTTTGCTGTCTTTCAACTTTGACAATATCCGCAAAATTTTTCCAAATGTTTCTTGTTTTATTTAATATTATTACCTCTATGCATTCGTTTTTTGGATATATAAATTTTTGTTATGAATATGAGATTATTCTATTGTTTGACAAAAAAGATGCTAATTCGTGTTGGGAATTTATTTATTTATTACCGGAATTTTCGTGCAAGTATGCGCTTTAAACTTTAAAAAAAAGGTATATTAAGTTTATTAAGATATTTGTGACACAATAGCGTAGACATCAAGTATGTTTTATTTGTTGATATGACTCGATTTAGTAACTTCCCACTCTTTGTTCAATTATCGATTAGTTTGCCTATTGGTGTTGTTATCTATTGGAGTACCTATTAGTCTCCATTCATATGTTATAAGGTATAAGGCTTAATACCTTGTTTGGCGTCACATGATTCCAAGCTGCCTCTATACTGGGCATAAGCTATCTACAAACTGCATCCATCTTTTCCTTCTTACTGCCACTTCTCTGAGCTCAACAATATTGATATATGATTTACTAAGGTGTGTGGACAGATGGAAAGCAATTAGGTCATGTGCAACTTTCAGGTTAACGTGGCCCACCTATAATAAAAATAGATCCTCGGAACTCACCAAAAGAGATCGCGTGAACACTGCAAGGCTTATTGCAGTTCTTACTGGTCATTGGTGTATAGGAACTCACGCAGAGAAACTGCGTATTCCCCATAACCCTCACTGCAGAAGTTGTGGAAACCCGCAGAAGAAAGAAACAATAACACATTTTCTCTTTGAATGCCCGGCTCTAGGTTCTTAGGAAAATACTTCAGTGATAGTTTATCAGACTGCTCAACGGTGAAAATGAAAAACCTATTAAATTATCTAAATTCAGTGGGATGGATTTAGCCTCTACTCTTCTATACTAGGGTTCTTGCGAGGAATGTGGTAGCAAAACGGCGAAAAATCGCTAATTGAGGTACATTTGAAGTTGTCTTATGGCCTGTCACTGTAACCAACCAACCAAGGTGTGTGGATTGGCCGTTAATTTCGTTTAGTGTTAATCTGCGTCAAGTAATCTTAGGCCTTCCTCTTCTTCTAATGCCTTGCAGATTATACGTAAGAGTTTGAAAACCAACTTCACTTGACGGCTTTCGTAAAGTGTAACCAATCCAGCCCACTTTTCTCTTGCGGATATTTATATTGATGTCCTTCCATTCATATCCATTTCAAAAAAATTTAAATATCGATCACAAAGATAGATATGTAGGTCGGTCAGTGATAGGTGATATAAAGGTGTTCAAAATATAGTACGTTACTCTTTTTGCTTGCACATTCTCGATATTTTTTTGGGAAAAGTTAGTTACTTTGTAACTTACCAGATACAGTATAAGTAACATTTAACACTGATAAATGAGGGAAAATCAGTATATTTAGAATTTAGCTTTATAGCTTCCATAGAGCTCTATATAGTTGCGTAAATGGTTTACAAATATTTGTAGATCTTCTAACAAATAAGACTCTTCGTGATTATTTAAATTCAGTAGTTACAGCACTTAATCAACTTTATCTCCATCAAGCTATTTTCTCAAACATAGAAGTAAATAAAAATTAAATGTAGTCGATGTAGTCCAATTTCCCAAATCAGTGTATTGGATCTAATACCATATTTGTTATGAACAAATGACAAACTATCTTCATCTAATGCTATTAATGGTACAGATGAGTACCATTATCACCACAACTGTCAGCCACGTAATTATAACCTGGTCTAGATAAAATTTTAGAATGACAAAGTCACTGCAAAATAAAAATCAATAAAACCAAATCCACTTCGATTATTTTTGCAATAAGATTCATGTCCATCAGTTCGTTAAAACAGGGTTTCGATACTCCACTCAATTAAAGCCAAGATTAGCAATACAACGCTATATGTTCATAAAACGGAAAGTATTAAGTATTAAACTAAGTAGCTAAGTTCTTAATTATTGTAATTAATAACATGCTAAAATAAAATAAAAATAAATGTTCAACAGGGGAAGTCCATTATGTCAACTGCACCATCTCTTCCGGATTATAATGTCATTTGTATATATCATTTATAATTAAAAGTCTACGCAGAACTTTTTTATAAATCACACTGAAATATTTGCAAGAACTGTCGACATGGATAGGTTTTTGGTATACTTTAAGCAAAATAAATACAATTTCAATACTTTTGAAAAGTTTTATTTACTGGACCATCTTTCATGACTAAATCATAGAACTTATCCACCGGACTTGTTATCTCATGTGGGTGTCCCAAGCGCTGAGCATTCTTATAATACAACACCTTTTAAATGGTCTATTATTACTTTCTAATAGTTATATCATCTATCCGAAAACACTATGGTACCAATAATACTATAGTTAATAATTTGAACTGTTATCAGTTGATTATTTTGGAAGTGCATTTGATCAAGTAATTGCTCTTTATTGCACTATATACTGCATTGTTTATATTCAAATAATAAAGCTGAATAAATGAAATAATGAATGTATTGAATATCTTTGTAGATAAAAATATTTAAGCTGCTGTTTTTATATTTTTGTTTATAAATTTCTAATTATTATTTAAAAATGTGTTAAATTGCAGACAAGTTTTTTATTAGAGTTGTACGATTTCGTAAATTTCTTAAAACAAATAAGTTAATTAAACTTTTGGCAAACATATGAATTTGCGATTCAGAGGAGATCATTATGGATGTATTTAATAAATCTTAAAAGGTGTTCTATAAATTTTAAATTTCCAAAAAAGTTCTCAAATTAATTATTATAAAATTATACACTGAAATAAACATGGCAAGAATAATTTAAATAATTTATATTTTTATGTTACGTATATAAAGTATTATATATATATATTTACATACATATAGTATTATATATATATATATATATATATAGTATTATATATATATATATATATATATAGTATTATATATATTATATATATCTAACCTAGCTGAGCTGAAAATATATAAAGCTTAACGGTTTATAGTTGTCAGCTATTTTGACAAATTACTTTCAATACGCTATAAGCCATAATTGCTTACTAGGGTTTAAAATTTTAAACTTTTAAAATTGATAATACCAGCAAAAAACTATACACGCCCTCTTACGCCAACTGGTATATGCAATTTTTATATTAAATACGCAAACAATTGGCAATCAGTAGACGTTTACTTAGTATTGTAGGGAAACTAAGCTATATGGTATAACTGACCTATGTTGACATAAAGCTTGACCGAAAAAGTTTTTCAGAAAAGCTTAATTTAAAAATCTGTTATCAAATGGGGGTACAAATTCTATCTATTCAATATTTTTTATGTAAGTAGCTATAGAATATAAGAACTTATCTGTCTACTCCTTGCTCTATAACTAACTTGTATACGTTATAAACAGAAAAATTGCAAGGGAACAAGCATGAGTCCCCCATTTAAGTAAAAGTGTACTAACCTCACAAGTCTATAAACTTACCGACCTGATTATATGTTGTTTAAAGATGATGTCATATGATTTTTTAATGCAATAATTTAAGAAAAAATTTAATTTAAAGTCATTAGAAAATTTAAACTATAAATAATATTTTATATGAAAAGAGATTTTTGTATAAAGCTACTTTTACCAGAAACTTTTGAAGAAAAAAATAGTTTTTTAATTTTTATTTAGTAAAAAATTTTAGTTCAAATACCTGCAAAATTTTTTTCTATACATCCTGATAAAAATAAAGGATCTTCATAGGTTCAAAGTTTAGATAGACAGATGTTCATTTCGTACATACGACAAGTTCCATGGGCCTATTCCTGAACGAGTTGCATTTCGAGATGAAATATGATAAAAAGTTTAGGTAATTGCTTTGCGCCAACCATCGGCATTTCTTTAAAAAAAAAAATTGCAACTGCAACCTATAACATTGCTTGTGCTAATCATAGCCCATCTAAGCGTGAACCTATAAAAAAATGTTTGCCTTTAACTTGAATGAAACGGAACGTTATCTTGTTGTAGTCCCAGTCCATAGGGAACTGGAAAGGTGATATGAGATAATATGAAAGGAATTACACGATGAATATTTGAGTTAGGATGTGGATGGGTGATTGTTGTGTAAGAGGGTGATATAAAGGGAATGAGGGTGGATCGGGCATAGTTGGAACTAATTGATATCAATCTGTGTCAAGACAGAATAGACATAATCGAACATAGCGCTGTAAATGAGAAATTGGAAAGTACTTATGTATAACATGTGTCTAGTACAATAGCAGCTTAAATATGTTTGACCTCTATTCGACCTCGATTCGGAAACTATTATAAATTGAATAATACTTATGGATAATAGGTGTATAGTACAGAAGCATTTTAAAACTTTTCGATCTCATTTCGGAAACTATAATTGTCTAAATATTTATTTATGTACCTATACTGGAACAAATTCCAGCAGTAGGTCTTTATTATCAATTTGTATATAGTAAAAGCTTAGTTTTTGTAATTTATTTTATAAAAATTATTAAATATTTTTATTATTTTATGTAAATATTTAAAAGTGTATAATAAATTATTTCATAATTTAAAAATACATATTTTTCCAATTTAACTGGTACCATAAAATAATGGTATTGTAAATAAATCATCATTAACAAATGCAACAAATGTAACTGCCACACCAAGTATTGGCAATGCATTTCTACTGCAAGCTTCTTTTTGTTTTTGCTGCAATCTAAGTTTTTATATAAATAACATCAGATCAGATGACAATGTACTGGTACTCGTATTGTGCGACCACAATTTATTACATTACCAGAAATGCATAGATGCGTTGTAGGGAGCGGCAATGTTTGAGAGAACAAAAGAAAAGTAGTGCACCACAATTAAGTTGAACAACGGTAGCAACAATTGCTACCAAGTTGCAATTTGCAATATGTTGTTGCAACATATACAGGTTGACAGAATTGTTATGAAAAGTGATGGTGCAAATCGCAGTGGAACATTGGTGGCAGTGTTCGTTTATTGTTTATTGAGCTACAGTTCAGTTCACATACGATTTTATCATTTTAGAAAGTAAAGCAAATAGATGAAAAAATCGGCAGTTCCAAAGAGAAGAGAAGAGAAGAGATAATTACAATGTATTTGCAAAATTATTTTGAAATTTTGTTAAGAAATAATTGACAGATTTATTTCTTATACAATAATTAATACAAAAAAATCTGTCTTCAGGTTTTATAAAAAAAAAATATGGTATTTTAGTTAGATATTATAGATAATCATTATATAAATGTATACGAAAATATTTATTCCATTTAAGTATTGTAGTTATTTTGAGAATCTGTTGTTACTAACAGATGTTTAAGAAGATAAAATATTTTACAAATTAAATATTCAAAAATTTTAAACCAGAAATATAGAAATTGTGTTTATCTTTCTTTGTGAAGAATTCAATACGTTATTAATTACGCATTATTCCTGGATTCAGTTTCTAATGCATTATGAACTCTTCTCATGCCAACCAGAGATAGTAATACTCATCTGATTAGATAGAATTTTTGCTTAAATTCAGATGTGGTTTGTAGTCTTTACAATTGTCTGACTTTCAGTTTAGCCCAAACAAGCATATTAGATCGATGACTCCCACTCTCTGTTACTATGAAATCCTCAATGAATCAATAGATTATTAATTCAAAGAGCTAGGCAGCCTACATTTGCTAAGAGTTAGTTGATGGCTTAGTAAATCATCAGTACCTAGTTAATTTCTATTTCCATCTTTAAGGTTTTTCATCTTCAAAACTCATTTCGATAGCTTTATTCATGTCACTAAAGTTTAGTGACAAGGTTTCTATTTAGCTATTTTTTTCTACTCTTGGGTATATAAATAGAAAGTTTTTTCCATTTACTTTTCTTAGAATAGTAAATACTATATTAGAATGTAGTAGTAATTTAAAGTAAAAGAATAAATATGCATGAGAAATTCAAGGATGAACTTTTGAAATTTCTTTTGAATTTAGCTCTACAGACAAAGTGAAATAAAAAAATTATATGAAAATATTATAAAACAACAATATTTGCATGATAATTTCATTATTGTATAAATGTTTTTGTTTCAATTTTTATATAAAAAACAAAGTTTATTTAAACTCATCACTTACCTATTTGGTGGTCATTGCAAGGTTGCTTTCAATTAATTGCCAAAATCTTAAATTTAACATAAAAACCTTATCAAAACAATAACCTGGCACTTGCAGTCCAAATAAATTATATACGGACTATTATTATTATTGTTAACGGATGTGGCACTACGGCCGTCGGGTCTATTGTGCCCCGTTCTGGATTTAGAGTAGGTCTGTAGGAATGCACATTCCCAGAAGCCTATTCCGTAACACCACTAGTATGGCCGGCTCCTCATTCTTTTCGCAGAATCAACAATTTGTGTCCGTATGTATACCCAGTCTCGTAAGGTGGTGTTTTAGTTTACAGTGCCCTATTAAGATTCTTGTGATGATTCTAAGTTTTCTTTTGATAGGTTCATAGAATCCTGATATCTCTGATTGTTATATGTACCAATAAGTGATTTGGATTATTTTAATCCTGGTATATAATCCCAGTAATCCTTTTTATTCTGTTTCTCTTATATTTTTATGAAAGAATGGAGTGTACTATTTCCTAGTCTACAGAAAGATTTCTACTCCATCATCGGTGTGGCTGCTCCTTTCCTCGCTAGTGTGTCTGCGTATTCGTTTTCGCGTACGCCAGTATGTCCCAATATCCAAAGAATCGATACCTGGTTTGATTCGCGAAACAGATTTAGCTTATCAAGGCAGTCTTGCAAAATATAAAACTCAAAAATAACTATTATTTTTGAAAACAAATTATAAATTATAGAATAATAGAAAATTTTTTGTTACAGCTTTTTTTTTAAACATTTTTGAAATAACTATAATTTTTGATCCCTGGTTTTAAAGAATTCCTTATCTTATTAATTTGTAGATTTCTCACTAGAATGGTCAAAAGAATTCGAATAATATCGTTTATGACACATTTCATTGGTGTTTTTGAAAATTTTGTCAAGATTAATCTATCGCAAATTTGAGAGGTTCATTTTAGACTTGAGAGAGGTGCGTAAATTTCAGGGGAGAAATTAATATTCCAATTAGAATCTGCACTACCAAAGTGATATGAGCATGCCAAGCAATAAAAGGGGGGAGGGGTTAGAACGTTTTCAACCGCATAATAGTTTATATGGTCAACAGATGCTAACCTACTCAACTTCTCTGTAGCGAGCACTTCGATGACCAAGGTCAGCATTAAATAACACCTGATATATAATTTTTCTAGCAATCGTTTTTCTGTGAATAAATAATGAATATTCCATAGGATCGCTTCCCTTTTGTTGACTTAATCATAGCTTTAATTCCCTTCAGAGGATGGTTTTATCGATCCTTTAATCTGATTCTAATCCTAAAGGATATAATCGATCCTATTATTTAACTTTAACTTTATATGAAACTAATTGAATTAGCAAATAAACGTTTGTATTAGTTTTATGTAATGGCGCCAATCATTTTAATTCAATCCTTTAAAAAACACATTAACTCCCCGTTAAATCAATTTAAATATAAACAAATTAAATTCATTTGCTGCACATAATTGACTTGTAAGTTGAGACAACTTTTCTTGACAACTCACAATGGACAATTTATGCGTTTCTGTATGTTGACGCCATAAGCCAAGTCACCCGAAAGCGCTTTGGTGCCGGAAAATAAACAACCACAAGTTTTGATATGTGGGACAAGATAAACATGCTTGAATAGATTAGTAACCCAATAAAAAAATGTGAGTTTTGTGTTGGATTTGTAATGAAAAATATGTTTGCGAATAATTTGCGATAAAAATATATTTATCGCCCCACCAATTAAAGTAACACAAGAGTACAAATCAAACCAAAAGCAGATAAAAAATAAAATCATGATTGTAAGCGTTGCGATACATCTTATGCTCCCGATCAAGGTCTATAATGTAAAAGATGATCAAATATTGAAGTAACTAAAGTACGTTTAGTGCTAGTCACCTCATTTATATACTCAGATGAATATGCTCTAACCACATACTAGTTAAGTTGACCTGATCATTTTGTTAGAAAAAGTTTAGCTCATGTTGTAAAGAAGATATGAAAACCAACATGTGGTATGACTGTACCAAAATAATGGAATAGAAATAAACAGTGTACCGGCTTCTTATGGAGGTGAGGACCGCGACCATAGTTGATCTTCTGTGATGCGTCGAGTAAGAATATTTTGAACTGAGATTTAATCAACCAAATTACGTTTCTGAGTGTAGTTTTTGAAAAATAAAATTTTTGATTGAAAAATAAGTTTATCCAATCAATTTTAAAGTTAATATTTTATTTTGTGTTATATATGTTATTCGTAATTATGTTAAAATACAAAATTAATTTTATTAATTAACTAATTCTATAAAAATTAAATGTATAATACTGAAATCAGGTTAACATGGCTCACCTATAATAGAATTAGATCCTCGGAACTCATCAAAAGAGATCGCGTGAATATTGCTAGGCTTACTGCAGTTTTCTCTGATCATTGGTATATAGGAACCACGCAGAGAAACTATGTTTTCCTTATAACTCTCACTGCAGAAGTTGTGGAAACCCGCAGGAAAAAGGAACTATAATACATTGAATGCCCGGCACTAGAGTCCAGATATTGGTTCTTAGGAAAATACTTCTTTGATAGTTTATCAGACTGTTCATCTATGAAGACGGGAGACCTATCAAATTGCCTAAATTCGACAGGATGGATTTAGTCTCTACTCTTTTATACTAGGGGTTCTTGCAAGGAATGTGGTAACAAAAAGGCGAAAAACCGCTAATTGATGTACATGGAAGTTATCCAATAGCCTGCCACTGCAACCAACCAACCAACACTGAAATCAAAGCAGATATATTGTAGGAATTTTTATGTTCTTTATCCAACTTTGTACTATGAATAATCCAACTATGAATAGGTAACTATTCATAGGCAAAGTCATCAGACCTTTATGAGTCTGTAGCTCATTAAGGCAACGTGTTAAGTAAACAAAAAAAACTTAAGTAAACTTCTGTGACTTTTTTCGGTAAACAGTCTGTCATGTCATTAGCGTCGTTTCTTCTTATCATAGACTCATCTTAATACTGCAGTAATTAAGTAAAAATTACTTGATGCAAGGACATTAATATATTCAATACCAAGTACCTGCGTCTAAGCTTGAAAGGCTACAAAAATTACAAGCAAATGAAAAGAAAGTCAAAACCTATAAAACCTATTTAAATTCAACTTTAATGTTGGAATTAGAAATATTTGATATTTGAAAAAATACTTAAAATCTTACCAACTAAAATATTTGATATTAAAATGAAAAAGCCAGCCAACAGGGACTGAACCGCTCGAAATCGGTCAACATTTCACTCGTTGCCGGTAACATCAAACGTAAATTGAGACCAAAACCCATTCAAAAGCGACTCAATATGGAAAAAAACATGGTTTATTAATTAGAAAAAAATGTTTAAAAAATTATAATTTTAAATAAATTTCAAAAGTAAAAATATATTTTAATATTGCAATATTAAATGAATTATTTGCTCTACAAATATTTATTGCAATTGTTAAGGCATTTGCATGTTTTAATGGTTTTATGACAAGAATCTCATAAAAATAAAAGAAATAATAGTAAATACATTACACTTAATTTGGATGACCGTACGTGGTAGTTGTATGCGGCTACATAGTCGCTCCGGTTTCGAACCAAATGACTTAGTACGCGCCAAATGTGCCAAATGCTCCAAAAATGATCCAAAATATTGCAGCAGTCAAAATGATTTAAACAAAAAGCCAAATGCACTATACCCGCGGCAACGGCAGCAGCAACAGCAACAGCAACAACAACGACAGCAATTGTCAGTTTAGCTGAGCGGTTACTATTGCACCGTTGCAGTTGTCAGGGGATACACAACAACGGTTTCATCAAGATGCAGAAATGGCAAAATATTGCCACAACTTGTTTCCAGCAAGTCTTGTTCATATTCGTACATTTCGGTTACACAATTCTCATCTGTCGCCTTACTTTACTTCGATTTACTATACTTTACCTCACTTGAAAATTAGTTACATACATACACTTTTTAGTTAACATATTTCGAATGATTTTTTACAAAGACAAGAAAATTTTGTAAAGCCTCTATTGCAATAATATAAAAATTTTTGTAATTCATTATTACGATTTGCTTGAAATATGAATTACATATATTTTCTCTTACCCAAAATATTTATAGGTCCATTTGATTGTCCAATAAATATTTCCTGTAATAATTTGCATTAAAAGCGTTACTCATGAAGCCCACAAACTGTAGCGAAGAAGAGAAAAAATTAATAGTTAAACTCTTCCAACATGTACTAGGACAATATGTACTCCAATCATTGATCCAGAGCCCTTCTGCAGGGTAACAAATAACTTCACAAAGAGCTTATTATGTAAACGTGAAAAACAATATCTACTTGAACATTGTAGATCCCAAATAGGCATGCGACAGTCAAAAAGATTTATTGATCCTGAACACATCTAAGTTGACGCTATCTTTAACCTTAGCAAAAATGATATTAAAATCTACACAGAACTTCTTACACTGTAGACTTAATTACCACATCAAGAATTTATGTGCAGTGAAAGTGATTCTTCTCGATAGGATCCTTCTTGAGAAGGAAACATCAGAACATATTCTATGCAACTGCCCAGCGGCGGCAAGACAAAGACTTGACTACCTTGGCAGCGGGATTTCAGTCTTAAATCAAATAGGTAAAATTTATCACACAGCAATTACGAGATTTATAAACATTCTATAATTATTTCTTTAGGCACACAATAGATCCTTTAAGTCGAGGTACATGCATATCCCATGGTTTAATAATTATAATAATATGACAATAGTGGCTATTTTTATTTTAATAAAAACTGTGGTATTTAATAGAGAGGTTTCAAAAAGTAGTAGACTACAACAACAAAAATTCTTTATATACTATTTCAATTTCAATATAATTATTTGTAAATAATTTTTTTTAATTTTTAAAAGTTGAACTTTTTCAAATTTAATTAATTAAAATAATATAAAAAGAATTTTTGTTGTTGTTATTCACTACTTTTCAAAACCTCTATTCCTTTATAAAAGTCTACATTGATTTTAAAACTTAAAATTTCATATTCGGAGGAGTGGTAGTGAAACGACACAAAAGCTTACGAAGGACAAAATTCTGAAAGTAGGAAAATCAACAACTGCAATGGCTCAATAAACGAGATTAAACGATGAGAGTGTGATCTTACTCGAAGAACGTTTGTTGATTGGAAGAAGCAAAGTTTCGAAAAACCAATCAATCAAGATTATTCGAACAAAGTTTCAAAAAACTAAACAACCAAGGTTTTTCGAGCAAGGTTGGACGGAAGAGGCAAAGTTTCCAAAAATTAATCAATTGAAGTTATTTGAGCAAGGTTGTACTTTCATCATATAATATTATTCATGATGTCTTTGTGGTTTACAAACCATCCACAGTCTGTCGTTTAAAATAGTTGTTGGGCAAAAAATTTTTATTATATATCGCAAACTGTTTCAGAATGTAACACATTATGTGTAATATGTCTGAGACACGCAGACATTAAAAATTATTCATTTCCAGATTCACGTCAGGAAAGCATTTGCATAAAGCGATTGATAAATCTTCTTTCATTATTTAAATTCATGCCTTCAATATAATTGCTGATAGTACAAAAATGTGATCTCAAGGTACAGTTGTAAGCATATTTCTGAATTAATCAATATTCGTTATGACTAGTAGAATCACACAATGACACATGAATCACACAGTCCTAACTGTGATCTTTCAATGAGCTGTCATTATAAATTTGGAATAAAGCACGGTAGTCAACTGTGAGCCGCATGAGACCCGTGGGCTGCTGTGTTTTGGACAGCCCTGCTGTATATAAACCAAGACAACTGTGTTTATAATACTCATATTCATATTTTTTCATATAAATTATGCAACAAATAATGTCTCTACAAACAGAATAGTATTGAAATTTAACAATTAAAAATAAAAAAAATAATATGATGAATTAATTTAATTATTCTACAGCTGGTTTATGATTTCTTTCTAATATAGTTACAGCAAGTGAATTTGTTAATAAAATTTTCACAATAAATTAACAAAACTCCAGAAAAATGTGCGAACATAAAAGTCAAGCACGGCTTTGGGTCAGTTGGTTAAGGGGCGCTGACTCTGAGCTTCAAATTTGGCAGGGCACGAATTCGATTTCTGATACTTGTAGTCTCACAAAATTATTTACGAATAATTAAATACAAGAATTATTTTCATAGACCGCTTATGATGGGTATTTGGCAATACTTAAAACAGCTATATGATCAGCTAAAAATTCAATTAATTAAAATAATATAAAATAAATTATTGTTATTGTAGTTTACTACTGTTCAAAAAACTTCTTTATTCATATTTATTATATATATGTTCATATTTGCGTAAATAATTTTTATTTACTACTAATTTGAATTTATCTCTTTGTGATGATTAGTATGTCTACTAATGAACTGTATTATGGTTCATGTTTAACAAGATTATTTATATTTATATTACATGTGGTATCATATGTTACATCTAATTAAGGGATTAGCATAGTATAGATTTTAAGTCAGTAAAATTTTTTTAATTTTTTATATATAGTATATAGTTTTTGCAAAAAACGGGTGCTATGAATATATTTTTAATTAAAGAGAGTAGAATAAAATATTGTATATTTCACACTAAAGCCGGATTAAGTTACACTCCATAAAAGATTGACAATATTTTTAGTTAAGCGTATCGTTTTATACTTAGAATTTATAATTTTTTTTAATATTATTAAATGATTTTTTTTATATTAGTTTTGAAAGTTGTTATTCGATTCATTTTAAAAAGTGAGACTAAATTTGCTCGTTTAGATCCGTTTTTACTCTGTCTCTTGTGCTTTAAGTAGTCTAAAATTAGCAATTCGCATTTATTAATTCGAACTAAATTAAATCCACTCATAAAACGAAATAAAATAAAGTTTCAACGACTTCTATTAGTAAAGATATTTTATTTAATTTTTTTATTTTTACGAACCAAATATGAATTTAATTGAAACTCGTATATATAGAGTTTATGGCATATGAGAAAATGTTCAAATTCTTGCAACTGTAGACTTGCGCAATGAATAGACGCCAGTTAATCTAGAATAGAATGCACTCGTACTGCCTGAGATTTCATTGATAAGCGCAACTTTTTTCTTCTTGCCGGTATTAGAAAAAACGCTCTTGCTCTGATTTGCGTTAAACAAGATTTTAAACAAATATTATTTTGTTTTTATTAAAATTATTAATAATCTAATGAACTTTATTAGTGCATTGATTGTTGTTGATTATTGTCGCTTAGCCGAAGAAAATGACTGTCACGTTAATGTGCACCTGTAAAGGTCATTTGCGCAAAAGTGGTTCAATGTTTTGACAAGATTGCTGCCTGGCACATAAACACTACACAACACTATTCTCGCACAAAGCATTGGAGATGTGGGCTTCGCTAGAAGTAGGTGCCGATCGGGCTAAATATAGTCACACATGAAGCTGTCTTGCTTAATGTATTCCAAAATATGTTATATATGCAATAAACTTGCACTGATTTTTATTGTCTCAGTTAACAAAAACCCTGACATTCGTTGCATTTTTTATATATATTTTTAGCATAAACATTATAAAATATTTATTCATTTAAAATCAATTTAAAGCAAGTAAAATATTTTGATAACATTAAATAATACTCTGTTTAACATAGCCTCTATATTACTCAGCTCAATATGAAATGCTTTGCTAGAGGTTGGTTGCAGTGGCAGGCCATTAGACAACTTCCATGTACCTCAATTAGTGATTTTTCGCCGTTTTACTACCACATTCCTCGCAAGAACTCTAGTATAGAAAAGTAGGGACTAAATACAGCCCGCCAAATTTAGGTAATTTAATAGGTCTTACGTCTTAACCGATGAACAGTCGGATAAACTAAGTTTTTTCCTAAGAACTTATATCTTCTCATTGCCAAAGCCGGGTATTCACAGAGAAAATATATTATAGTTTCTTTTTCCTGCGGGCTTCCACAACTTCTGCAGTGAAGGTTATGTGGAATGCGCAGTTTCTCTGCGTGAGTTCCTATATACCAATGACCAAAAAGAACTGCAGTAAGCCTTGCGATGTTCACGCAGTCTCTTTTGATGATTAAAAGTTAATTATTTAATTTTTTTTTAAAAAACAGTTTTTGTATCAAAGTATATCAGGCACATCAAATGCTCTGAAACCCAAAAAAAAAAAATTTCTTTTAGAAGATGGAGTATTGTATTGATAGAAATTTATTGAATACACAAAATTTAGATTTTTAATGCACTAAAAATTAGTTCATGATAATATCTTCAAAAATCAGCATTCTCTCTTGAATATGACAATCTTAGTACATGACTATGACCTATTTAAATTCAAAGTTTATAGGTTAATTTAATTGACCTACCAAGTATCCATAAGAGCATGTGTTAAAACCAACTCTACTAAAAACAATATATCTATCCTAAATTACTTAACGATCGAACTTAATATTGAAACTTGATTTTGATAGTCAGCTTAAAGTGATTGATAAGAAGTGAAGGTCAGGGGGTTAAGAATATTACGTTTAAGTTAAAGTTACGTTTAGCAACTTAATCTAGTTCCAATCCGATGGGGCTCATTTCTTGCAAACAGTAAGCAAAGTGATATCTCAAAATGGGTAATGATAATTGAATAGTGAGTACTTAATTAACTTAATGTCAAAATATGACCAAATTTGACCAATTGACTTTTCGCAATGGCCTTATATTGTTTGTAATACCACGTTGTATATATGGGATTATAAAACAATATTAAATAAAATGCTTATTTCAAACTCTTTTTTAAGTTGAGTTTAAAGTGACGCTGAAATGTGAGAAGGGTTAAATATTTACTATACTCATTGCAAAAGAACTGAAGAACCGTACATCACATTTCATCGAAATTTGATCCAAGATTTGAGAACAGGAATGGACTGTATGCGTTTCATGCTGACATGATATGTCCTTTGATCTTGAGTTTTGCATTACAGAGACATTTAAGAAGATATCCCGAAGAAGTCTTAAAAGTATGTTAGGCAATGTTACTTGTACGTCAATCCTTGTCTACAGAAGATATTCTGTTTATTAATTATGCACTTTTTATACCTGATTTCTGACTTCTACTTTTCCTAAAACTAAACAGAAATCGTTTCTATATTATACCGGTCATCCATGTATGTTAGTTTTGACCAACATAATCAAAGTAATACTGGCCCACCTTTAATGTTTATGGTCTCAGACCAAAAAAAACTATGAACATGAAAACCAGAAACAAATACACAAGCTATAAAAAGCTAATATCGGGTATATTTTTAGCTGCATTAGAACTTAAAATGATAATGCAAGACAGAAATATTGTTGGAATAAAGTTTTCTTTATTATAATCTGTTAGATAATTTTACGCAAATATTTTTGGAACATGATTTCCGGCATATATTCGCTGCGGTTACGAGTTACATGTTCCATCCATTTTTGACTATATTTTACAATAAATATGGCGTCAATGGTGGCATGAACATTGGCTTCCAATGTTTCAAGACTTGCTGATTTGCTAGTTTGTTGGCATAAACCAATAACCAACGACTTAACATAATGCCATAAAAAATAATCAAGAAACGTTAAACCACGCGAACCAGTGCGAGAGGGACAGTTAATAGGACCACTTCTGGAAATAAATTTTTACTAAATCAATTTCGAAAAAAATCGATTGTTAGGCCTGCTTAATGGCAAAGCAAGTTGCGCCGTCTTGTCGGAACCAATTGTCTGATTTGGCGCTATTTTATTGATTAATTTTTGGAAATTGCTGACAAAATTCCATCAACAGCTAATCAGCTCGATAGCGCTCGCCATTTACTACAACGGCAGCTCCTTTCTCATTTCAAAAGAAATAAGGATCGATGATGACAATAAGGCCAGCGTGTAAACCGCACCAAACAGACAATTTTAATGGATGTGATGGTAATTCGTTAACGACTTGCTAAGTAGGGTCTCTTCAATTTTTAATTTATTGCTTTAAAATACACAAATAGACTTTTTCTTAAATCAATACAAAACCACAAGGCCTTGATTATAATAAAGCCATCTATTAATATTGAAATAATATTATAGCACGAATTATAATTCTCATTTAGTATATAAATAAATAAGCATATTAAAGTATATGAACATGTAGTGCTGTATTAAAGCAATAATGTTAATAAAATAATTGTCCTGAAATGTCTTCTATACACTATATATACAAATTAACTGAATGGTTATAATTCTTATATAAAAATATTGAAATGAGACTATCTATATAGGTGATTATAAATAGACTAAAAATTTTATTAGTTAAAACCTTTTTGTACATATGGATAATTCTTTTATAAGTCGGACACCTTTTTAAGCTTTTTGACCTTATCATTGAACTTATCTGATTTGGCTGAGTGTTTTTTAAAAATTAATTTATCCTAGACCTCATACCTAACGCATACAAGATTTTTTAGCAGAAAACAAAAAGGAACATATAAAAAAAATTTTTATTCTTGATGCGGATTAACCAATAATTTTTACTTAAAAAATAAATATTGTCAGTGTAGTCACGGTTGCCACTTATGGTACTTTAGTACCAAAATTGGTACTTTTTTTTTTCGTTTGGTACTCATGTTCAAAAAATGGTACATTTTTGACCACCCAACTTTATTGTGGATATTTCCAATTAATTTCTTTTTTAAATGCAACTTTGCACTTTTTTATATTTTGTTCATTTATAACACTATGAAAAACACAGAACGAAAAAATTAAAAGGTCCAAAAAAATTTTGGACTTTTTTTACAGAAATGGTACCTTTTTAAACCAATTTTGGTACAGGAAAAAATTTTCAAGTGGCAACAGTGAGTGTAGTGTTTTTTTTAAATGTATTAAAAAAAAATTAATTTATCAGACACTTTACTTGTCACTCATACGCACCACAATACCATTCAACCAATTTTTCACAAAAAACAAAAATTTTTACTTTTTAATTATTATTACTGAAAACAAAATTTTTTTAATTTAACAGTTTATATTAGTAATTAAATACACACAATCTTAATTTTTTAAACAATTGCATAAATGTTGAATCAATTTTCTTTAAAATGCAACAATATTCAAATCTCTATCTTTTATGGAGCCTGAGATGTGGCCGTTTAAATATATATCTATAATGCTAATTATCAAAACCCTATGGGTCCGGTCCATATTTCTGGACTCATTTCCATAAATTTTGGAAATTTTTTCCTTAAATATTGGTCTTATTTTTTACAAATGAAGCTCATAAAAAAATTTAAGCCAAATCGGAGGTGATGAGGCTCATTTTTTGCCAAAAATATGCGATGTGAAAGAATGACCCATTTAAAGGTTTTATCTTTAATTCAGATTTTTGTAATATATTAAATTTATTATTTATTATTAGTTATTAAATTGTTTGATATTTTACACAAATAAAAATTTTTTCTTTTCTTGATTTTTTTGTAGATAGTATTTAGGGATTTTATTTTTGTTTCATTTTAATGCAGTTGGTTAGCACTTTGCCTGTTGTTCATTCTTATACATATCTACGTATAAGTAACACTAAATCGCGTAAGTGAAGTGAATCACTTTTTATCTGATATAAATCCAATTTATTAATACCTATACAATATAGTATAGGTATTCAAATGTTGCTCGGTATTCAGTAAAGTGATAAAATACTTCGGAACGTCCCTTTTAAGTCATTCTCAATAATTTTGTATAATAAAATCGGCAAAGTAGTTAATTTTATTTATGTATTTCTCATTTTATAAAATAATATTCATTTCATTACAAAAAAAAAAAAACAAGTTAAAAATTTTGTAGAGCCATATTATCTAATATAACTTTAATTTAGTTGAAGTAGTAATGTTGGGAATATAAAATATATGTATGGCAACACACAGAAATATGTTGCAAGTGACTTCATATCGTATTGAAGAATATTACAAAAGACTATTACCCTTCATTCACACAGGAACGTAACGTTAGATGGCCATAAAGATAGTGAGGACAGTTCTAGAAACAGTTGAATAATTGATGAAGGTTCATCTCTTTGACCTAGTTTTGCTAGAAAATTATTGATGTGTCTAATGTGATATATGAATTTGATGAGATTACTGATCATGATGCGGTTCATAGATCATAAATATCTATTGTTCACAGCAACATCCAATTAAATTCTGTGACATATGACAATTATTCGTTACATTTTTGAAAATAACAACAGGTCAATAATGACTATTATTTACTATTATAAACCAACTGTAGAATAATTAATTTTATTAATTATATTTTTTTTTTCATTTTGCATGATATATATATATTGCTTATATATATTCCTATAGAGCCTAATATAGGAACGTAATACTGAGAAAGTCATGCTACTGTAACTCCTCGAGTCACAAGGGCGAGACCAATATTTTGTGAACATAAGTTGTAGTTTATGTGTATGTTATAATTACAATGTTATAATTCTATACGATTTAAAAGTGCAAACCCCTTAAATCGATCAAATTCAGTATCTCAGCCTCACATACATTTTCTTCCCGATGCAGCATAATTCTAATTTCGTAGCACTGACATGCATGCAACAAGCATGAAACAAACATTCGCGGTGCATAGTTTTGAAGAATAATAAATTCATTAAAATTGCTCTTAGAACTCCGTTTCGAAATATTTTGCTGCTTCGTGATAACTTTTAGTCATGTTTACTTTAAAATTATTTACGCCAAATTTGAAAAACTTTCGACATATTCAACATTTCGTATTTCGTCTAAATACTTGCGAATTATTAAGCAACACATATTTCTTCCGGTGTGCCAGTAATACTCACCGGCCAGTACACGAGATTGTATAGAAACATAGTCAAGCAGACATATTCCGTCTGTCAATCCTATGAGCTGGATATGCTAATTATTAGTACAGAATGCATGCGCATCTAACTAAGTCAAAAACTAAACGCTTCTACTAGATTCCTAATACCTAATACTATATTCGAATATCAAGAAATGTTTGGTATAATTCTTGAATCAAAACATATCTTTCCGAGAACTTTGTATTTTGAAATACAAGAAAACATGTTCCGCTTCTGAAAACTTGTATTGAATTAATTTCGATTGTCATAATACATTATTTACCACTTTAAAAACTTATAGATATTTTATACTAACAAACTATTTCCTAAGAAATTCAGTTAACTTTCATATAATTTACAAAAAACTAAAATTGATAGTCAGAAGAATTTTTTTCAATCCAGTTTATTGACTTCAGAAGAAACGATTAAGCATTCATTATGCCATCAGTTTAAAATTGATAACACCTTAAATCTTAAAATTTTCAATCAAAGCACATTTCACCAAAAACACAACTAATTTTTAATAATTTTATTATACAAAAAAAAAAACATCACAGAGTTATTTTATATTGTAATGGAACTATATGGTATATATATATATATATATATGCAAATCCATTTCTTAACAGATGTGTCATACACCAATTAGTTTTTAAAAAATTTTGTGATTAAAATAAAAATAAAAACTAATTAGCAATATTTTTATATCGGGGACTTAAAATAGTCGATATTAATCTTTATCTATAATATTATAGTATAGTGTTTAATATTTAACTCAATAACTAATTAATAATCAGACGGTTATTTTAAAAAAAAGGTGAGAAGACTCAAAGATATGCAGGGATCTGTATAAAATCTGGCCACATTCCGATAAAAGAAAATCTAAAATTCTCATTGAGATACCCGATAGATACCCTCGGTCTTTTGGTAGGTTTACTTACAAGTCACTGTAATTTAGGAAACCAAGCTAGAAGATTAGATCACCTTTCCAATCAAATCTGTTGCAGCTGCGGGGAAGACGATGAAAGTGCCTTGCATCTACTATGCTTTTACCCAGTTCATTCACGGCGACGAATTAACATAATACTCTAGGAGCCCCCTTTCTAGAGGACCATGACCAATTACAAGACATGACACTAAATAGCATTTTATGCATCGTCAAAGGTTCTAGGTGGTTTCAAAACATGATTTCTTCATATATATACGGGGATCGTCAGTATAACCTAACCTAAATCAGACGGTTTGGTTCTCTTAAGTCGTCGTACGAGATCTTCTCTTGAAAGAGTGATGAAGTTTTTGTGTTGCAGTGAACTTCGTCCAAGTAGCTACTTAATTGAGTTAAAATGTTCACACAACTGAAGTCTCGCATTAAATGCCTAGAGGTATATTTCTAGTTTGCTAATATGTGAACACAATATGTACAGTTTGCAAGGAATTTATTTTTATTTTCCAATTATTAACCCATTCTACCACGTAGTTGAGATCGGTTTGATGGTTCCTTGTTGCAATTGTTTCGGTATCTTTCATGGGCAGTAGAGCTATATCATCTGCAAAAGTTGCAATTGTTGTGTTATTTAAACTCGAAATATCGTGTATATACAAAGATATAATAACGAGATAATTAATATGAGATTTTATACATAAGGTAATTAGCAATACTACATTATATTCTCTAAAAGACAGTAAAATTTGAAGACATTCATCACATAAGCTTCATAAGCATATGGTATATATAATAAGTTGATCTAAACACCTATAAATGAATTGAAACTTAAAACGTTTTTTGACGTTTTTTTCCATTTCGTAAATCTCAAAATAAATGTATATAAGACACACATATATTTTAAAACTTTGATAAAGTTTTCATTTTAATTATGACCTTGTGTTACAGTCCACTGTGAAACCCCTCCATCAGAGAACATTGCATCATTTGAGATAATTTTTGATAAAATATCAACACTTACCCAACAATAGTTAAGTCATGACTATCTGCAAGACGTCAATGGTGTGAGAATTGTCCACTATTCGTATATCATTTGACTAAGCCAGTTAAATAAAGGCTAATTGAACTTATAATAGCTGTCCATACTAAGCTTTAAAATCGGAATAGATTCCGCAAAAAACTGTATATAGCACATCAATCAGCGAATATGTACAATTATATCATAAAACTATATTCCCAGACTCTACCAAACATCATCTAGAGAAGCCCCCAAAGAACCTTGAAATGAATAATATAATAAAATTGATTTGCTATTTTTACTTAATGGTAGTCGTTGCCTACATCAGAAATAAAATTTTGACTTCTTCTTACCTAATTTAATTGTAGAAAGAACTATAGATGGCCACCAGTTGACTATTCAATTCCAAATCCGTTAATTATGAATTTTAATTTAATCATCAACAGCATTGGATCAATCGTATTCGTCGTATAGATTTGTTTTATTCGTCAAATACTTTTCTAAGCAAAATTTATTCTTCTTAATCACCATTTTTTTTTTAAATAACTTAAAAATATTTATAGTCGAAATAAATTCATATTCATTCCTAACTTTGTTTAACGGCATAAAAACATTTAACATCTGCTGTCTTCGCAGTGGAATTTCAAGCAAAATTTAAAATTAAAATTTGATTAATTGTCTACTGAGTTTTCATCGAAGCTTTGATTAGATGGATCCGCCGGTCTTGTATCAAACTGACAGCAAACGTGAAGTCTTACAAATCGCATAACTGACAAAAAGTGGCAAGAATTCGAGACCGTCAAACAGAAATTTGCTCTACTTTAGATGTGAACATTATGTATGTATAATGCATGTGAAGTCGTTGATGACAAGATGATGAATTGAATGCATTTGCCTTTGCTTCACAGTTTTTGAAATACATTATTTCGGAATTTTCGTATTTTTAATATTATTATTTTTATATATATTTCTGTCCTATTTACCAAGACTAAAAACTCTTTAAACATTCAATATATAGAAAACGGCGAAAATTTGAAAATAATGTATTTCAGAAATAATATATATATATATATATATATATATATATAATATATATATATATATATATATATATATATGTATATATATAGAGTCCGTGAAAGAGATTTATAAAAACAAAACACATAGAAATTTGAAAAAAATATGATTCGATCAAATTTCGGCACGTTGTCTAGACCTTTTCTGAAAAGTCGTTTAATACATTGACAAATAGTAAGGTCACTATTTGTATTTTGAGACTTGACAACACCACTAGTAATGCCATATCGTCATACGACATACTGTGAGATTGAGGGAACCATACGAGTTAGTTCCACCAGCAAACGAGTATATAAGATATTGCACGATCATTTAGCTGTGAAAAAGAAAAAGTTTATTCTCGTTGGATCTATCATCCCTTATCCCCCATCATTAGACAAAATCTCAAAAAGGTGCATCGAGCACAAAAATGCTCTTGAAGTAAAATGGCGGTGCTTCAAAAGACGTCTCATATACGTCTTTGTTACAGGTGACAAATCATGGACATAGGTGTATGAGTCGAAACGTAAACAGCAGTCGACTTTAAGGATCTGTTTGGTTTCAAGATAAACCAAATCCAATAAAAGTTTTTCGCGCTCGAAGCACTTCGTAACATATGGTCCCATGTTTTTTCAGGAAAACTGGTCACGTGACAACTATACGGATACCATTACAGGAACTTAAAACGATCAATTCCGAAAGGTACGAGTATACAACCATTTGTAACAGCCAACCGGAATTCTTCAGTAAAATACGAAAAACAAACAAGCGCCGACTGATCATTTTCTATCTGCATCAAGACAATGCGAGTGCTCACACATCTACACATCCCGTCTAACAGTAAAGATCGAATTGGTGGATCATCCGCCGTACAGTCCTGACTTCTTCACCGCAGCTAATGACTTTTTCTTGTTCCCGAACGTCAAGAACAATAATAAATTGGGTGGACAACGATATTTGTTGGCGGAAGCAACAATGAAACTGTAGTCACATTTAAAAAGCATGTTTTAGAGATGACTGAAAGAGATTGGAAAAAATGCTTTAACAAATGGTTCGAACGCACGCAAAAGTGTATTAATCATAAAGGAAAATTCATCAAAAAAGAATGAAGCAATCCAGTATTTTTCCATTCTCAAGCCATTCTTAAGTGACTCTAGTAAGCTTGTGTTTTTAGGTAACTTCCAAAAATTTTTTATTCTATCGTTTTTTAAGAGATGACTTAAAATATTTTGTACCTAAAATTTTCTACGGTTTCATAGTATTTCGATAGATCAGACTGTAGTGAAATGTCTATTTATATGTTATATACTTTCATGTTTAAATCAATAATGCTTATTTGACACTTTTAAAGGCTGTGTTTAGTTCTAGGTAAATAATATAAATATATTCCATGGTAGTGTGAATACCAAAGTAATTATCGCTCAGCAGATATACTAAGCCTATGACGACTCAATGTGTGAGGCTTCATATTCCTGTTGCAGCATTATTGCAACTAAGTCTGGAAATGAAATATTAATAAATTATGCGGCATTAACGAACCCGTATACACACTACAAGAATCTATTTGGCTGTCAAATCATAATACATAACTAAAATTTCAAACTTTTTATGAATTAATTATTTTCTATACAATAATGACGCCACATAATTTCTACATGGTAAAATTGTTATTATTTGCTATTATTTCAAAGTATTGTTTTGAGACAGTTTCAGAAAAGCTATTCAAGGTAGGTAGGTATGTATAGTAGTAATCACCTATTGCAACACATATGGGTCTATTGAAACGCTATGATATCACCGGATGTCAAAGTCGACAACAAAGCTGAAAAGATGTTTACATTTAACTTGAACTATCCAGAAGTTTCTCATAAGTACATATATAGGGTTATCCATTATGTGGACATATGCTTCCAAAACATGTGTCAAACAGAATTGTTATCTCAGGTATAACATATTTAACTTAAGGTTTACCATTTTATAATATGTTTTTATTATGGTTTGTACAACGCTTAGGTGTTAACATTTCGTATCAATTTATTTCAGCATGGTATGGAGATGTGACGGGTCCATACCTTTTTTACAATGACGAAGGTCTGACACAGACTGTTCATACCAACCCAGACTGTTTTGATGTGAACTTAAAAATATGGATGTAGCAAATATATGGTTTGACTTAATATCCTGTTTGGGATTTGTTGTGATAGCAAGTGACTAACTGGCTACCAAGATCATACGATTTTTCAACATATAACTATTTGGTGGGGTTATGCAGAGGATCGTACTTATGCAAACAATTTTCAAACTTAGAGACATTGATAGCTATAAGTCGATAAGTTCTTGAAAATCACATAAAACACCCAGCAGTGAAAGACATTGCCTAGTGAAAGACATTTGAATGATATTGTATATTACAATGACAATGTTCAAAAAATGTAATGAAACAAAAATTTGATCAAAGTATCAATCACACATATAAATACACAGATACAATATCAAAAAACATTTTTATAGACATATTATTAAATCCATTTTTTAAAATGTCATTGCATATTATATGTAATTATCAAATTGTTGATAAATTAACTACTTAATAAAATTGATTTAATTACTTTTTAATTATAGAATATAAATATTTTTGCCTTTCTTTTTGAATAATCTATTTTCAATACCGTCGTTATTATTTTAACTTATAATTCCAGTTCCAATTCCAACTCCAATTTTATTATCACTTCGTAAAGGCCAACAAAAATTCCTATATTTCTGGCAATTCCTGTTTCTTTTCTCTAATCAACACCATTTGCATGTCAATTGAATTGTGTTATATTAGATAAATTATAATTAACGTTTATTTTAAAGAGATTTTTAAGTATTTTAATTATTTATTTGCATTCAAAATTAAAGGTTTCAATGTCATTTGTGGTTTTATTGGATTTGCTTTTGGATTTTTTATTGTTTATTGTCTAAATTTAGTATTTAATCTGCATCTGATGCTACTACCATCGTCGACCAGTATTCAAATTTAAACAAACGAAAATATATATTTAATCATTTGAATGATGTACTAATCACTCTACTTTCGTTTACAGATACTTCGTTTCAACAGTTCTACAATTCCAAATCTATCGTAGTATGTGTCTTGCTTCTGGTCAATACAATCCCAACGATCCACGAAAACCTTTACATAAATGTGATATTTATCGTCAACCAGCAGCTGGAAACTTATTAAAGTAAATAATCACATTAACAATATTTTAGTTTTATTTAATAATCTATCTAAATCTATTCATCATTCAAAGGCAAATGATGGCTAAGGGTGCTTCACAGCCATGGCAAGAAGTTCTGGAGGAAACTATTGGTACAAGTCGTTTAGATGGCGGAGCTTTGCGAGAATACTTTTCACCATTAGAGGAGTGGCTGCGTTTGGAAAATCTGCGTACACAAGACTATGTTGGCTGGAACTATGATGGCGACTACTGTAAACGCAGCATTGAGACCGCAAATTTACAAGTTTTCGGCGGTTTTTATAATTCTGTACCAAAAATTCATAATTCACCAATAATTATTTTTGTTTGTCTTATATTTATTCTAATAGCACATTTTTATAATTAAATTCGCTAAATACATCATTGATTCATTTTAGTTTCAATAACTTTAATTGATTTATTGAAGATATTTATAAAATATACCAATAATATTATATGGGTTTCAAAGCAATAGATATTTAACTTAACTAAAAATTAAAAAAAAAAAGTATTGTCACTTAAAACTTAAGTTATTTAATAATAATTATAATTAACATAATTAATAAAATTTCTTACATTAAAAAAATGTTTAAAATAATTTCATATAATTGATATTTGAGTTCTTATTTAAGATTAATAAAACTTTTATGAATATCAATTCTGAAAAAAGTACAAAAACCTAAGATTTGAAAATCATATGTTACTTAAGAGATACCGCCAAAGGTTTTTATAAATTGGTACCACTGTACGCTGTTCTCATACGATACATAAACGCGACCTTTCACTCTTGGTATTTACATCTAGAAATGAAGTGCTCTACTTTATTTCTAACAGAAATGTTGTCTTAATGTATAGAAAATAATTGAAATTTTTTCTTTATATTCCAATTCCAATAAGCGACACAACACTGTAATGCATAAGTTCTACTATATCACTTGGTATAGCTTTCTTAAAATATTTAGTTTCATACATTTGTTTTTTAAACAAGCTATTGAGGTACTCTTCCATATTGGATTGAAATTTAAATAATGTAGCCATTTCGATATACATTTTTTAATATTAAGTATAATAAAAGGAAATCCATTATTTTCCCAATAGATTGTTTTAGTTATCTGTATCCCGCTTTGTATAAGTTCGATCGGATTATGCTATATGGTATGAGAATGATGAGATATCATACTCAAAAAATTTTTAGTTTGTAACTGGTGATGCAAAGTGGATTAGGATCACTATAAACTCAAAACTCATAACTCGGAACTGTGCTGTTAACAATTGAACCGTCTGAAGAAAGTAATCGCTCAGAAACGGTCAGCTTTTGGGATTATGGAGTGTTATTGTGTTCCACAGGACAAAGTCAGGCCACGCACATCAATAGAGAAGTTCTTATCCATCCACCTTATAGTCCAGACCTGACACCAAGTAACTACCATCTTTTCCTATCCATGGCGAACAATGGACTATTTTTCTAGTGAAAAATTCGTTTCAAAAGACTCTTGTAAAAATCCATTGTCTATGAAAGAGAAATAATGGAATTACCTTAAGAATGGCAATAAGTAATCGAAAAATTGGTTCATATTTGACATGAATGGAATCATTCTAACTATGGTAAATAAATCTTCAATTTCATGCAAAAATAATGGATTTCTTTTTTCTATACCTATTATTATTGTAAGTATTTATAAGTATTTAGACATAGACGACGTTAGTACACTACGCACTCTTAATTTTTAGGAAACGAGTAAATTTCCATAAATTTACGTATCAATTTTGTGTTTTTCTAAGATACAGCCAAATTGGTGCCACTGAATTTCAGCACCACGGACAGAAGTTAGAGTCCTCTTAGATACAGAGCAACTTATAAATCAGTTATTATACTTATTTTTTACTAAATTATTATTAAATCAGTTATTATATCTATTTTTTATTAATACAATTTCTGACATATATTCAAAATTATATATACATATGTATGAGCCAGGCTTTGAAAAGACTTTTCAAGGTACCATGGTACATTAGGACGAATGACATCCTCAGGGACCTCAAGATTGCTCCGATTAAAAAATACATAAAGGATAGAACCTTGAAATTATTTATGAAAACTGACAGACTTACAAACACCGCGTTATCGAATCTCAGAATGGTTACAGGCTCCTCGGTGAGGTCTGCAGATATGAGGTCAGTTATTATGTAGTCTGATGAAGTGATAAACAATAATCCAGTATAGGCGTAAAGAGGGATTTTGAAGATACCTCAAATTAAGAAAGAGTAAAAGTGCTCAAGTGCACTGGCTGAAATAGATTCAACATAATATATATAATATATAGATACATATTTTAAAGCTTATTAACACTTATTTAGTAAGTGCAAATTTATTTAATAAAATTTATTTAATTTATATCTGAATAGTTTCTTTTAAACCTTTACACACTAACATGAAAACATGGTACGAAGACGTATATGGGCACCAAAATGAAGAACACTTAATCCATTTATCTTATCATGCTAATGTAGTATGCGTTACAAACACCTTGATAAGCTTTATATACCTGCAAGAAACCATAGTGTGAAGAGTATTATAATATTATTAATAACTTACTTTGGCTAATAATGGTTTTATTTAAAAAAAATGAATATTTTTTTTTACGAAACTTAAGGCAAACTGAATTACTCCTAATGAAGTTGCACGAACTGTTGCATGCAACCTAGTGCCTCAGTGCCCGAAGTTTTTGAAAAAATGTGATTGAGTTTAGCATGAACGGGTATCTTTGCAACATTAGAAAAGTCACTGTGATAATGCCTATGGGGCACACAACCTCTGAGCTAACAATTTGAATAAACACATTGAAGGGTTATTGACCTCTGAAACTAGCTGAAGTAATGAATTACGTTAGCACTTAGTTGTGTCCTTTTGCATAATAATTTTTGATTGAAGTTGTTTTAACTTTTTAGTTTGCTTTTATCGCTACCAATGCCTTTCAGTAGTTGCGGATTTTGTACTCCAAGATTTATTGATTGCAATTCAATCTGCAGCTTGCTTGGGTTATCGTCTTGAAGGCTTCGACAGACCAAAAAATATGATTAAGAAAATCGTGAATCCAAAATTGGAAACGTGCATGATTTGTGACTTTTATGAGTTGAATCATAATGAGGCCTAAATGTGAGAAGTAAAACTTTTGGTCACAATAATATCTTAAGTTATTCAATCTACTATTTGTACAATAATTGCATTCTATTAATACTAATTTGTGTTCGTAATTATTCTTAGCCTTTTGTTCAATGTTCACTTTGTTTTATGGTTTTCTAATTAACTTTAACGTTTTATTCTGGTCTTAATCTATTCTTAATTCAGGGTCATAAGAAATACTCATAGTTGTAAGAATAAATATACATTATATTTTGCATCTCAAAGTACAAATACTTTATTATATTTATTGATTAATTATTATAGACTTTAATTAAATCTAGAGTTCACAAAACACATTTATTGGAAAAATAAATAGATATTTCTTTTATGTGGATTATATACATATAATGTATATGTTTATATTCATATGTTTTATGATTCAAGTGGTATTCATTGATAAGTATCTTAAAAACTGCGTGTAAATTGAATCACACTTAAACCTTATTAAATGAAACAGAACACAGAAAATTGTAATATATATATTCTTTATATATTTCTATGTATATTTCTATACATGATTCCACACATAGAGTCAAACTTCCTTAACTTGAATGTTCTATAACTCAAACTAAATATAGTGCAACAGGGTTTAGAGAGCACGTTACATACAACTCTTTAACTCGAAATCTTCATAGGTCAAGCTTTTTCTTTGCAAAATGTTACTTCTAGTTATGGAAGTTCGACTGTATATGGAAGTTTGACATTTATATGGGAGACCCAAGTTAGTCTTTGACAAGAAATTACAGTCAAACCTCTCTTTAACTAGGTCGTTGGTGCCTACAAAAATCTTTGTTATGAAGAGGTCTTCGTTATAAAAAGGTTAAACAACTTTTTTTTTTGGTTCGCCTTTTTTTTGCATTTTATTACAAATTATATACGTACTTATTTTAAAAATATATTTCATTCCTATTTATTAATAGGACTTAATTAGCTTCTCACAAGTATTCTATTAAAGAAATATTTAAAAACGTGTGATTTAGTTTAATTTTTAGCATTTAAAAACACATACTGAAACAATCAAGTATTGTGAAATCATTCTTCCAAGTACAAAATCTTCTCTATAAAAATTAACGCATAGTTTTTAATTAACTTTCCCTTTTACAAATCAAACAGTGTTGTAAATTAAAAAATTTAAAAAATTTTTACTATACATTTTTTGAAAGCATATAGCATGAGTATATGATTTTTAAAACAATTTTTAATTTAAGCACATACGCATATGTAATTTTTCATAATAAAAAATTACAATTCTCATTTGGTATACTACATAGTTTTTGTTTATAACCGCCTTAACTTTAACTACATAGAGAACATATGAATTTAATATAATTTCTGAAATTTTTTTATAGATTTGAATTTTACGCCGAAAAGTGGTATGCAATTGATTTTAAATTGCGTTTTTTTTTTTTTTCCTAAACAAATATGCATGTGGGCTGAGTTAAGATAGTTTAAAAATCTTAACTTTATAATACTTCAAAGGACACAACATAAGTGTATGGTATTTAATGTAATATACAATACTTAAACACATTTGTACATGTGATTTTTCGTAATAAAATATTATAATTCTCATTTGGTATAATACTTAGTTTCTGTATAAGTGGCTTAACATTTAATGTAATATGTGAATATATGAATTTAATATAATATGTCAAACTTTTGAATTTTGAACTTTATTTCGAATTGTCTGCGCTGTCTTAAAAGTAATCTACAATGTGTGTTATTCATGATATGAACACTAAAAATGGATTTCTGTAATTCCTTGTTTCTTATATGAAAACTATTTTTTTAAAATATGTTATATATTAAGTTTTAATTGTTTCTTCGGAATATATCTATATACATACATAGTTTTTATTGCACCAACTGAATTCAGTAATATGGTGCTGAGTTCGAGACATTTTAGTGATTAGAGTAAAAATATAATGAAATTTAATACTATTGAATTTATAATTAATCCCTGAAAATAAAAGATATTACTTATTTAATCCGTTCTAACATCTTGCATTATAAACTGAATTAATTCATTGCAGGAATTCTAATCACTAAATGGTTTTGTTGCAAAAAGTGCAATTGCTTCAAGTAAATAGAAATTTCAGTATATAGTAAACATTTTCCATATACTTCTTGAGGTTTAAGTATTTTTAATCCGGTTACTTTAAATCCTTATATCTGTGATATTAGTATGTTTTTATACACTCAAACCTTTGAAGCGAACTAGAAACAAAAAATATGTACATTAAATATAATTGTTGACTACAACAATAATTAACAGAAGTAAATTAAAATATCTATTCTTTTACCTAAAACTGTATTCAAATGTTTAATTGATCTAATCAATATTCTTGTATAATGAAATGCTTCATTCGTGATATCTTTAAGAAACTGACGCATGTATTTGAGTTACTCTTAAACTAAAATCGCTTGAAGTTCTGTTTGCTGCTAACCACATATATATAGAATGGATCAGAATTGTCGAAGGAAGAACTTCTTTTTGGTAGTATTTCACATAATACATACAAGTAAACACTAACTACATTAACGATTTTCTACTTTTTTGTTAGGATATAACTCACCCATGATATAACTGCACACCTGGTACACTTCAAATCTTGCTTATTTGCTTACATAAATAAAGCACAAATTATATCATTTTATTCCGTATTTCTTGCTAACATATAGTACAACTCTTCTAGAACCCTATTTTCACCCTACTTCATTTACCCGCAAAAATTATCGAAATTATTTACTTTTATTCTGTGATTTCTGGCTTAAATGAATTTAGCTCGCTAATATCTTTTCATATATCTTTCAAATGAGGCGGTTTTGATATTTAAAGTCTCACACGACGGCTTCAAACTCGAAGAAATCCAATAACCATTTATATCAAATTGAATTTTTTTTTTTGGAAGTCTTTGGACAAAGTTGTCTTTTAGTAGATAATCATTCCATATAATGACACTCATATCTGATCGCAAGTACCATATTTTTATTTGGAAATATTTAGTATTTGATATTTAATCAAAGCCAAACATATCAGTAAAAAAAAACGTACAGTATTATAATGTTGTTTTATATCTCAAGACTATAAGACTCTCTTATGTCTGAATAAATTTGTTAATAAAACAACTGATAGCATTTAAATTAAAGAACATCCAAGACGACTTATCCATTGCCAATTCAGGCTGAAATATAAACTGAGTGGTGCTAATTATATACTGCTACTTATAGTTATATTACTGCAAAAATCAAGAAATTCTGATTCTGTAGTACACCAAATGAAACTTCGATTTATTTTATAGATCACGCTCTATATGAATATGGGTTACGCTATATGTTATATTCAATGTTGTACTACATTAAAGAAGTCCATGTGGTACTAAAAAAACTGTTGAATGACTTTATTGTTTCCAAAAATCGAGCTGTTGAGAAATCAACTGGATCATGTGCATATCACCAATAGAGATTCTTTTGTAGATAGATTAGAATGTTATTAGTAAAAGCAGTTAAAACAATATGTCATTGTTAAAATCAAACTTTTGGTGTGCATTTGGTGAGAGAAAATTTTAAATACCTGCAGAATGAAAGCACTCGAATGAAGTTTTTCTTAACGGAAGTATTTAATGAATTCTTAACGAAAACCATAGCTTTAAAATGCTGCTTTTAGAATAGTTTCCTAACTTCTTGTGGAATGATTTGATCCACTAGCCATCAATTTCATATTCATTTATGCCATCAAATTGCATATCCTTAATCCGTATTACGAGATATTTCTAAGCTTTGCGTTATAATAATCCTAAACTAATTTGAAGTAAGGCTTTAACAGATTAACACTAATTCATGCTTGAAACGTGAATTTAAATATATGCTTATATATATATTTAATATATATATATAAGTATATGTTCATAGAACATAGAAAACTATTGTAACTATTATATGTAAGAACTGATGAATAGCGTTTACCACCACAGTCTTCTGATATGTCGGGTGTTCTTTTAGCTGTATGAGAACTATCGATAACTATGGCTTGACAGCTGAGAATGTCGAACTGTGTTGACATTTCTGTTCCGTAAAGTTTAGCAATTCATCATGAATCCGTTAATGCTAAAACAACGCTTCTAAATTGTCAAAATTTACTTTGAAAAAAAATGTAATCTGTTCGCGAAGTTCATATCGAAGAATTTTCTTTATTGAAGAAGCTTATTACTGATTAAATGTCCATGTCAATAAACAAAATTGCCGTATATGGAGCGAAGATGATTTTCAAACCGTTAATCGATTACGAAACAACAACTATGCAAATTGTAAAAACGTTTCCAAGTCGTTTTGTTTGATAGACACTAAAAAAACACTAAACATACACAACCTTCATGAAAAGACCATTAAAAAGGTCACTAATTTCATGAAAAGTTAATTAAAAAGATCACTACCTTCGGAAAAAGTTCATTAGAAAATTCACTTCCTTTGTGAAAAGTTCATTAAAGTTCATTTGAGAAGAGATCATTAAAAGATCACTACCATCGTGAAATGATCATCAGAAAGATCACTTCTTCGTGAAAAGATCATTTAAAAGATCACTACCTTCGTGAAAAGATCATCAGAAAGATAACTATTTCGTGAAAAGATCACTACTTCGTGAAATGATCATTACAACGATCACTGTTTCTTGAAAAGATTATTAAAAAGATCACTGCCTTCGGGAAAGGAACACAACACGCACATTACAAATTTTACACCAGATGTCGGAAACAGTACACTAAAATTTTGAACCTAAAATTTCATGAACACAACTCTAAAAATTTTTTGATTTGTTTTTGGGACATGGGCAGTGTACTACGATACTTTACTGATTTTAAAATTCATATGTAGCTAAAAGAAACAGCCGATAGTTCCTATACAGAATGGTTTACAAGGGTACATAATTATAAATATTCAATCGTTTCAATAAAGAGAGTACTGATGAGGTAATAATGTCTTTCGTTCGGGGAACTATGTTAGTGTCTGTAAGCAGATAATTTTGTGAGAATTTTGATTGTAACAGAATAGTTAGAAAAGAAGCAGTTTGTAAAGTACTGTCCGTCAAAATATGATATGATGATATTTTTGAATGTAAGTATGCAAGCTTGAAATTTTGTATTTATTCAAAAAAGTTTATATATAAGTAGACTTTGGTATTAATTAAAATGAATTATTCAATCTTAATATAATTGATAGTATTCCAATCTTTTCTTGGCTTCTAGTTCCAGTTTTGGGGGCATAGCTTTTAGGTACAACAATGTACTTAACTTCTTGTCTCTGTCAAATGTGTGACAAACTGAATTGAAGCGTGCTTTAATATCTCCATTTTCATTTATGGTATTTATGAACATAATATGTACTGTACTTGTGAGGTAGTGAATACAATCTCTTTTAAAATTTGTGACTTTAACATGGCATTTTGGGTTTTTACTTTTTGCTGCAATTGTCAACTATGCTGAAGTACATTGTCTGCTCCAAAACACGATTTTAATGTATCAAATGTTCAAGTTAAGAAAACTGTGACTTAATTCATGAAGTCAGCAAACATGAATATTAGTAAATACACCGAAAATACTACAAAAACAAAACATAACACAAAAATGAAAATAAAAATAAAAATAAAAGACTATTAATATCGAAACTACTGAAAATACTGAAACTAGTGGAAAATATAAAAACCATTATGGAAATATTTTATAAGAAATCGGAGGCAAGGTCGATTGCTCATATGTGGTGTACAAGTTTGTTGCTTAATCTTTTCTGTTAGCGACTTCTGATAAGGAAAACATTAACTTACAATTTATTATTTTTTTTTTTTTAATATATTTCTTATACTTTTTTTTTGTAAATTCTTATATTACTTTATATAACGAAGTTTGCTTTCAAAATTGTTGTAAAGCAATTTATTACAATGCTAATCGACTTTCGGTTTTCACTTAATAATAATATATTTGCTTTTCATTTATTCTATGCATATAATTAGTTAATAAGAACAATTAACTAAACACAAAGGTAATTATATTTATATAAAAAGAAAAAAAAACGAAACGTTTAGCTATTAAGCATATACCCAGACAATTATTACAGCAAATAGCAGGTTATCGATAATTAATTGAAATAATAACTTATATATTTTTATTTCATATTAATATGTAAGACCTTTAAGTTAGTTTATTGCCCTTAATTTAGTTTCAACTAGTTCAAATATATTATTCAAGCAACTCTTACAACTTCATCATATGAAAATTTTGTCAAAAAAGCCTCAGACTAAAAATTTGAATGACTCTTAATCTATATTTAGAATAATTTCAATATAATTAGAATACGAACTTACGTAAATATCATAAATATTATGAAAATATTATAAAATGAAAATATCACAATGACATGCAAAAATATAGCATGATCTTATGGATACCTCTTAGTAGCCAACAGACTTTTGGTTTTTAAACGAAATGAAGCGTAAAGCTAATTTGCATACTAAACAGAATTTTAAATGAAGTAATTTACAAATAGATTATAATACAAAGTCATCACATCACAATTGACTTTTTTAATACGATATTTATTACAACGTTTAGTTAATTCATTTAGGTTCATAGACACGAGAATGCTTTCTTATTACTTTTCGGTTCAAAAGACAGAAAAAGAATAAAATAATAGCTGTATAAAAAAGACACAACAAACCTAATGAAGAAGGTCAGTTATTCCAGAATGACTTATCTGGAAACTGATCTATTACCATAGAAAAAAAATATAATAATAGGTTTATATAAAGGATACAATAAACCCAATGAATAAGGTCAGTTATTCTAGAATGACTTAACTGGAAACTGATCTATTACTAAAGAAAAAGAATAAAATAATAGCTGTATAAAAAAGACACAACAAACCTAATGAAGAAGGTCAGTTATTCCAGAATGACTTATCTGGAAACTGATCTATTACCATAGAAAAAAAATATAACAATAGGTTTATATAAAGGATACAATAAACCCAATGAATAAGGTCAGTTATTCCAGAATGACTTTTCTGGAAAATGAACTATTACTAAAGAAAAAGAATAAAATAATAGCTGTATAAAAAAGACACAACATACCTAATGAGTAAGGTCAGTTATTCCAGAATGACTTAACTGGAAACTGATCTATTACTATTGTTATTTTACTTGCAGTCTCAAAAAATAATTATTTACGAATAATTAAATTCAAGAATTATTTCCAAGACCACTAATGATGGGCATTTGGCAATACTCGAAAAAGCTGTATGGTCAGCCAAAAATTCAATTAATTAAAATAATATAAAAAATAAAATTTTTGTTGTTGTAGTTCACTACTGTTCGAAAAAATCTCTTTGTTGTTATTTTATCATTATTAATGGAGGAAAAATGTCTGTATATTGAAAAGTGCTGCTGTGTAGCACTAAAATATATGAGAAAAAAAAACAACAGAAAATGGAAAAGCACTTCAGTACAGCACAAGAAAGTATGAAAAAAGTATATCAAATTTGAAGGAGTTGATTAATGCTGTTCGATGAAATGGTAACGAAAATTTTCTTATTAACTAAATTCCTAACTCCACACAAACGTAAACTTTAGTCGAAATTTATTAGGTTTTAAGCTGTCAATCCAATTTAATGTCCATACAGCTTTATTTAATAAATTCCATTCATTTAAAGTCCATACTTCATATAATGAAGTTGTAAGAGTTGCTTGAATAATATATTTGAACTAGTATAAAGTCCATATTTTGACGCCCCGTCTTTTTCATCCTCTACCTAGATGAAGTTATGCGTGCTTCAATGAATGGAAGACCAGAAATACGGTGGACATATCTTGAAGATTTTAAATACCTAAATGACGTATGCTTATCAAGTTATAAATTAACCGATTTGGAAACGAATCTCAACCAATTAGTGATCAATAGCAAAATCGTGGATTTGGAAATCAACGCGAAGACAATAAAAATTGTGAGCATTGGCTACTGCTCCACACAATGTCCGGTGCTTAAGTTGGGCAAAGAAAACTTAGAGAGCGTACAAAACTTTGTGTAACTGGGGAGTGTACTCACAGCTAGAAGTTGCGCAGATGAGAATGTAGCTATGAGCAAAGTCTACCTTCGGTTTGCTAAGGAATATATGAAAATCAATTCAGATATCCCGTAAAACGAAGCTCCGCTTCTTTGAAACAAATATAAAATCTATGCTCTTCTATGGAAAAGTTACAGCCGCATTGAGTCAAAAATACAGACCTTCATAAGCAAGTGCTTGCGCAGAATACTTGGTATAAGCTGGCCTGAAAGGAGACGAAATGAAGTATGGCTATGGTTTCATCGCTTAATATTCGTTTAATTGGCAAGTTTTTTTTATGTCACATTCATTGTTTAAATTCACATCTTCAATTGTAATATTCTCGGTGTAACATTCTCAGTGTTTTTTCACCAAAAATTTCTGTACTCAACAAAAAATAGACATTGAACAATGGATTTCTTCAGCGCATGCATACTGGCATAATTTTCAGTTCTAACCTAGCTCGTTCTAGTTATACTATTGCTTATTTAATTTTTTTTATATACTCCTTTGGACTTATTCTTGAAAATTTGTGTCACATTATAGCTTTACTCCAATTGTCCACAAATTCTAAATGATCTTAAAACCAACATCATTAAGTAAAGATATGTTCATGAAGTTATCCAAAAAATATGATTTTAGAATCATATTCCTAAAAGAATCTTGAAGAGGTTATTTTCATACAACTATTGTAAAATAAGAATATCATAAACTAATATTGAAATGTTAAAAAAATCAATATGAAAATTTTATATCGGGTTATATTTAATTTAAATTAAACCCATATAGCACTCATTTTTTGTACTTTTAACAAAACAATGTTTAAAATAAAATATATAAAGTAAACTGTTTATTATGGGGTTTATTGACCGATCACTGTAAATTGAATAATCAGCTATCGAAGTTAGGAATTCAATCCAACCCAGACTGCAAATACTGTAGAGAAGAGAGAGAAACTGCTTACCATGTGCTTGGGGAGTGCCCAGCACCGATGCACAAGCGGAAGAATCACTTGGGAGGGTATTTTATGAATCATAAAGATGCAAGACTAGAAAAGATAGGCTCTATACTGTCTTTTATTAAAGAAGTCGGACTTGGAAAAACACTCTAATCCCACTATGGTAAGTGGCACAATAGATCTTTTAGATCGCAGTGCAAGACCGCTTCTTTTTTTTAATAATAATAAGAAGTTAACTGTAAAATTAGAAGTTTTCAGTTTATGATTTAAATTATTAAAACCTCCAAACAAGTTAGATGTATGAGTAAAAACATTAAATGATAATTTAAATATTGACGCTAAGAGAAATAAAAAATGGTTTATTAGCAAAGATTATATATATGATAAATTTTTAATTAAAATTTTTTTTTTTCGATAATGCAATATAACTTTGCTATAAATTTAAACAAAGTCTCACATGCCAAAATATTTTTAGTTTTACTTTAAAACCATTTTGGAATAACCCTAAAAATGTTTTTTACTTTTTCGTAAATTTGTTCTAAAATTAACTGCTCTTTTAACTATAATTTAAATACAATTTTATGCAAATTTTAGTAAAAGTTCCTGTTCCTTTACTTTTTTGCTGAAATATCAAAAAATCTACTTAAGTGGTTCCCCGTTTAATATTCAAATTAAGCGGATTAACTGATCTCAAAAAAAAGTTATGTTATGGTTTATTGTCTTATTGTGTTTATTGTATGTCTAATACATATTATAGCTATATATATTTGTCGATAGTTTTCAGTTTTGATTTTTATTATATCATAAACTCAGCCAGTATTTCTTCTTCCCACATAAATTTTCAAAACATTTTATTAATTACTTTTTGTTTATTAGAAATATAGTTTATTTTATGAACCTTTTAGTGAAATTGTAGGAAACTATAAGTATTTGAGAATATTATTTTTGTTTGGTAAAGTTTAAGTTCAAAGAATTAATGACAAAACTGCATAAAAAAAGTTCACAAATAGTTCCTGATTATTTAAAAAATTATTCTGCATAAACATCTATAAAAATTCAAGTTTCGTTATTAAATAATTTTATTTATTTTAAACAAAATTCTTAGAAATTATTTTAAGTCTTTTTCCAATTCCACGCTTTATAGGTTTATTAACTACATGATTTTTTGGTATCTTTAGTTTATGAGAGACATTATAATAATTAATAGAGACATTATAATAGTAGAAAATTTGATTTCAGAAGATATAGATTATGTCTCTTAAAACAACAAAAAATTTTATTTGCTATCGCAAATCGCAATTTTAAAAACTTTCGCGTATAAAATTATTATACAGGGTTATCCAGTTTGTAGTTCTGAAAGTTACAATAATAACACACATAATTAGAGTTACAATCTTATTTCAATATTTATATAATAATATTTAATATTAATAGATTTTGAATTTGTTTCTTGACCTGGTTATTTTAATGATGTGTTCCATATCTTTCTATCCGCCTATAGGTTACTTTTTGTTAAAATTAAAATTAAACCTTTGTTTAATATTTTTTAATATATTCCATATTTCGACTCTCTTTAAGAGTCATCATCAAGATCAGGATCTACAAAGAAAATTACAACAATTTTTATATTTTAGAAGAGAGCTTCAAATAGAGTCGAAATACAAAAGAAATATTAAACAAACATTTATTTTAATTTATTATAATAACCTATAGCCGGATAGGAAATATATAAAAAACACTATTATTAATATCTTTTTTAATATATTGTATATATTTTTTATTTAATACTTAATATTTAATAATTAACTAAGTTATATTAAATATTATTATACAATATATAATATAATATAATATTTAATATACACTACTGTGATTATTCTTACCATTAAATGCAAAATAGAAAATTGTTCAAATGTACTTCATCGGACATTGCACAATACTGGACTTTTCAGAAATAATTTTAATTAAATATCAGCTAATGCATAACTTAACGAATATTCTTTCTCAAAGTGTCGAAATCTTGAGATCAGATGGCTAATTTACATAATCGAAACGTCAAATTAAACGTCCTTAAAGTTTCTGATCAAACAAAAAAAAACTGGAAATATTGTGTGGCTTGTATTTTCTGAGGACATCTTACTGATACTATATATATCTTCTCTCTCTTTTTTTCTTTAATTTCAATTGGGGCATAGGACCTTAATAAAATATATTCATCTCATACCATTGTGAGCTAATTTCTTTTAAAAGTGTTCGCCTTCAGCTCTGCTTTGGACAACGTCCTTGAGGGTTCCAGTCGTGGACTTGACGGCAGACCTCCAAGTGATTCTTATGTAATGTGTAGTCAATTCATTTCCATTTGCGGCGCTTAAGCAAAGTTATTACAGGATAAATGTTGCATCTTTCGTAAAATTTTTGACTAATTGTAATGTCGGGTCACAATATTCTAAGTGTGCGGCGTAGTCTACGGTTGATAAAGCTTTGCAACTTGCAAGTTAGAATGTCGAGTCACCATATTCTAAGTATGCGTCGCAGAGAAACACAAATAGAACATTTGATTTGAATATGCGCAACTTAATTTTGATAGATAAAGTGGATAAGTGCCATATATTCCATAGCTGTGTGAAAGCAGCTCTAGCTTACCCAATCCTTGCCACAATGTCTATTTTTTTGCGCTATTTGATGCTGAAATCACTCTGTCTAGGTTTGCATGAAAGAGTCGACGTTTTCGATGCGATCTGTATTAAGTTGGTATTTACTTTGATTTGCATGTCTTGTTTTTATAGATTTTGTCTTTTCATGGTTTATGGATAGACCCAAACGTGCAGAGTTTAATAAATGTTTTTCCAGCTTGGATTGCATATCTGTATATTTAATCGATAGAAGCCATATATCGTCTGCTTAGTTGATATCTTTAAGTTGTTCAGTGAAGTTCCCAGAAATGCAATAATTTTTTTTTTCTACATCGATATATTAATTTTTTCAAACACAAAAAAAATTACTAACTATATGACTATTGCGTCATATAATTCTCTATCATTTCAAAATAATTATAAATCTGCCATACCTCCAGACCAAATTCCAGACCATACAGTGACTTCTTAACATACAAGTTAAAAGGTCTTTCATTAGTTACTTGTGGGCTTTCACTGATTTGAATGTGATAATTTTGTTTTTTGATATACACACCAAACAAAAATTGACGATTATTACCAAAGAAAATAAAGCGTCGTACATATGGTGTTGTTTTAACACCCAATCAGGGTACGTTCTTCTTTCTATTGACTTCGCATATCTTAGACGAAGGATATGAAACCTTGAATGACAGTTCTGTTTGCAATATGTTACTGAAACAGTAATACCAAATCAATTCCATGAAATGGATAACCCTGTATAAAACAATATAACGTTAGTATAAAGTTGGGTGCGAAAGAAAAATGTTTAAGTTCTCTTTGACTAAAAAAAAAAACAAAATTACTTTTCGAATAACCCAGTAATTTCCATGATAACAAATGTCCGCTTTGCTGCTTAACAAATACTTTTAACAATTTTATATATTCTCAATATTTATTGGGTGATGAATGTAATGCATGTAATAGATTAGCTTTGATTATATGTTAATTATTGGATACATAGCTCTAGATTAGAATTAATATAAAAACTTTTCTTCTGTGACTAATTGCTGAACTTTTTAGTCGGTTTGGTCTTCGCTACTTTGCATACTTAAGTGACTTAAACTGTGGTACTCAAAATTTTGTCAAACCAGTTTCAGTCAATATGTCGAACCGTGGCTTGCTCATATTTTTCACGTAATAACATATTATATGAATATTAGTAATATTAAAATAATTGTTAAGTATCAACTGTAAATGTCAATTATAGATATAATTAATCGATCATAGAAGTAATTGTTTGAGCAAACCGCTTATCAACCGATTACTTTTGATGTTTCTTTCCATCACAAGCTCGTTTCGAGCTTGCATTAATCGCAGTTGCCTATGCGTACTGCTCTCGCTGTTGCTGTGGCTTTAATGGCTCAACTAAGGCGTGTGAAGTATTCGTTATGCATACCGAGAAACAAGGTGACCACGACTGATGGCCGGCTAAGTGGGCACGTAGTTCGGTTTAACACTGCGATTAAAAATAATTGAATTTAATTTCTGTTATTTTGTCTTGAAATTAAGTTTCTCAGCGTTTAATTTTTTGATCCCCTTTGCTTTTGTGTGTTTTTCTTTTTTAAAAATAATTTAATGCAATTTTTGCTAACAATTTTTTAACAAAATTTAATGGTTTGTGGATATTGCGTAAATCATTACATTTTTAACAGAACATTTCGGTATTTTTTTATACCATATATTTCGCTTCTACAACATTAGACGACCTTTAGTTTCTTTGAACATTACGACCCAACTCCATTGCGAAACTGCCTAGCACAGACTAAATTACTTATTCACAATTTGGTGCAGTAATTATTGCTAAAAATACCTCAGATCTGAAAATGACCATTCATAATTGGAAGGAAAAAACATGAAAAATAATGAAACATAATAAAAATTAACCAAAAAAAAAAACAATTCTTGAAAGCATAAATTAAAATTCTTTAGTGGTTAAGACAAATGTTTTATTGACTTTTAATTGAAAATATTTTAATTATTCTTGAAAATATTTGAAACAATTCCAATTTACTCGTATATATTTAACGACCTCGTTATAAAAAAAACTTATTTCATCCGAAAGTATAAACCGAACTTGGGGGGAAATGACATAATTCTTAAATAAATTTTTAAGAAAGTATTTGACAAATTTCAAAACCTTTTAAGTATATATCTCACGAATACTCCAATCAAGCGTAGTAATTAGTAAAATGGATGGAGTTATCTCCATCAGCTTCCGCTTACAATCAAACTACCACTTTACCATTTTCATATTAATAATAGCGTAATAGAATAGATTAAGTTAGGTTATACCGGCGAACCCAAGAGAATCCATTTAGGCCTATAGACCTGTTGTGCTACCCTATTATTAAAAACCCAAGGGGTTAAAACCACTTATTTAACATTTCACAAAGCTTATGATGGTCCTGAAGATCCTCAAAAAAGAAAGCCACTAAAATGTTAAGGCGTCGTCAAGCATGTGCCAAACAGAAGCAAAGCAGGTGGTAGGTACTTTCATCATCCTCACCACAACTGCGACAGATATATTTCATTTAGTCTCTTAGCATGGTTACCTAGAATACAATGATCTCTATTTAAAGCTACTGCAAGTCTAATATCTCTACGGCGCATCTCTATAAGAGAGTTCGATTTTTTTCTATTTGCATGTGTGTATAGCAATGCCTAGCTATGCCCATGTAGATCAATTACTTGAAATACTTCCATTAAAAATTCTCTACTAGCATTTAATCGCACGATCTAAGAATTCATATTACAGCTTAATTTTTATAAATGAAGTAGCAGTCATTAATTACGTGTTTTAGTAACTGATTGAGTTTTTAACCAAAATAGCATATAATACAGTTTTATTATAGCATATTCACACTGTTTCATTTAGGCACTTGCACATTTATATTAATGAGGAATCGTTCACATACAATGAGCTCATTTGTGCAACTCAGAGAACTTTTATAAACTTTTATATACTTCACTTAATAACATATTACATAAAAAAATTAAATATATATTTAATATATATATTTGATTTTATTATACTTACTTGTTTGTTTTCATTTTACATATGAAATATATGACAAATATTTCAACTTTTGATAATTTGCCTTGTGGGAAATTTATTTTTCCTCATTAGTGGTTATAATGAGCAAAACCGCCTAAATGAGACAGTGTGAATGTGCTATTAGAATCAAAAGCCATACGTCAATAGGTCATTCAAAAAATGACCTCATGATCTCCGATTTGTCGAAAATTTTTTTTATGTGCTCCTTTTATAAAAAAAAAGACCCATATCTCGGGTAAAACATTTTGTGATTGTTTTCCTGGGTGATATAGACCCATGGGGTTTTGAGAATTGGCACTGTAGTTACATTTTCAAATGGCTATACATTAAGACCGAAAAGTTTTCGGAAATTCTCATTTAAAATTCGCGCGCTGTATATTTTTCGATATTTTAAGTTTATGTAGTTTGGCAGCAATTAAGGACAATTACTATGCAAAAAATGAGCGCGATCTGTCAGACAGTTCGTTTACGGCCAGCTGTTGAAACCAGTTCCCCTCAGTAGTGCGTTGCGAAAAAACAATGGAAAAAAATATTGAACAAAGAGTTTGCATCAAATTTTGTGTTTCGAACGAAATTTCGTGTGCAGAATCGTTGCGAATGCTACAAAAGGCTTATGGGAAATCAGTTTTATCGAAAACTCAAGTTTATGAGTGGTACAAAGCCTTTCAGGACGGTCGTACGACCGTCGAA
>NC_051848.1:56734412-56767694 GCF_002237135.1 Teleopsis dalmanni
TAAAGAGTGTAAAAAAGTGAAAAGTGAAGCGTAGTAGCGCTGATATATTGGAAATAAATAAAGTAATTGTGTCATTGTATAACTAAAGAAAAGTGTATTATTTTTACGGGTTTTCTGGGAGGACTATATCATCATCACCATCACCTCAACATCCTCAACTAGGTCTATATTATTTGGTTAAAGAGGAAGCAACAACTTCTACTCGGAACCACAACATTTAAACTCTTGCTGTGCAAAATCGATTAGATTTTGTAAATCTGAATCATCACGGTAAGAATGTATTATTTTATCAGTAAATTTGTCTTCCAAGAATGAATTCATATTTTGAGGAAATACAAAACCCATAATTGCAATTGCCATTTCAAGTAGGAAAAACAATAAAAGACACATAGAATAAAATTTCAGTAGACAAGTATTTTCACGTAGAGCACCCAAACAGCCAGCGAAGCTCACAACAAAAACAACTACTCCAGCAATAACCATTACAAGCGATATATTTAATATAACATCATAGAAAGTTTCTAAACGTACCCAGCCCGTTGAATGCCATTTGTCCATGAATGCGTACATACCAATGCCAAGCAGGAGTCCACCAAAAAGCCAGAATATGGAGTTTAACATAAATATCATATACTTTACGCAAGAGCTAACGTACGTAAAATTATGAATTCTTGGATGCATATCTCTTACTTCTATACCACAATACCCGCTGTGATGGCGATAGTTACTCATTGATTACTTTGTACTTGTGTGAATTATTTGCACTCAAATTGTCCAATCAGTTTATTAGGGGGTGTGTTCAGATATAAGTTGATGAACGCTGTTATATTTCAGCAAGTAAATTATATTGCTCAATTAATCAGTGGCTTTTACAATTCCAAAAAAAACCTTAGTTTATTGTTTAACATTAAGGTAGGCAAATTTAACGTTTTTCCAGTTTTCTTCTTTGTGCTGTTAATTACACTAGTTTACAGCCAAAAATTTCCAAAGACGAGACTCATATTTTCTATAGGGAAATTTTCCGTAGAACTCGAAAATCATAACGATTTTTTTTTCCTATGTACCGTTTTCGTTATTTTGACTTTTCTCAAAACATCACCCTGCATATTCCCCCATAGCTTTTTTTCTGAAGTTATCTCGGTAGTATATTATATATCAAATTAAAGGTGAAACTTATACCAATATTTTGAGTTACATAACGTTAATGTAACTTACTTAGTTTAGCTGCTATAGCTAGAAATGTGCAGATGAAAAATGTTTTTTTTACGCTTTTTTCAACTTTTTCGGACTCCCACAAATATATTAAAAAAAAATTTTTTTTTTAATTAATGTTAAAGACTGTTTTAGTACAAATATTTTGAGTGGCTTAACATAAAAATCGAATAAAAATTTCAGAAGTTATTTGCCATTTTCCAAAGTTGCCCAAAATAGTGGGTTTTATTAAGAAGTCAGAAAAATCATTTTTTCGAATTTATTTTGTAAAATTTAGAGTGCAAATCAAAACTGTATTATGCAAAATTGCACAAATTTTATTTAAAAAATTAAAATTAATATTATTTAATATTAATATATTGCATTTTATATAAAAGTTTGACGTCGAACGTGGAACTGCATTATTGAAAGTTAATTTATATATTATAGTGAGGTATATATGTACTTTGAGCAAACTTCTTATAGTGTGTAGGATTTGTTTCTCTTATAATTGTCCAACAATAATCTCCTAACATGCTTGCGTCCCAATACCCTTGATATCTTTTTTCCATTGCAGAGATATTCTGATGAAACCTTTCACCTTGTTCATCACATTCTGCACCGAGATTTGAAGGAAAAAAGTCCACACGAGAGTGCACGAAATGCATTTTTAGAGAAATAGTTGCGCCAAGAACTTTGTTATTTTCAATTAAAGATGAAATAATTTCTCTATAAAGTGAATCTCTTTCGTTATCCAAGAAGCCGATAACCATTTGCTTAAACGAAGTCCATGCTTTCAACTCTTCTTTATTTAACACATTATTAAATTTTTCATCCCTCATCAGTTTTTTGATTTGTGGTCCAACAAAGATTCCTTCTTTAATTTTGGCAAAAGAAATGCCGGGAAAAAAATGTGTAAAATATTCGGACACAGGGGTTTCGTTTTTTTACAGAGCCTTAACAAAATTTTTCATTAGGCCAAGTTTTATATGCAAAGGTGGCAAAACTTTCTGACACGGTTCAATAAGAGCTTTATTTGCGATATTTTGAATTCCTATTATGAGATCTTCGTTTTTTGGCTAAGATGAACGTAGGAAATGATCCTTTGTTGCTCTGTACTTTAGTCAAAAAATCAACCTTTAGATTGGCGCATAGCTTCCAATTGAATTCGTTATATTGAATTAACTTTAAAACTTTCGCAACTTCATCATAGGTTTCCTTTACCCCAACGGCATGCGCTAATGGTATAGTGAGAAGTTCATTGCCGTTGTGAACAACAGCAGATCTTAAACTAAATTTTGAACTATCTGTAAAAGACACCATTCGCTAGGATTACACCTTATTTGCAATTTCTTAAAAAGACCTTTAATATCACTGCAATAAACAGTTTGATGGAATTTTTTGAGAAAAAATGAATAAGCTTTGCTTCTGTTGCGATATTCAGTTACTCTTGTGGATTCACTTAAGCAGTTATACTGTTGGAGACGTGAAGACGTGAGGCTCACTATGAGCTTTTGATAAATGTAAGTCTCTAGTTAAATCGTTTAATTCAATTTGTGATATAAAATGATTTGCGGTTTCACTCGTAGAACTCTCAAATAAAACTTTATTTTCATGTTCACTATTGTTGTCTTGCATATTTGGTGGAGTTGGTTGAGCAGTCGCATTGCTTCGTGAAACTGGCTTAATTACTGATACTATTTCTGGATACTTCAGAAATCTTATTTTCTTTGGCGACGTCATACATTTAAGATTTATGATGCAGAAATAACACTGAGAATGGTTTACAACCTCTTTCCAAAATATTGGTACACAAAAGTTCAAATATTGTTTTCTTCCAGTAAACCACCTTTTAAGTGTAATCCTGCAGGTTAGACACACTCCATTAGAAGTCCCCGGTTTATCTTGCTTAGCCATAGCAAATCCCAAAAAGAATCGTATGGTATCATATAATACCAATTAGTAGTTTAATAAACTAACGTTCGACGTCAAACTTTTATATAAAATGCAATATATTAATATTAAATAATATTAATTTTAATTTTTTAAATAAAATTTGTGCAATTTTGCATAATACAGTTTTGATTTGCACTCTAAATTTTACAAAATAAATTCGAAAAAATGATTTTTCTGACTTCTTAATAAAACCCACTATTTTGGGCAACTTTGGAAAATGGCGAATAACTTCTGAAATTTTTATTCGATTTTTATGTTAAGCCACTCAAAATATTTGTACTAAAACAGTCTTTAACATTAATTAAAAAAAAAATTTTTTTTTAATATATTTGTGGGAGTCCGAAAAAGTTGAAAAAAGCGTAAAAAAAACATTTTTCATCTGCACATTTCTAGCTATAGCAGCTAAACTAAGTAAGTTACATTAACGTTATGTAACTCAAAATATTGGTATAAGTTTCACCTTTAATTTGATATATAATATACTACCGAGATAACTTCAGAAAAAAAGCTATGGGGGAATATGCAGGGTGATGTTTTGAGAAAAGTCAAAATAACGAAAACGGTACATAGGAAAAAAAAATCGTTATGATTTTCGAGTTCTACGGAAAATTTCCCTATAGAAAATATGAGTCTCGTCTTTGGAAATTTTTGGCTGTAAACTAGTGTAATTAACAGCACAAAGAAGAAAACTGGAAAAACGTTAAATTTGCCTACCTTAATGTTAAACAATAAACTAAGGTTTTTTTTGGAATTGTAAAAGCCACTGATTAATTGAGCAATATAATTTACTTGCTGAAATATAACAGCGTTCATCAACTTATATCTGAACACACCCCCTAATAAACTGATTGGACAATTTGAGTGCAAATAATTCACACAAGTACAAAGTAATCAATGAGTAACTATCGCCATCACAGCGGGTATTGTGGTATAGAAGTAAGAGATATGCATCCAAGAATTCATAATTTTACGTACGTTAGCTCTTGCGTAAAGTATATGATATTTATGTTAAACTCCATATTCTGGCTTTTTGGTGGACTCCTGCTTGGCATTGGTATGTACGCATTCATGGACAAATGGCATTCAACGGGCTGGGTACGTTTAGAAACTTTCTATGATGTTATATTAAATATATCGCTTGTAATGGTTATTGCTGGAGTAGTTGTTTTTGTTGTGAGCTTCGCTGGCTGTTTGGGTGCTCTACGTGAAAATACTTGTCTACTGAAATTTTATTCTATGTGTCTTTTATTGTTTTTCCTACTTGAAATGGCAATTGCAATTATGGGTTTTGTATTTCCTCAAAATATGAATTCATTCTTGGAAGACAAATTTACTGATAAAATAATACATTCTTACCGTGATGATTCAGATTTACAAAATCTAATCGATTTTGCACAGCAAGAGTTTAAATGTTGTGGTTCCGAGTAGAAGTTGTTGCTTCCTCTTTAACCAAATAATATAGACCTAGTTGAGGATGTTGAGGTGATGGTGATGATGATATAGTCCTTCCAGAAAACCCGTAAAAATAATACACTTTTCTTTAGTTATACAATGACGCAATTACTTTATTTATTTCCAATATATATCAGCGCTACTACGCTTCACTTTTCACTTTTTTACACTCTTTAATACTTGGTCAAGCGCTACTGCGCTTAACCTCTTCACAATTCCAAGACGTCAGTTCCAATTTTGAACTCGTCTTATATACCTAAACTTGATGCAAAAATCCAATATATGACCTAGTTACGTTATTGGGTTTTTCCCATAGTTGTATAATTTATTTTGCTAAATTCGCAAAGTTTTATTATTACAAGAATGCTCCACATATTTTTGCAATTCTTCCGTATTCAATATTTTCAAAGTCACTTACATCATGACACCAATTACTAACCAATTACCAAAAATCAGCATTTCTTATCGTCGAACTGACGGTCTGATGCTTTGGTTCTAGTCAATAACTGCCCAGATGCAAACAACCTCGCCTATTTTTAGAAAAATATACGATCAACTAAAATTGCAAAACGTAAAGTTAAATGGACTAATTATTTAACTCATAACAATTGTTATTCGTGCACGCTCAAATGGATGATTATAACAACTATAATAACTTCTTAATGCACGAAAACCACTTTTTATAGAATCCCCTATTTGTGGTGAATTTTCATTATTTAAATAAGACAATTTTTGGTCTCGTAGTTATGTTTCCATGACATATGTCATCGATATGCATATGTTGTATAATGTTTGGATCGGCATCGACCATTTTTTACATGTTGTATGCATCGGGCTTTATTTTTTTAAAGTACTCCTTACAAAAATAAAATATATTTACTATTGCACTGAAAAATTTAATTTTGTTATAAAATCTTATAAATCTCGTTTAAAAGAAATCCGTGCTTGACCAATTCAGGCACAGATAAATAATTAATTGTGGGTATATATTAAAATTGTATATTAAAAATATTAAAAAGTGACAAATAGTATACGGTTTAAGGAAGGCTTTTAAGTAATTAAATTGTTTTTATATTATGTTATATACAAAGTTTAAACTTGATTTTATACCAAACATCAATAACATATTGCTTACATTTTAAGCAGCTTTCAATATATTCACTTTATTTGCTTTTCATGAATTTAGCTCCAATGAATCACGCCTAATAAAAGCAGATAGGATAGGATAAGGCAGGCCTCAACTAAGCCGCTAAGTCAATGGACCAAACGATAAATTTGCATTCGCCTGCAATGAAAACGCGAGTGCAAGTCGCCAAATTTTTCCTGTTTTTCGATAAAAAATTTTTAATTTACAGTTGCGGCTAGAAAAGTAATCATTATAGCAATTTTTGTGGCTAATGTTGTTATTTATAAAATTGTTGTATTGGCCAGCTTATAATAATTTGCTTCAAGTCTTTACGGAATTAAAAATAAAGATAAATTTGTTTTTAGCAAAACGTTTAAAGGAGTTATCAGCTGTAAAAAAAATCAAACCTGTCGACTCGCTGGCCCATTACACATTACAGCGTAACCCCAAGTGTGTCTTCCACTTGGCCACTTCCTTATTCACTATTCACTATTCACTTTCAATATGATTGTACCAGTAAAAAGAACTCGTTTTCTATATAACAACGAGTTTTATAAAACTTTTTATTACAAAGAAATAGAAAAAATAAAATAAATAAAAAAAATATAAAATAAAATAAACAAAAGAAAAAAAATAAAAAAAAATAATAATAAAAATAAAAATTTTATTGACTGGGCTCAGGTCTTTTGGTCATTATTCAAACTGTTTTGTGTGTCAGTTGGCTAAAATCATATAAAAAAGCCGTGCTTATATGGCTTATTTGATCAATTAATTGATTTCAATATAAAAAATATTCGATTTGCTAAATTATTTACACAAATTAAGGAACTAAGTGACAGCAATTTAAGAAATCTTTTTTTATATATCAAAAAATAAATGCAATTAATAAACAGTTTGACATCTGTAAGATATGTAGTAAATTATTACCACTACATAATTGAAAACATGATTTCCATCTAATTGAAATATTATTTAATTTTAAAGTTTTTATAAATAACATATAAAACGCATTTCACTTCTAATACAACTATATATGGTACATATAAAATGAGTTCTGGAAAGTTAAGCCCATAAGTGTCAGTCAAAAATACAAAAACTTTGATTGTTTAAAGTAGAGGTTCGTAATTAAGAAACGACTTTTCAATCGTAGAATTAGGTTCAACCAATAGAGACATTTAGGTGAAAAAATATTTTATGAATGTTTAATCAATTTTCAAATCCTTCCTTTAACTCCAAAATTTTCTTCAATTGTTTAGCTTATAGCTATCATTTTATTATTTTAATAATAGGCAATTAAATTTTTTATAGATTAAATATGTTTGAATAACCATTTGAGTCACCTCTTCACTTGCCTGTAGATAAAGTAAAGCGAGCAGTCTTTAAATGAAACCCATTAGAAGAAAGAAAACAATACCGATCGAAAACTATTTGAAGAATGGATTATTTTCAAAAGAAACTACAAAATCCTTAAACGAAAAAAGAGTTCTAGATATGATAAAAAAAATTGGAAACTCTTTGCGCAAATAATACTGGTATAGGAACGGTTATTGTGGACCTTTTTTAGTATAACAGTATGGTTGGGTAGAGAGTTAGAAGCAATCCAATGAAAAAGTTTGAAGTTCGACTTTCGTATGCGTCATCTAAGAACTCTAATGGAATATATGTGTATGAGAGACATTACAAGGCTCTCGTACAAATAAGTCAAATAATTTCACACTTATTTTATTGGTGAAGAGTCCATTTTTCCCTTGTACAGAGTGGTCTATGGTGCAGATAGTGGGTTGACTTCACTTGACGTAAGTTTAGGGTATTCTTATTTGGATTCAGTGGATGCAGCTGGCCAACAAAAATTTAAACGGATGAAAGTCTAAATCCAAATGAAAGATAATTTTTTGATTTGCATTTGTTCAACAGATGTGTACAAAGGGATCTGTAAAGGGCGATCGATATGTAGAAACTAAGGGTTTCGGGTGCGTAATACAAGATCACGTGGTCCTTATTCGCAATTATAGTAAATATATCTCTTAAGAATGAGTAGATAGTGTCGAAAATGTGGCTCAGTGTTAGAAACACTGTATCAGATTATCTGGAGCTGTTCTATAATAACACCAAGAGAATAACTAAATAGTCAAAATGCTGTATGTAAGGAAATCTACCTAAACCTTGCATTTATTTTTTAAAACTTGTTCGATTTATTAGTATACATCAAAGGTGGTGCTATATAACAACACTTTTCATATATACTGGGATTAACAAGTTTATACAGATAGATGAGTGTTACACAATAAGTTGGATGTTTTAATGGTTGATACGAGGATTTGTTTATTATACCTGGATAGGTCTAAGATTATTTACTAATTTGTTGTTGCCACATGAAGAAGAGTTATTACCTAAATTAAGCTTTTGATTAAAAAAATACAAAAGTTGTAGTTGATAGTAATCTTAGTAAAATAATGGACTTGTCACTATATTATATTTGAAAATTCAAAGCAAGATGGAATTGACTACAACTTTTTATAATATTCTTGCCAAACCTGGCTTCGTGATGTACGTCTATTATCAACTGATATACTTAATACTGATAACTGATATATTTTTTAATTAATATTAAGAGCTAATTGAAGAACGTTTAGAAAGAAAACTTATGAGACATATAGAGATATTCTCATTCTATATACTATTTACAAAATGTGTACAAAAGCAAAACTAAATCGTGTGTATGTCGCCGAATTGGTGATAATCAAATTTTCAAAACAATGTGATTTTTTATTGCCAAATTTTTGAACATTATTGGCAATAACTGTTCGCTTAATAGAAGGATTACGATACCTGCAGTTTCAATTCTGCAGAACAAGATATGATCCACAAAGGTCCATTACTTATGTAAAAAGTTTTGATAGTTTTTCAAATTACAGTTTTTCTAAAATTAAGCAAATTAAATTTAGGAGTAAGTGATGGTCAGTTATCGGATGACAGCTTTTAACTTTTCTAAATAGGATGAGCAAAATTTTTTTAAAAAATGGGGTTTTTATGTAAGACTAAATAATATTTAATATTTTTTATTATTTGTGATATCTACATCAGGGCTTTCCCGTGTGCGGCCCACTGGCCATATGCGACCCGCGGCTAATGTTTATGCGGTCTGCGATATCTATTTAATCTAATATAATTACGCAAATTTTGTTTGGTGTTCTGGTAAAGTTACATTATTTTATTTTTTTGGTATAGCAATTAAATGAACTTAAATTGATAAATTAATAAAACTAAATTTAACATTTCTGCAGCCTTCCAATCACTGTACAGTGTTTTGTATTGGCCCGCGATCGCATCTGGTTTGGACAGCCCCGATCTATATGATATTGTATAAATCTCTATAAGATTTTTATAATAGAAAAGTGTATAAAAGTTATTTACTGTAAAATATAACAAGCTATGCCGAAAAGAAGTCAGTTTGCTTTTCAACTTTCCATATTAAGAAAGTGGATTAAAAAAGTTGAAAAAGTGAAAACCACTGCTTAGAATAAAGCAATATATAAGTGAAAGCTATTTCTTCGATTTTATGCATGTTAATGGAGAAATGTTATGAGCGTTCCACCGATCATTAAAAAGTTATGAAGAAATAGATTATGTTGGTAACGAGTTTTCCTTTCCATTTTCCACTTTACAATGCGCGATCGACCCAATTTTTTCGAATGAACCAGGGTCTACTACACTACATCATTGACCAGTTAAATGTTTATTTATATTACAATAAAAAAAAAATACATATAAATATATATGGAGGTAAATAAGTAGGTTTGAGTGGAGGCCTTGTTTCCAAAAAGCACACTAGAGCTCAAAAGATGGCCCATTGTGGTATCACAGGAATAACATTGGTACGTATATAGATTTAAATTAGTTTACGGCCAACGCCGAAAAAAGTCACGACTTCCCAATTAGTTAATGGAAAACCAAACTGACAGTTCTATAAACTTGACCAGGCCCCTAACATTACAGGATGACAGCTCATTCAAATCGGTGAGAGGGAGCACGGTCTTCTCCTCATCCTTAGAGTTACAACCTCAACAAAAGTCATTATGGGGTAGACACAGTCTCATAGCATGCATTTCTATTTCGCAGTGTCTCGTCATCATAGATACAGTGGTGCTGAGCAGATTCCGCACTAGTTCACACTAAATTACATTGGTCGTATATTGACTGCTAGTCTATGTATGAACAAACGCTAATCCTGCGGTGCCACAATAGGCCATTATTTGAGTTCAAGTGGACTTATATGATATATATATACTTTGCTACATTTAATTCAAGTGAAATTTCGGGTGTCTTCGGAAGTAATACTGCCTGTAAGAAAAATTATCACAGTTTGCTCATGCTGCAATATGATGTAAAACTTAATTAATTTTAATATTTATTAATAAACTTTTTAATTAAGTATCTCAAACTAAACTGACATATTTAAAATTATATAGGTCTCGTCATACTACTCGAGTGCAGCACATATTAATGCACTTAAGTTAATTTTTTCTAAGCAGAATTCCCAAAGTAATCAGTAGTCCTCGTATTTTTTTATACAATAGAAAGAAATAATTTAGTTACCATTTATTTATTTATTTAGTATACATTTAGTGCACTAAAACTACTTTAAGCTGCTCGATGGAGTGTTCGCAGCCTACTGCCGTCTACCAGGGCTGCCTATATATTATATAACCAAAACTATTGCAATTGCTTCGACTTAACCAATTCTTAACGTCCATGGAATGTTACATTGAAGAAGCTTTGTTTTTAATTTTTAATTTATAATTTTTAATTTATGCATGCATAGCAGTTAAAATTATTTTGTTTCCAAATATTTTGAATTTCGTTAATGCAGTAATGCAGCAATAATTATAAAAATAACGCGCGTAATTTACTTGTAAATTGCGTAAATTGAATACTCGTACTCTTTGTGTAGGAAAATTTAATTAAATAACCGCACATTGTTTTTGTAAAGTGTATAATAGGTGTACACTCTATATATGCTCTTTTGCACTGAGGCGTAAACCAATTAATTTCAATTTCATATAACGTCTGCATGTTCACAGGTATGTGGTCTAGAAATAATATTTTAAATAATAATAAAAATTAAAGTCATAATTAGGCAATGTAAATGAAGGCAGAGATATTGCTCAACCTCAGAGTTAAATATTTGAGCAATTAATTTTTCAATGAAATTAATCTTAAGAAATGAATTACGTTTAATATATAATGATTTTTTAATTCAATTGATATTTTCACTTAAGCATGCCTTCACTTAATAATTAAATAATTAAATATAATATAATATATAATTTCAGTAAACGCAACTAAAACAAAATAAATAAAAAATTATGAAAGTTATAAATATAACAAATAAACACTTCATTCCTCTTCAGTTGATCTTAGAAAAGTTTCCAACTCCTCAAGGTATGCAAACAGTAGTTAAAAATTGAAATCCATAAGGTGATTGCAGGGCCTTACGAAGAAAAAAATATATCTTGTTGATCAGCATGCATCATACTTATGGCTTAAGGAAAGCAATTTGTATTAAGAAGCCCGTATTCTTGATACTACAATACCGCTCCATAGAACATCCACACCATACACTGCACTTATCTCAATCAAACAAATTTATCCAAGGAGCAATGGGCTTATTATATCAATGGTAATATCGCCAAAGAAATTGGTTCCAGAAACTAATTTAAGAAGCTTTTATATTGGGTACATCTTGCATTTTGAAGAGAATAATAATAAGAGTACAACACAAATAATGCCAGTTTACGAACTTTGACTACTTTTGATTCAATTCAAAAAATGAAATATAAAAAATCAAAAAAATATATATATTAAAACAAAATTAAGTAAAATTAAATTAAATTAATTTAAATTAAAATTTCCTCTTCGGAGGAAAGGATGCTGATTTTATCACTAACTTCGTCTTCGGAAATGACAGCTGCCATGACCCTGTCGTCAGAAGCCGGTTCTGACTTTGGAAGTCGCTTTTGTGAATTCTGAGAGTGGCCGACTTGAAGCCATAGTTGATCACTTCAATACGGGCTTGAAGGGGGCAAAATATTATTCGTTAAGAACGACGAGGGCCTCTATGAAGTCGATCAATGGGGTCGCTGACTTTCGCGACCTTCCACTCGTGCGTTGGAAGGTCGGTGTTGCTCGTCTTGAGAAGTGAAAATCTTTTCTCAGGTGAAGAAAGCTCCGAAGGAAGCCAGACTTCGGAGCGGAAGTGCTGTTGAATATTATCTATAGAAACAGCTTTAAGCTGTCTGCAAATTTCCTAATTACTTCTTTGTAAATATCCGCGGAGCGTTAATCAGAGCAGGCAGATATTTTTATGTGACCCTGGTACCAGCCAGGGTCACGACAGCTGGGTCAGGGGCCAGGGTGAGGGACCACGACTTCCATGTAAATTTTCAGAAGAGCTCGCTGAACCTTCTTTCAGTTTACTGGGGAGATGGTGCTATCACTGTTACCAGTGTCAATTGTGGCCCAAGTCAGGCTATCCTTAATGATCTCACTAAGAGGTTTGGAGGGCTTTCAAGATTCGAAGATGTGGACGATGATGGTTGTACGGCCTGTTCAGTGGCGGATGTTGACGTTTTCCTTGCCCAAATTATTTTTGCCTTGTCGCTTTCTGTTAGTCATACGAGTATTCGATGAGCTGTCATCCGCGTTCTGTACGCCCTCGTCGAGAGGTTAATGTGGGAGGCAGCGTTTCTACCTGGGATGGATGCCGAGGTGCTCGAAGAAGAAGCAATCCTTGTCTTTTCCGTCTGAGAATGTGGTCTGGATGGTTGATTTACAGACGCTTGCCTAATAAGGCGTGAGCGTTTCCCCAAAGGGTTGGGTGTTTTGTTTTTGTAATTTTAAACGGGTCATCACTCAAAGCCGGTTCAGAAACCTGTAGCCACCAGTCCAGGACAATCAGTCGGAAAGTTGATTGAAGAAGAGAGAAAGACCATTTGGCGTTACCCAAGGTGCAATACGTTGAGCTGATCTAAGCAAAAATAAAATAATCCATTTTTTTTATTTAATCTAAATTAGATTTTTTTTAAAAGGTTTTTATTTAAATTTCTGCTATGATTGAGAAAAATTTTTATTAAGGTATTCAAATGTTTGCTGCCTGATAAAATTTAAAAATTGTAGGTATTTGTATTTGAATATAAAAATCATGCTTAAGTAGAGCCAAGCCAATGTAGACTTCGCGTAAATCCAAAAGTGTTGGATAATAAAAATAAAGTGCAGCAATCGTCATTTCAAATGAATTAATTAATTAAATTTATTGATCATTTTTATTCAGTCCTGTTATGAGTAATTAGTGGAATTCATCTCAATACACAAGTAATAGAGATAAAACAATCCACAAATATAATATTGTGATGCCTATATCACAATATGTTCAAGTTGGTTAAATATTAATGGAGAGTGTGTTATATACTCCAGCACAGCGCAGGGAGTAGTGAGTTCGTCTGTTGGACTGTAGACTATTGAAAATGGTATTTCGATACCAATTAAGATATATTCAAGTAAAGAGAAATAAGTACTGTCTAGTTCGCGAATTTTTTAAGATGTTTACAACTTATCTGATTTTCCACATATTTTATTTATAGATAATAAATTGTAAGATCTGTAGATTTGAAAAATATTAGAATAATAAACAATTCTAACGCAACAGTGCGTAATAAATTGTTACTGATCAAAGTCAATGACAACATTGAATTTATATTAGAAATTATTTTTGTTCAAACTCTACGTACAATTATGGATGTTTTAATAGGCACGCAAAATAGAAATTAATTTTAAAAAACTTAATTAATTAATGGGATTAATTTACAAATCCCATCTCTATAGTGGGTTTTCGGAAAGTTTGCAAAAGCTGTTTCTAAGACAGCTATAACTTTCGTTTTAAATAAAAATCGTAAACTACCAAATAATTTGTTAATGTGTTAAGAAAGGGAGTTGCCAATCCTAGCTAAATTCTAAATCATATGAAATTAATTAAAAAAAAAAGGAATATAAAAAAATTTTAATTAAAATTATTATTTGTGATGAACATATTTTGCGATTAAATAGTTTTTATTTAATGATAATTTAGCTACACAGTAGCAAATAGACACTAGTGTCATGCAGGAATCCACCGTGCCTTACTTTTTTTTTAATCACTGATTTTAAGGATGTATATTTGAGTAGATACTATGTCTTAGTGAAAATCATCTTCGTGAATTTTGCATCCCAATTCGGGAAGATAAAATTTCTTTTGTACCAAAAAATAAAAAAATATCCTGATATATTTTTGATTGATTTCTGGAAAGGAAATTAGTTCAAAGTCGAAATCTGGTTGCTACTTCTTACTATGAGTGCTACTCAGTGCTTAATGAGTACTATTAGTCACTTTAATTGCAGTTAATTTATGCATAAGCAGCTTTTTTATTTATTTTTTATTTTATTTTATTTAACATATTTGCAGTTTTTGAATTCACATCAACTAATTGATTTAAAGCAACAAATAAAAAACATGAAAAAACGTAAAAAATGTCAATGAACAAACAAAAGGCATGCACCAGCGTGGTATCCACATTGCACTCACAACTGCGGCTGCAGCTGGAATAGCTCCAAATTTTGTCGAAACGCTCAGAAATGCGATTTCTTGGATAAATTTGCATTTCGACGTTAATGTGCATTTTTTTATGCAAAGCATGAAAAAATCTCTTGCAGCTGCAAACTGCAAGCGTAAAAGTGCAACAAAATCGAACAACGAGAAACAAAAAAAAATTATTTAGATAATAAAATAAAATGGTTATACAAACAGAAATGTTGTATAAATTGTTTTTGTTTTAGGCCAAATTGAAATTAAAACATTAACAAACATTGCCGTAATAATAAGGAAGTTTAATGTGGAGCAACGATGTTGCAACTCAACAATATGTTGCATGCAGCGGTGCAACTGCAGCCTTTCCACGGCTCCAATTGCTTGCGAGCATGTATCAGAGTTTGCATATTTTATATATTATTTAGCGTAAGATTTGGTGGCTTTAATTTAACTCTAAGTGAAACGAATTAATTCTGATTTATGCTTTAATTTTTTATCAATTAAAATTTATTGCCAAATTTAGCATGCGACATAAGTTATATGCATGCAGACAGACTGACTTCTTTAAATGCCAACAAAGACTTTAATTCAGCTAAACGATGTGTATGGATAACTTATGCAATTTAGTTGACAATATGCCCAGTAATTCTTACTACTAAGTCCACAAGTATATAAGCTAACGACAACGACTGTAAGTACTTACACAAGAACTAAAAATGAAGTGCTTGATATATAAGATATATTCATACCAATTTTAAAAGTTGACCATAAGAAACAATTAGAATATACAACTAAAGATATATGGTACATTTCCTTCATTACTACTTTTAATTCCCCTGTGGATGAGTGCATTCATTATTTAGACAAGTTATCCAACGTTCTCTTAATTACTCCAGTTTCAAACTTTTATTATTTTTATATTGCTCAAATTATAGTTTCAAACCACAGTTTTGTATAGTGACCTCTATATGAAGCTCTATCTTTAAATTAAGACATCATATTATAATATTGCTTCCTTCTAAACGTCGGCCCAGCCATAATTGTAGTACATGCTGTAACGACCATTGTTTAGTTTGACATTCTCCACAATCTTCGCAAAATTTTAGTCTCATATGTTTAAAAAATGTTAAAAATTGATAAATCTATAACATATGACAACACAAGTAATAAGTCTCTCTATATAAATCTAATAAATTGCATACGTACTGTACCCAGCCGTGGCGATCGAACTTTGTATTCCTGCGGGATAAAAAAATGGTTAATAGAATACTAAATGTGCCTTTGAATGTAAGGTTTTAAGGAAAATGTTTGAACCAGTTACCAGAATTCAAGTAGATGTTTATTAAAAACAATGATTCGATTTATTATTACTTGGTACCTATATAGGATGTTTGGAAAATGTACTGCACCGTGCAGAGGCTGTAAGCATAATGATAGTATTATTTCGGTCAACTTTTGATACAAACAGGGGAGGATGACAGGGGAGGAACACAGGAGAGGATGACAGGGGAGGATGACAGGGGAGGATGACAGGGGAGGATGACAGGGGAGGTTGACTGGAGAGGTTGACTGGGGAGGATAACGAAAATGCATGTTATTGTAATAATTGTAATAATTTGCTTCTAAAAGACACAAATACTAACATTTATTACTGAATAACTTTACTTTGCCTAAGTGGCGAGGCACAGATAGCTCCGGCTCTCATGATTGAATTTAAACTTTAAACCGGCTTTTTCTGTCACTCTTAGTTTTAGAATTTGCATTGAGAACAATAACAATTTTGCTCATGATGAGCCCATGACATTCTACATAACATGGCTCTAATACTTTCCTTTTCTATCACGTCTCTGTATTGTCAATTTTGTTTTTTTTTTGTTTAATACTAGTATCAAAAAAAAAAATATGTAATAGTTCTTAAAGATATTAGAATTGCATTAAGAAAGGTACTTGACACTATACAGCAAAAATTATGCGCAATCTTTTAAACTTGTTTAACGCAGATATATATTATAAATATATTATATCGTATTATATATACATAATATAATATAATATAAACAAGTTATTAGTGAGCTGAAATATGCACTCTCTCTCTCTACTCTCTCTCTCTATGTACTCTCAAAAAATTATAATATTCTATGTTAAATCTCAAGAACATCTTCCACCTAATCAAGAATGGGGTAACTACAGATTCGGAAAAGTCACTAGTATTGTGTGGAACAAATAAAAAATAACGTCTCCATAATACAAAATAATTGTATAAAATTAGAAATTATTATTATAAAAATAAAAGGTGTGTACTAAAGAACTTATAAATGTTCTTAAATCTTTAAATCTGAGATGATTTTTAATAAGAGTGAGAATGCAATGGTTCATTTATTTGTCAATGTTCAAGAATTAATAATTAACATTTTTAATTGAAAACTTTCTAAAAAATAATTCGACAAAAGAAATATTTTAGATTAGATTTGTTAAAGTAAATTTTGAAATGTAATTACATTAAATTTGATTTTGACGTCAATATGTTAGTAGTGTCTATTTTTACTTTAATAGAAACTGTGCTATTTAATAGAGAGTTTTCGAAAAGTAGTGAACTAAAACAATAAAAATTCCTTTTATATTATTTTAATTAATTAAATTTTCGGCTGACCATATAGTTATTTCGAGTATTGCTAAATTTTCATCATCAGTGGTCATGAAATTATTTCTTATAATTCGTCAACAATTTTTTTTATTGACTGCAAGTACTAAGGGTTGAATTTGTGCCCTGCCAAATTTGATGCTCAAAGTCAGTGTTCAAAGCCATACTTAACTTGTATGTTCGCACATTTTTTCTGAAATTTTGTTAATGAATTTGGAGTTTTTTGTTAATTTGCTGTGAAAATTCATTAACAAATTCACTTGCTGTAGAATATTTGAATTAATTAATTATATTTTATTATATTTAATTATATTATTTAATTTTTAAAATTATTATGTTTAATATTATAATTTTAAATAAAATTTTTTTTGTTATAGTACACTACTTTTCGAGATCTCTCTATGATATATAATTACTCTAAAATATTACAAAATATATGCTAGTTAAAGTAAAACGACTTTGCTAGTTAAAGTATATTAAAGTATATTTGTTCGATCGCGAAACCAATAGTAACTTTAAAAAAATTTTCTATTTAGCCTATTTCATATTTGAAACCAGTATTAAATCTATGCTTAATATATTATAATATATTTCAAATACATTAAAGAGCAGTAAGTTTGGCAATTTTGTAAAAACTGAGAATTAACTTTTGTTCTTAGGCAATGACTTATATGTACCATTCATACTGACTCATCTACCTGAATATTCATGTTAAGTAATTGTCTATTTTTAATGTATTTTTTGATTTGTATTTGACCGTAAAATTGAAACTGAATATGTAATAAAATATTGGAAGCGATTTTATTTATTCAAAAATGTTAAATGATATATTCTTGGCAAATTCATTTTGTAGATATTTGTTATATATCGACAGAGGAATCACATTTCAAAATAACTAAAAACCAAAAAATCTCAAAGATCGTGTTAACGATTTAACTTCATGCTGTGGTCTAGTACACACTTGGTTTGATAATCAAGACCACAAGACATCATACATATTTCGCATCTGACAATGTTTAGTAGAGTTATCTGTTGAATGTATCTCATATACTCATCATTCAGTTGAATTGTGGCATGAGTTATGGAAAACTTATGCTAATTTATCTTGTAAGTTATTCGTGTTAACGAGGATTGACTTATTATTACCACAACAGATTAAGCTATGCTTGTCAGTTTTAACACTTAATGGGATATAATTGAAAACATTAAAAAAAATATTAATTCGTTTTATGGAATATTTCAACAAATGGTAAATTAAGTAAAAAAAAAATAACTGCCAAATTATGATACTTAAATATAGCACAACATTTATTCAAAATAATGGCAAACTAACGAATACGAAGTTCCAGATGTGTTAAAAGTTATAAGATATTTTTATATTCGTAAATGCAGTTAACATTATAGGTATATAGAGCTGCATGAAATATTTGCTTAATACTTACATCTTAAACATGTAAAAGTTCATAATAGATCAAAAATTGTCACAATAATATTCTGAATAAGTAAAATCGCATAGTAATAGGTAGCCTGTAGAACAATGAATTCCAACCGGTAGTCTGTGGATCACAGGTCTGTAAGATAGATAAAAATAATCAGTGAATCAAATTTAACAAATATGGATACATAATTTGTGGATTACTTACTGAAACCTAACTTATTAGAAAATGTGCAGAAAAAACTTCCAAGTAATTATATATCTATTTTATGGACTATATATAATATACATCACACCAGAGATGCATAAAGCATATGCATTTCTGGTGTCATACAACTGATTATTCTAAAAACTTTGTGGTCCCTGCTAAAAACAAGCATATCACAATGGTCATTGGCCAAAAAAAAGGTTGTAAGCCACTGCTGTAGAATATATACAGGTGCTAACATAACTGTTATATTGATAGTTTTTAAACATACATAAGTTTTTTTTAATGGTTTTTTCAAATTTTGTTTTGTTAAAACAAACAGTTTTTGTTATATTATATAGTACAAAAAGTCCATTAAATATCCTGATTTTTCAATGTAGTACGAATATACCTCAGATAAAATTTGATTTGTACTGTACTTTGAAATTTCTGCATATTTGTAGTATACTTTGTAATTTACAATTATTTGAAACTCTAGGATCTAAAAGAAGATAAAAGGAATTAAAGGATTTAATATATATTATTAGAAACTACAATACTTACTTCACCATAAGTAGTATTATAGTTCAGATATATATTAAATACATTATATATTATATGAAGCAAATGCTGAATTGTACTTTAAAGCAATTAGATTCCTAGTAAAAGACCTCTAACCCTATCTAGGCTGTAATAGAAATAACTAGACGAAAGAAATCTAGAAATTAAAAATATTGTTTCGAAAAAGAAAAGTTCAAACATCAAGAAATTGTGATAACTCCTACTGGCATATAAAAAATTGAACTGAAGTTTGCTTCTGTGTAGTACTTATAGATCTTTAATAATAAGAGCCAACGCCTAATACTCAATAAGTGCTAATCAATGACAATATATAAAACTTAAGACTTCTTTTTAATTTCTTAAATGGTTAAAGATTAATTTTGGTGTGCTGAAATCATATTTTAAAACCGTTTTTTACATAGACATCTGAGTCTCTGGAAATTACGACATAATATTTAATACTTGAGGTTTTAAAGGATTCAATAAAAAGTATGTATTTTGTGAGATTCGTATTTCATGTTCTAAATGAAATTGCTATGAAGAAATGGATAAATATTTTTTCCATAGACATCTTTTCCCATAAGTACCTCATTTCCTGTTATGAAAAGAGATTAAGAAAAATCACTGTTTTAGAAGGAAGTTGGGAAATTTCGGGAACATGCAATAATATCTATCATTCATTATCTCCAAAAACAAAGAATTTTTTACCTCTTGGTTCCAGAAACCGAAAAGTCTAAAAGAAAAGCGGATTACAAATATGAGGTCAGCAGACCCGAATTATAATCAGTAATGTCGACTATTAGGAAAAGCAGAAAGCAAATCTTTTCCTGAAGGTCACAATATTAAAACATTTAACAATATCTAGACGCACATTTTTTTAAAAATATAGATATAGTAGAATGTTACCGAGAAACTTACATGTGCTGAGTTTTTACAGAAAGAAACTCAATAAATTACTGTTGTCAGTAATGGAAGTGTTTTTACTGGTATTCTTCTCACTTCGGCAGTAAATTTATGATAGTACAAATCGCAATAAAACTGAAAGCGATAAGTTATTCTGTCACAATATGTTCATAAGAAAATTTCACAAAATCAATTTTGACTAAATCTAGATGAAATAGGATGATATAAACTCAAACTCAAAGTAAAGGTTTATAGTTTTACTAATTGTAAGCACTTTCAGACTATGCTTGCATTTACAAGTTGGAAACAATCATCGCTTCAAAAATAGCAATTAATATTATTCAATAATCATGAAGGATTCTACTCAAAACTAATTGAATACATTGAATATCTAATTGTCTTTCAGTTAGCTATACCGAAAAATACTACATTTTCTAGAACCATTCGAAAATGTGAGTAATTCACTAACTGACAGGAAGCCACTTAGAGACTTCATGTATTCTGATAGTTGAGTAATATCCTTATGTGAACAATTGATAATAGCTGAAGGAAGCATTTATAGCGCATGGAAATAAACTATATATACGACCTCTGAAATCATCTTCAATGTAAACAGTAATGAACAAGCACAGTGTCTATACCAAAACTTTCTACGGCTTGTCTAACAGGAAAGTGGCTATTTTATACTCTTAATTTTGCGAGGGATATACAGTATAATGGTATACCTCCAGAGTGTTGATGCACTTAATAAATTTAGTGGAAAACGATAATTATAATTAAGGCAAATGGAGCACACATGAAACACAGAAATATACCTATCTTTGGAAGAGGTAACCGGTTTTGCCAAAAATCCAAATCAAGTATTTTGCTATGATCAAATATGATATTTTCGAGAATATAGTTAAAGAAATGATCATAGCAAATCTCATATTCGCTGGTTTTGTAATAACGAATTATTGTGACTAATAATGAAAATCAGTAGAGACAGTTGGTGGTTTATCACAAACCCAGATTTTGAACTATCTAGAGTTTTGCAATGTTTGAATATTTATAAAAATTATTCAAGTATACAAATACTTGTTATTAAATAAAAAATTAGTGTGATTCGAATAGCAAAGAAAAGACGAGCACAATAATTTTAGTTCATTTATTGAAATTTGATTGACCATACAACGCTGTTTTGAGTATTTCCAAGTACTCATTATCAGTGGTCTTAAAAAGTATACGAATTTCTTTTTAATTATCTTGTAGTCCATATATAATTTGTTTGAACTGCAAGTACCCGGCTCAGAACTCGTATCTGGTAAATTAAAAGCGATGACTAATCGTGTTTTTTCACAAGTAATCAAGGCTGTATAAATTTTCAGTGCTCAAGTTCTTGGCTTTCTGTCACTTTTTAAATTTTTTCTTTAAGTGACACTAACCATAAGAGCGAGCTTATAAACTACAGCTTTGTTTTTTGGAAACACAAGGTCAACGAATTGAAAGCCTGGTACATGCAGTTCAAGCAAATTATATACGGACTATGAACTAATTAAAAAGGAATTCGAATAATTCCTAAGCACACTGATAATGGTCAATTTGAATCAATTGACTAAATTTTGATACTTGTCTTTTCTTTGCTATACGAACCCTACTAAATTTAAAATAAAAGTACCTTCTTTGTGATTATGAGAAAGCACTTTAGAAAAAATTAGTGCGCGAATAAGATGTTATGTCTTATCTCCAGAATCTTATGTCAAGAATAAGTAATGGTAACTCTTCTTATTGTGATTCTAAATGGCATAGAAATAGAGCTTATATGTCTAATAAGTTTTAACTAGAACTCAAATATTATACATGCTATTCGGAATATTGAGCATTTCGATATTCGAGTATGTTTGAGTTGAAGAACATTTTCCAGCCGTTGGAAAATGTTTCATCACCACATGGTTTTCGAATATTTTCTGCTATGAATATTCATATAAAACAAAACGATAAAAAAATAAAACGCAAAGCAATTTGCTCTAATATTTTCAAATATTAATAATATTCGATCCATATATTCGAAGTCGTGTGAACATTTCTCTCATCATGGGATTAAGCGGATCCCCTTGTGCTGCATTCAAAATAAATGTTTAAATTGTAATTTAATATTAGTTATAATGATATTGACTATTTGATATAATAGAAATTATTGTATTTTATAGAGAGGGAGGTTTAGAAAAGTAATGAACTACAATTGTATGGTCTGACAAAAATTCATTTAATTAAAATAATGTAAAAATAATTTTTGTTGTCGTAGTTCACTACTTTTCGAAACCTTTCTATTATTATTTGTATGAAGGTTAATACAGCCAAAACTATTTTTTTTGTATTTTTATTAGGTATTGATTATTTCCGATACTTAAGTAGAGCTTCTTTAATTATTGTAAATCTATATTTATACAATCACATAGATTCAGATAAATATGAAATTAATTTCTTTTCTTATAACATATTAAATTAAATTATTATTGAAGACAAGGTAATGCATTGGTTTAATGAGTTTAAGATACAATACATAATTTTAAAATATTTAATCAGAGATTTAATAAAATTAAATAGTAAAGGTCTTAATTTTTTTCCAATGCGTGGTCTTTTATACAATTTTTATTATTTTATTTCATTTCAATAATAATTGTTTAATATGATAATCAAATATGTCATTGAAAATATTTTTTGCATATTTATTTGGATAAATTATTTTATTTTATTTTATTTTTTTTTGTTTTCTTTATCTATATATTATTATTTAACATTCTGTTGTATTATTTTTTTATCTATATTTGTGTATAAAGTGATTTTTGTTTGGTATTCTTTGTTTCTCCAACGGGAATGATTTCCGATAACCTTTTTCTTATGTTAAAATATTTAAATTTTAATTTTAATAAATAAATTTGGCTTAAGAAAACAAAAAGCTTGAATATTCCAAATTTTGCACGTGATAGCAATAATCGTTAGTGCTTTATGCAAAACTTTAAATAATTTAATCAATGACTATTTTATATAATAGTTTTATCGGTTTTATATATACAGGATAGCTGACAATAACTTCTTGGCTAAGAAAACATTTTACTGAAAATTCACTTTTTCAGTTAGATTAATTAGTCTCTTATCTCAAGTTTTAAAGATTTTTGAAAAATTTCTAATATGAAAACCTTTATCTCTTACGAAAATTAAAAACTGTAGGTCAACTCTATGAGGCATTGTTCTATGGCATATCATGAAAACAATTGCTATTTAGGTACCAATCAGGGCCAAATCAATTGAATATGCAATTCTCTATTAACTTTTGAGCAGAGCAGTCGCCCTACAGTACCAATTTGTTTAAAATAATTATATTGCATTATATTTGCTATATGATAGCGATGCCCATGAATAAGATTAGGTATGTAAGGTTTAATAATTTCTTTATAAACTCTTGAATTATGAATTATTGTTGCATATCTAATAGATTTAAATTTTATAACATTTTTAAATAAGTAATTATTTTTAAAAATAAAAAAATAAAAATATTCTATAGCTTTGCTGACTATTAGAACAAACTTTTAATTTAAAGTCGTTAATCATATTACTCTCATATCGATGTTGCATGAATAATGTATAAATAATGTTATTATATTAAATAATATAACTGCCTCATATCCCTTTATGCCTTTATGACCAGGAATCCAGTACATAAAAAGTCACACGAACTCAACTGCTTCTGCAGCGAGTTCCAAACACTTCTCTTTGGAACACGCTGCAGCAGTCGGGAAGTTTAAATGTCATTCTTATGCTCAATTCCTTACAATAGATACCAGCTCCTATTTTCGCTTCCATCTTTGAACCGTCTGTGAAAGCATTTATAATGTTGCATTGTGGTACCATGCCTGTTTTCCATCCTTCGGTTTCGATCACAGTTCTTATCGTTTCTTCAGAATATATGATCAGGATCATATAATACGAATCAAGAATGGCGTTCTGATATACAACATTCGACATTTGGTCGTTATTATTATTGATTTAAAAAATTCAAACAGTACTTATAAAAATTATAGAATTTTACTTAAAATCTAAATTGAGAGTAACTTCATCTTCGGACAGAAATGCTTTATCAAAAAATCTGATAAAAAAATCGGACATACACCAATAATATGACATATATGTAATATATATATATGTATAATATATGTACTATATGTAAACATGACGATTACACAAAGAACAATCACGTTCAGATATATTAAATTCTCTAATTAAATTCCAGTTTTACTATATTTTTGCTGTATTGTTTATCATAAGCCCTTATTGCTTAGGAAGAGATGTTTCAGAAACATCGTTTTGTGAAAGCTTATACCTTTTGCTTAATGCTGTGAGCTAAAGTAGTAATAATTTTAAAATCACTACAGACGTTCTGGTAAAATATATAAAAACCAAGGCAAGAATAAGAAAAATAAAAATAATTTTAATGTAATTATTATAAATCCACAGTGTATAACAAAACATACTCATAACTATTTGAAGATATAATTCTCCGGCAAGATTTTCCTGTTAAGGGAAATCCTTGAAGCTTTCATTTTCTTGTTTGACAATAAAAACAACACTAAAATATTTTATTAAGATTTTTAAATTAAATAAGCGAGAATATTTTTTTTAGTTTTAATATTTAATGAAAATATTATATATTTCTAATCTTCTTCTATTAAACACAGATATCCATTAGTTATAGCTTTTAAAATGGTCCTTAATGGGATTTTAAACATTAACTACTTTGCGATGATTCAGTAACGATTACGTTTCTAACAAATTTATTTTAATTTTATTAGTTGTAATTTATAAGAGTTCACAGGAACTATTAGTCACTACTATAGCATCCACTTATATTACTAATATAATTAGTTTAGAAAATCTATTATAAATATTGCTGATATTTTAGAAATGAACTGCAACATAGAAGAGTATTTTTTTTTTTTTTTGGTTACTATATTAATAGCAAAACAGTCACTATATTGTCGTTAACCTAATTTTACCTGATTGAAATACATTCGATTTGCTTTTTTAAAAATTGTTTTTTTTTTATTGATTTCGTAGTTTTTAACATGGAACTATAAATATTGGAGTAATACAATAGGTGTCCTATTAATCCGATAAGGCACCATAACGAATACATTGCAATTTTTGTAAAAGATGACTTTTAAAAAAAATATTAGTTTAGATGTTCTACATAGTAAATATTATAATATTATTATTATAGCATAATATTATTATAATATAATATAATTATACAATAAATATTTTATATATTATTATATTTTATATCAATTTACCACGCTTTGTAGTCTCCAAGCAGCTTTGTTCATTATATGGTGAAAAATTAAAGGGATCTAATAGCTAGTTATAATCAATAAAAATAAGAAATCTCCATTTGTTCTTGACATGAACTGCTGAAAGCCGATGAGCCTCTATAATCACGTAAACTTTAGCTTGAAAAATTTTTCTACTTCACTAGGTACCCTAAAGAAGTGCTTTATGCCTGCAACTGGCAAAAAACTCCCTTCCCTACTCAGTTGAGCCATTAGTATATCAAAACTAGCTTGAAAGCTATTTATTCTCTACTTGTTTCTTGACAGAATAGATAAGCATGGCTATATGAACCATGAAGAGTAGGTATTCCAGCTTTGATATACTCTTTTAATAGAGTATTAAGAGATGTCCAATAAATACTATATATGTTAAAATAAAATTTTATATGAGTATTCACTAATTCAAATAACGATCTCTATATGTACTAATAAAAGTTCAATTAATAAAATGATATTGCCTCCCACCAAAATCATCAGTCTTTACTAAAAATGTATGCTTTTTTAGTACGTAACTGTAACAAACATAGTAAATCGGATAACGCCAAATCTCGACTTTGGTTTATTTCTTTTATTCTGCACAACTTTTTATATATCTCAATTTGGTTAAATATTTTTTTTTGTTTTTTTTTGTTTTTTTTTGTTTTTTTTGTTTTTGTGGTGAGCTGGTGGAAAGCTTTATGGACCATCAAACCGACCGTCGTCGGAATGTTATGTCCGACTCCATAATATTAATAAGTAGTATATAGACTAAAACACCCCCACTTCGGCAAGACTTATTACCCCACGGAACCGCTTTCGCATTACTTCGAGGAGGGTCTCTATTATGTTGGCTATGCTCTTATGATTTTCGATTTGCGTTTAGAACTTTACTTTTTCACCGCATTTTCTTGGTGTCTGCACTATTTATTATTCTACTTTCCAGTTCTAGATCTAATTTCTTCACTTTGAGGACTTAAATCAATCTCTGGGTTCGCTCTCATCTTTTCCACTATATTTTCGGGATTTATTAGTTCAATCTGTGTTATTATCTCTTCTCTAAATATGAGCCTCCTATTACAGTAAAGGAAGGTGTGCTCTGTATTGTCACAGTCTTCGTCACCATAAATGCAGTCGTTTAGATCAGCCTTACCCATGCGGTACAGGTACTTACAAAAGTATTCATGTTCAGTCAGCATCTGAGTGAGATAGTAATTTATATCTCCCGATTTCCGTTTGAGCCAGGTGATTATATTACGTTTCAAGTCTAGCTGTCCATATTTTTTTAATTTGTTGTAAATAGAGAATGATTAATTAGAAATCTAATTATTTGATTTATTGTTTCTAATTATAATTTAGGAATAAAGGAAATTAGTTTCTGTTTCAGTTTAATTTTACTGCTTGAACTATGATATCTGTTAGCTTGAATAGTGAATTGAATTGCCATATTTTGTTATTTATGTAATTCATAAGAAATGGCAATTATATTAAACAATTTATTACATTATACGAAACCGAAAAAAATTTAAATTGGTTTAAAAATAATAAATTTGTGTGGTGTTATTAATTATTTTTAGTTGTCACATGCCTCGACTACAACAGTCGTAAATTGCACCAAAAATTTATTAATTGCTGTTTGGTGGCTGCAGTGTACCGAGTAAGCGATTATGGTATGTCGAGATAGTAACAGCGTTATACCTCTATCGTGTCTTCTGTATCTCGTGATTGCGACTGCAATATACCGCAGTCACTATTGCGGTAGGAACTGCCAGACAATTTCTCAGCCGACCGAGGTACGACAGTTGAGTTTCAACCTCAAAATTTATTGCAGAAAATGCTCGGAATTAAAGAAGATGTAATAATAAAGCCAGAAAAATATATGAAGTTAAGTCAGAGTAAAATGAATGAAGACAAAAATATATTTAATATTTTTATAGTTAAAAGAAAATAAAAGTATTTTTTATTGAAAAAATTCACGAATTGCAAATAAACGTAAATATATTTAATGCGATTTTATGACTGAAAGTACAAATCTAATATACACGTTAAAAAATGCGGTTAGTGATGTGAATTACTTTTTTGTCGCTGAAGTTTTTTTTTGTGTACATCAGCTGAACTTCCTTATTGCAAAAATATGCCGCACATAACAACATGTTGCCTTTGTCCACCTGCTAAGTTAGCCAACATGTGGTAAATGTCTTACACCCGAACAAACAATGTTCGTAACAATGTTAAAAAACAAAACTCTTATTATATATACATATATAATAAATCCTTTCACTCCTAAGAGGAGCATAGGCCGCAACGTATATTTTCCATTCGGTACAATTGGTGGCCAGTAGCTTCAACTCTTTTCAGCTTTTCCGCATGTGTGATATTTTCATGTCAATTTGACTTCTCCGTGTGTACGCAGGTCTGCCCCTTCTTTTGCTACCGAACGGGTTCCACTCAATCGCCATTCTTATAGTGTCACCAATCGGTCTACGCAAAGTGAGACCGATCCAGTTCCATTTGTGTTTTTTGATTTCTGTTTTCATAGGGGTTTGTTAAGTTAAAGACCATAAGCGTTCATTTGGAATTGAAATTGATTAATGAAACCGCGATAAATAGTAACACAGTTCTTATTATTAGATATTAAATTATTTAAATATATTTAATTAATTAGTAAAAAATTGCTTTATTTTAAGTTTATTTATTTATTTGTTTAATAAAAAATTATTACGGAGATTTGATAATAAATAAATGATAATCTTGAGTTAAAATGAAAATTAATAACGGTCTAGACCTAGGAGAACTATTTCCGCTTGTTTTTATAGCAAAGCATTTTCAGCTGTTACTAGCTTTTACCATTGCATCTGTAAACACGCTTTGGGAAAAAACTCAAGCGAAACCAGTTCAATAGTTATTATATACCATGTATATTAAAGTACTATTACAATTAAAAGTACTTTAATATATATGTTATGTTTGCACGAATTAAATTTCGTGAAGTATCTATTGAAAAACTCAATAATTTTGAGAAAAAAAGCTCGATAACTGGTATAACATAAGAACGAATGGTATTTCTGAATTATAATTCTTATTAGGTTTAATTATTTGTATTTATAAAATCTATTATCATACCTACAGATGATGTGATTTTAATGTAGTTTCATATAATTTTACTGGAATTTAGTCCGTTAATATAAGAGGACCAAAGTGTGATAGTATATAATAGGACCAAATGATTGTATATACAATTATTAAATTATTAAATTTAATAAAAAAAATTATTAAGATGGATGTTGATTATGGTTAAAAAGAATAAAGAGAAAATATGTTATGGGTTTTTTTTTGTAGAAGATTTGAGAGTTTCTACTTTAGACTAATTTCGAATAGTCATATCTCAAACTTTATGGATGGGATGAAGACTACAAGTTAATTGTATTTAAATATAATTGCACTTTTGTGCTTTCTAATTCCTATATATACAAATTATAAGTCCTTTTCATGTTAATTAAATTCTATTGCTATAATATACTATTTGTAATAATACACTCTTACAATAATTTTTCTGACGAACTACCGTAAAACACACGAAATTTCTCCGACCTCATACATTTAGTGCAGTTTGTGCTTCATTAAACTTACATCTTCTTCATTATACTAATATTTTTTGCTGGGGTACCGACTTTCTAATATATGACAGCATCAACATTGCCGGTTCTTTATTAGTGGAAAAACATTGCTAGTGAATAATAAATACTGCACCACAGGTCTATTAAGGTCGTATCACTTTCTGAACTTTTGTAAATACTAAGTGAATTACCTTCTTAACAGATAATTGAAGGGAATTTTTACATTATCAAAGAAATATTTCTTGTCGCATTGAGGAGTACACTTTATCTATTTAATATCAAAATACATGTGAACCCTCTTGACTCTTGATATGGCAACATAGGACACAGAACAAATATTAATTACTGTTTTAAATAAAGTGAAAGTGTGTGGTGCAGTGGTGTATATATGGTACAATACTTAAAAATATGTAGTGAAACAGATATATCTTTCCTACACAGACATGTTTTCCCTTGGTTTTCTCGATTCCGTTAGAAGATTATAAGAACCTTGCGATTTACACTTGCAATGATGAACGCATAAAGGCAAAGAAATTTTGAGAGAATAATTTGGATTCATCGAAGAGGACACTGAGAAACATAAATATACAATTTATCATACTTTGAGAGAATATTGATATAAACGGAAGGATATTGTTCTTTTTCTACAACATACTCTGATGAATTTGAGAGTTCAATATTGCAAAGATATATCGAAGACGTTGTGAGGGCATTTAGTCACAGTTATGCATGTTAGCGATTGCAACTGATGATGAATGTGACGAAACATGGTTGAATCGGCTGAAAAAAGAGTCAAAGTAAAGCATGTAAGAATCAAACAAGAGTTAATTACGCTTTCCAAAGAGTAAAATAAAAACAATACTGGTCATTTTTATTTATGCAAACGAAATTAATTATAAGAAATTTTACTCCAAATCCTCAGATGGTGAATGCAGAATACTATCTGTGAGTTTTACAATAATTTTAGTTAGAGTTTGATTGAGTTCGACTGGAATATCGATAACCGTCTAGTAAGGTTTTGTAGCGTGATAATGCATCATCGCACAAAGTTATCATGGTACAACATACGTATCTTTATAACTAAAGAAACCATTATTAACAATTATCTATCGTAATCACTTGATTTGGTTCCATGCGACTTCTGACTCTTCCCCAAACTGAAACTGACAATGAAAGGAAATTGTCTATAAGTATAAAAATTCTTCACATTCTGTTTTAAATAAAGAATCAAATAGTAATTAAAATAATGAAGAATAAAAAATCCAAATCCAGTTTTGCTTTTCTTTATCAGACTAGTTTTATTAGATATCTAACAGTCTAAGGTTTCCTAAGGTGATTCCGATTTCTGGGTTCATCCATTTTACGTTGAACTGAAGTTGTTTTATTATTTTAAATAACTTTTTTGACTACACTAAATGCAGGTATGAATATGAGACTTATAGTTAAAAACTTTTTATACTAACAATGCTAACAAAACTACACACGCCATCCAGTGCCAAGCAGTATAAGTAGTTTTTCGTTGGTTACGAATAACAACAAATAGATCTATTCGATCACAAAAATTTAGCTATGTTGAGATGTATGAGTGGAAAACGGTGCCCAAAATGTATACCTTTCTTATAATCTGTTTTTAAATCGTCATGTTTGGCAAATATAGAACTGTGTCGGCTGTAATAATTGCATCTACTATAAAAAAACACTATTAGTGTTCATAACTATGCAGTGTTAATGCACTTAATATAGTTTGCAATTTCTTTCTGATAGTTTTGATTCCAAATTTAAATAAACCTATAATGATACAATGTTTGTGATAATGATATTTTTTCCTTTTTAAATATATTTATTAACATTTTTGTTTCTATCATTGCAATATTGCATAAGATGTCTTTAATAGACAAATAGTAGGTAAGCTACTTCGATGGACATTCCAATTGCACATACTGGCAAAAACAGACGCATATGCTATTTTCATTCATGTGTGGAAACAAAAAAAAAACTGTGCCAAGTAATGTAGACACTTACGGCAATGGATCAGTGGGGTAACAATTAGTGGAAATCATTTTCGCAGAATGCAACTAACCAGCGAAAACTAACCGGCAGAAGTCAATGTAAGAGCACAGATATGGAGTCAACTACTTTATGGAGAAGTGTGCTTGTGTGGAGTTTGGGATGCATGATCTGCTACAAATTTGCACCAATTGATGCGCAACTTACTATTTGTCTGCAACTACGGCAATCATCTACAACAGCAACAACAACAACAAAAACAAAACATACAATAACAATTGCAACAACAGCTTTGTTGTTTTTGTTTTGTTGCTAGCTTAATTCTCATCGCTTGGTTGCGCTTCTTTAGATTTTGTCTACTCGTTTGTGCAACACTTAATTAATTTTATTACTTCTGTACATATTTTTATTGCCATATATTTTCAAGCATATTTCGCTTGATTTTCTGCTATTTTAGTGTTGCAAAACTCGCTATATTCAGGTTTAGCTTCCAGTCAAATTTATGACGATGGCAGCAAACTATAAAAGGTATTTGTTTGCAGAGAAACTCATTCAGTTTAATCATTAGACTGTGTAAGTCATGTGTTGTATTTCCACGGATAATCGATTTTTCTATTTGGAACTAATATATTTCTTTAATGTACTTTTGATTAAAAGCTTGTTATCCAAGAAACTTTAGCAGCGAAGACGTAAGGAAGTCAAAAGCCTAGCTGATCACAGTTAGTAAATAATAATATAAGCCGTATTCCATCAGGAACATAGACTATTTACATAGAATCGCCAAGTACTTATGTTTAATGCCAAATGTCTCAATTCGTTAAATGATTTATTAGTTTCCTGCCGCATTGCTCTTCTCCATGTGGTGCGAGTTCTGTCGGGTCTTCTATTGTCTTGTGGATTCCATTGCCTGAGCCAGTTGTATTTCCTAATCACAGCTAGTGGGGTATTTATATTACTTTCTGTGGGTGAAACAAAGTTCATAATCTGTGTTATGAGAACTTCAAGCCTTTTTGAAGTTCTTTTATTAAAACCTAATAAATTGAAAAATGATAAGACCGGCGCAATTAAGGTTTGAAAAGCAACTACTGTTCTTTATTCTTTAAAATCAATATTTTACAAAGAAAATTGAAAGATATCAGGGTTGCCAGGCAACTATTTATGATTTAGACAATCTGTAAAAAAAAATTTGTGAGTTTTGAATAGTTTGTCCGATGGTTAAATAACCAGAGTATAGGTTTACCCCATGTGGAATAGTTCATAATTTTCTATTAGATCTAAGATTTTTTTTAATGAACTACTGTCGAACTTTATATTAAATATATCAATATAATTATAGTAATTATGTTTAATTTATTGGATATATAGGATAATATAAACATATGCGGTAGGGTACTGCGGTGATATTATTATTATTTAATCCTTTTATTCCTAGGTGGAACAGAGGGCCGTAACAAATAGTTTCCATTGAACTCTATCTAATGCAAGACGTTTTGTTTCACTCCAGCTCTTTCCAGCATTTCTTAATTCGGCTTCAGTTTGTCGTTTCCAAGTGTTGCGCTGACGCCCTGGTCTTCTACTGCCTTGAGGGTTGAAATCTAAGACATTTCTTGCGATATCATCAGCGGGTTTTCTTAACGTATGGCCAAGCCATTTGTATACGCAGTAGCGTATACTGCTGTGGTATACGCTATTAAATCATAAATGGCATTGCATTGAAAACAGTTTACCGCACAGTACATAGCATTCATTTTTACTGCAAAGAGTTGGTAGTTAAAAATGGAGTATAAATAAATAATAGAAGTTGCAAATTTCCATCTAAGAAAAAGATGCTTCACATCATTTTTAGCTTCACAAATTTTTTTTTTATATTATATTTAAATAAAGTGTAAAGTTTAAATTAACAAAAACTAATCATATTGACTAACAAGAGGTTTTTTAATTAATATTACAAGTAATGTAACTTATCTAAAGTGAGCATATGGGTCATTCTTTTACAAACCGGACGGATTTTGGCAAAAAATGACCTCATCACCTCCGATTTGGCTGAAATTTTTTTATGAGCTCCTTTCATAAAATAAGAAGACCCGTATCTCGGGAAAAAATTTTGTAATTTTTTTCCTAGGAGATATGGACCCATGGGGTTTTGAGAATTGGTATTGTAGACACATTTTCAAATGGCTATATCTCAAGTTCCATAAAAGGTAGAAACTTGAAATTTATTGCGTTTTAAAGATAATTAGTTGA
>NC_051848.1:56767794-56775326 GCF_002237135.1 Teleopsis dalmanni
TACTTCCTTCAATTGCGAATGATGGCACGGAGAAAGAACACTGCTTGCAGAATATATAGGTCACTTCACAGTCGAGAATATCAAAGAAAAAATGACAGAACGAGCAGAAAATTGAAACAAAGTCACACAATTCATAGGAAATGTGCTAAGGGAAAAGAAGAGAGATCTGGGCACAAACTAATTTCAAACGAAGAGCAAGCTGATGACATTCTAATTCGGAACAGGAGTAGGAGCCGGGACACACATTCCGAGATTGAAAAAAGTAGACTTTGATAGAAGACAGATGTTATATTTAAACCTCCAACAACTTTATTGTCTTCATATATGATAGTTGAGTAAACGACCTAAGATATAGTTAAAATCTGGTTAACTCAACCAAATTATTTTTCGGACTTTAAATAAGCATTCGATACCAACAATCGAAAGGGAACTAAAAAGGGTCTCATGAGGTATATCAGTAAATTTGTAAGATTAATTCTGATGAGATTAGAAAGTACAGAAATGTGCCGGATGTTTCGAAACAACAAATCATCTACATTTAAAATAAACGCAGGAGTAAGACAAGGAGACTCCTTGTCGGCAATTGTTTTTAACATGGTATTAAACGCAGCGACGAGATATATCATAGAAATGCAATCACAAACAAATCGTTGTAATTGTGTGGTTATGCTGATGACTTACTTTTGATCGCACGTAATATAGGAAGCATGAGTGAAGTATTTGAACAAATTTAATCAGAGGTCAAAACAAATGATATACATGTCAATTGTAATAAAGCACATGATTATACTTATATCCTCGAATAAAGTTACACCAAACGTTATTAAGATCGGCACATATGAATTCAAAGACGTGAAGAGCTTTAAATATTTAGGAACAGCTTTCATTGAGAATAACACAACGATATTGAATATCTACCAGAAAATACAAACTGGAAACAGATCCTTGTGGAAAACAAAGACAGAAAGCTCATGACATCTAAAAATATGTCGAGAAAAAACCATAATTTGTTATATAAAACAGGTATAGGGTCGAAGCAAATTTTCGAATTTCGAAGCAAATAAGATCGCGATACTTGAAAAAAGAGTTATGAGAAACATATTTGGACTAGTGTAAGAAAATGGTGAATATTGTGTAAGATTAATGATGAACTCCATCAACTGTTAAAAAGTGATACAATAATCAAGCACATAAAAAAGCAATGCTTGAAGTGAATAGGACACTTTATCCAGAAGCCAGAAAACAGAACAGCAGCCGGAATCTTCGATAATGAAGTTAGAACAGCGAGAAGAAAAAGAAGACCGAGCAAAAGATAGGGTGACAGTGTTTGACAAATTCTAAGAGATGATGATGATGAATATTTATATATGTACCTTTGTGTTATAATATTAGATTAAGAAAGATATATCTATATCTAGTATTTTATATTATTATATTATCTAAAAGACTAACTGAGTTAAATATTGGATATAAAAAGTTAGCTTGCCTTATTGGAAGGAGGTCTAAAGTATTTCAGCAAAACAAACTTATGATATACAAACAAGACTTCAAGCCATATTGGCTCTATGGCGTCTAAATTTGAGGTTGTGCAAAAAAAAAACATATATGTTAATAAATATGATACAAAGCTTTCAAAACAAAGCATATAGGGATGCAGTTAGCTCTACATGGTATGTGCGAAATACTGATCTACATCGTGACCTTGAAATACCTACTGTCAAGCAAGAAATACAGAAGGCTGCGAAAACACATTATGACAAGCTGAGTTAACACCTAAACAGCACTATTCCGGTGTTATTTTGCGATGTTACACAAACCAAAGGAACTGCGGAGGAGTTTCAATCAGCAAAGTGATTAATATTTCAGATGTATATGGGTCATTCTTTTACAAACCGGACACCTTTTTGACCTCATCACCTCCGATTTGGCTAAAATTTTTTTTATGAGCTCCTTTCATAAAATAAGAAGACCCGTATCTCGGGAAAAAATTTTGTAATTTTTTTTCCTAGGAGATATGGACCCATGGGGTTTTGAGAATTGGTATTGTAGACACATTTTCAAATGGCTATATCTCAAGTTCCATAAAAGGTAGAAACTTGAAATTTATTGCGTTTTAAAGATAATTAGTTGAGCTTTTAAGAAATTGTTTAAACAATTAAGATTGTTTATATTTAAGTACTAGTATTAACCGTTAAATTTCAAAAAAAAAGATATCTCAAAAGGGTACACAACATTTTTCATTTTTTATATTTTATTTAGATTTAGTTTTAAATTTTACTGAGAAATAAAAATTTTCATGATAGTATCGATTTTTATAAATTTTTAAAATTTTTTTTTTCTCGTAAAACACATCAAACACATGCGTGCTATATTTACATTGAATGAATTTTCAAAAAATATACTACAAATATTCTTATATAATATTTTTGATTTCAATTAGTAATAAAATTGTACATAAAACTCAAAAATTTCAGGACGATATTGTCGTTGGAACTACTTTTAAAAAATTTATTTATCCTTCACATCACTCCAAACACATACACACGATTTTTCAGTAAAAAAAAACAGAGGAATACGTCACACAAATTTTTCATTTTTACTTTTAATTAGGCGAAATGTTGTGTGCCATTTCTCAACATCAAAAGACTATGAAGCTGAAGAAAATAAGATTAAACACCGTTTCGAAGCAGCTACATCAGTTAAAGGCACATTAAAATATCACTGCTTTATTCCTAATTCGAAAACGATATTAATGGCAAAAATATTTTCTTCTGCAGACATTACAGATTATGTATCAATAATGAAATGATTATTAATAAAATCAATACAAAAACTTAAAAAAAATATTTTGTTTATAGTTCTTTACAGTTTATCTCTATATAGAATTGTTTACAGTTTATTTCCTATAACAATTCGTACCTGCTTAAAGAATTTTTTCAACTGTGTAATTATGTGCTGCAGTTATACAGGTAGTTCAGCTAGTGTGGAACTAATTAATTTTTAAACTGATCAATATAAGAAAAAGTTCATAAAACGGTTTAATTATGTTAAAATTCATAATTTAAAAATAGAGATGATGCGGAACTAATTTAAAATGTGAATATTGTGTCACTTTTCTTGGAAAATTGATTCAAGGGTATTATGGTGCGTATGAGTAACATGAAGGACACCTGATAAATTAATTTTTTTAAATTACTTCTGGAAGCAATATCACACTGGAAATATTTATTTTCGAAGAAGAATTTATTGTTTAATCGGAATTAAAAGTAAAAATGAAAAATTTGTGTGACGTATTCCTCTGTTTTTTTTACTGAAAAATCGTGTGTATGTGTTTGGAGTGATGTGAAGGATAAATAAATTTTTTAAAAGTAGTTCCAACGACAATATCGTCCTGAAATTTTTGAGTTTTATGTACAATTTTATTACTAATTGAAATCAAAAATATTATATAAGAATATTTGTAGTATATTTTTTGAAAATTCATTCAATGTAAATATAGCACGCATGTGTTTGATGTGTTTTATGAGAAAAAAAAAATTTAAAAAATTTATAAAACTCGATGCTATCATGAAAATTTTTATTTTTTAGTAAAATTTAAAACTGAATCTAAATAAAATATAAAAAATGAAAAATGTTGTGTACCCTTTTGAGATATCTTTTTTTTTGAAATTTAACGGTTAATATTAGTACTTAAATATAAACAGTCTTAATTGTTTAAACAATTTCTTAAAAGCTCAACCAATTATCTTTAAAACGCAATAAATTTTAATTTTCTACCTTTTATAGAACTTGAGGTATAGCCATTTGAAAATGTGTCTACAATGCCAATTCTCAAAACCCCATGGGTCCATATCTCCTAGGAAAAAAATTACAAATTTTTTTCCGAGGTACGGGTCTTCTTATTTTATGAAAAGAGCTCATAAAAAAAATTTCAGCCAAATCGGAGGTGATGAGGTCATATTTTGCCAAAATCCGTCCGGTTTGTAAAAGAATGACCCATATGCACTAAAAAATTGTGTTATATATGGACCATTACAAGCTATTATTGCAATTAGCATTTCAAGGCTCTCAACTTAATCCCAATTGGACTGGGAATAACAAAGAAGTTCTTGTTCTATAAATGGGTTGTTTAAAAATTAAATAACCTTAATTACATTAAAGTAAGCAATGCGTAATTAAGTTTGATAGCCTGAACTACAAAACTCTGTATTATAAAATAACTATGAAATTGTGAATTATAGAATGATCTATATATTAATATTAGTTAATTAAAAATAAGTATAAGAATAATAGATTTTTTGAATATACTTTAAAAGAAACATTTCCCGTCTTAAAAGCATGTGTAAATGATACCAATTCGTTGTGATGACATATATTCTATATAATATTCAGGATTATAGTTTGCTTAGACCTACTATAAACCAAACATTTATATAGATATATTTAGAAAAAACAAAAACAACAAAAATTAACTGCCAATCAAATTTTTATTTAATTTTAACTTTACGCATAAATAAACCAGATAAGTAACAATAGCTACGACGCACAGCGTGACAAAATTAAAATTTGACGATCAAAATTCGATATTTTCTGAACCAGTAGAGATATTGAAATGAAATTTATCTAAAATATAGTTTTTGAGTTGGGTTTTTTTTTGTTTTTGATGTATTTTGTAACCAATCGGCTTACCGAAACTACTCCAAATTTGAGCCCAAACATGGTCAACTTCTACATTTTTTAAATTTCTCAGAAACTAGTACCTATGTATGTACTATATTACATAGGTCCGAAAAGTTTCATAATACTCCGCAACACTAGATGGAAAGTTTTCATAAAAAAATATTTATTACTATTAAAAAATATTTCTGAATTTTACTGGACTATGTGTATATTAATTATATATATAACAATCTAACTATATGCAAAAAATAGGAGTAATTCGCCTATTCTTAAGTTATTTGCAATTATATGAAATATTAATGCTTGGTGCTTGCAGTCCTAAATATTAATGTAAGAATATTTGAATAAAAGAATTATTACCAAAACCACTGATGATGGGTATTTGGCAAAACACGAACCAGCTGTATAGTCATCTAAAAATGCAATTAATTAATATATAATAAAATTTTTTGTTGTGATTTACTACTGTATCAAATAACTCTTTATTGAAAACAATAGTTTATATTAAGAATTTAGTTTCTTTCGTCAAAGCGATCTTCTGCATATAAATGTCATATTTATGCTGAAAGACTATCTACTATTACTATTATCTATAATGTTATAGATAATATAATACATATAATATATGTATATATATTATATTATTGTCTATCAGCGATTCAGCTCCTTTAAAGGAACCTGATTGAAACTGGACTCGCATGTAAGAATTAATATTAAAAATTAATAACTTCACATAAGTATAAAACCATCTTCAGTGCAAACGGATAGAAAAAAGTTATTTAAAAAAAAATTATTTATACTGTGAATGAACTTAAAGTGTCAAGTTTTGCTCTCGCAATAAACTACCAAGCCAAAAATATCTATTTTTTTAAATTATTGACTTGAATTTGAAGTATTCGTTTTTAAACTGTGCAAAATATCCATTCATAGTTTAAAAAATCGATTTAAATTCCAATTCCGATTTTCCTTGCATATTAAATCAACACCGGAATATCGCCTTGTTACGAATTTATTACGAAATACATTTTCCAGATTGTCTTTGGTAGAGCAGGAAATACAGTTTATATGCACTTAGATTGAAGTTAACGATGATGACTTTGAAGTGTGGAGATATTCTGCATGAATTCATTCGTATCGTTTGAATTTCAATTCGTAAATGCGTACTTCACCAGAATTGCTTAGCAACTTTTATGAAGTGATTTTGTCCTGGTGACAGTTCAAAGCTGCCAGCTGCACATCACTTGTCAATATAAATTAACGACGTCCTCACAAAAGTTCTGTTTGATTTAAAAATTTTAAAAATTTTGCGTAAATGCCGAAGCATAGCAGTTTAAAAATGTGAAACAAAGGATCCCAGGGAAGAATACTTAATAATTTATTTTGTACTTTAATTTGTTTCAATTTTTGCTTTAATACAATATCAAAGTTATTAATAATATATTATACAGATTATAGTTACAATAAATTACTCTTATTTTCACTCTTTAAAATTTATCCTAGAAAAAAATTTAATCTGCAAAATCAAGAAGCAACAGACTGAATTCTACATTAGACGCAGAACACTCCAAGACATAGCATAGTATACTCTATGCTATTCAGATTGCAAAGACAAAGGGAAATATCTGACCAGTAATACTGAAGACATATTTGAAGGATTGAAAATAAATTTCAATTTCTAATAATACCAGATGATGATCAAGAAGAAGATGACCTCTGATCCCACCTATTAGAGGTGCAGGGGTGCAGAAAAATTTCTGTCAGTTAAAATCTAACAAAATCCCAAGGATTAAAAGCATAGAGACCGAAATATTAAATGCCAGACGCTAAAATAACACTAAGCAATTCATAAATTTATTATATATGAGACCATGAAGGGATACCCGAGATGGGAGTAATGACATAATATGCCGCATATATAAAAATTGATATATAAGAGCGTGCAGCAATTATGAAAGTATAACATTGTTGAATTCTTCCTATAATATACCTTTCTATCATATATAATCGGATACCACCATATCATAAAAACATCATCAGGATTTTAACATTTCCCTATACCACCTATTTAAACTCGTTCTAAATATGCTTATCACACTATTGCTAGGGAATTATACAAAAACATGAAAAAATTTGGGATTCTTTATAAACTAATAACTGTAAGCTATTAGTTACTATTAATATTATTATATTTTCTGTTTATTAGCAAAGTCGACTATTAGCTTCACTTTACTAAGTCAGAATTACCGGACTGAAATCACAGTAATCAACATTTTAATGGAACCCATCAAATGCAGTCAGTAAAATCTAAAATATTTAAATCAACCAAATTATTTTTCTGAGCGTCGGATCAGAAAGCACACTCTCATTATAGCCGCCTTCAAGAGAAAACTTGTACGGAGATATTTTTCGTTTTATACTTGAAGAAGGATGGTTCCGAAAATGTGACAAATCGAATTATACGTGATCTACCTCGAAGCAGTTGTAGTACAAGTGATTAGTGAACCTGCTCAGAAAACTTTTTGTCAGATTTTATATAAAACAATCTACAATAAAGCAGGTGATGTCTACGCTGGAAATAGCTTAGATTAGGAAGATCGATGTCAAGTTGTACCAAATTGGATGACAACCTTCGCAATTGAGAACCTATATTTTCCGGGGATTTTGTGCAGCTGTTAAAAATTTTTAAATTTTTTTTTTGATTTACGATACATACAGTTAGCTGAATCTTTAACTTCAGTTAATTTTAATGTACTAAAATTCTGTAAACTTCACTTCACGTCTAACAAACCTTAAGTCCACCTCAGGACGCACAGGACGATATGCTGAACTACGATGCGTCATCAGTTAGAAAA
>NC_051848.1:56775426-56780945 GCF_002237135.1 Teleopsis dalmanni
TCACAAATTGCTCTTGTTCGGTGCATATATAAGCCCGTTGATATTGTTTTATTTGCTTTGCGATTACGTATAGTTACCATATTTATTTAAGCGAATTGTACACATTTATTTTTTTGTTATTATTGCACATATCTATTTATTTATAAAATTATTAATATAGTTTGATCTGATATGATTTGATTTTGAATTATATATATATATTTCGTTAATATTCGATGGAATTAATTGAAAAGAAAAACATATTTTTTTATACATATATCCTAATTAAATTTAAGGTATACATATTAACATAAAAAAAAAAAAAAAAGAAAAAAAACCCAAAATTAAGAGAAAGAATAAAGTAAGGGGTTACAATTTTTTTTGGTGTATTGTTATATAAACTTTAAGGTTCTTAGCCAGTTGACGTCAACAGCAGAGAGACCAGAGATAAGAAAAAAAAAGAAAAAAAAAGGTAAAATTATAGAGAAAGCCATTTGGGTGTACAGAAATACAAAATATTTTTTTTTTTTTTGTTAATGTATTAAATTTTAACTAGTAGAATTGTTTATTATTAAATAAAAATAAAAAATGAATTAAATGAGTATTTTAGACATATTAAAAAAAAAAAAAAGAAAACATTGTATTAGCCTTAAGTAAAGTTAAGAAAAATAAGTTTGAGAAAATAAGTTTGTTATGTTAGTTTAAAGTTAGTTTTAAGATTGAAAAAAAAAAAAAAAGAAAATATAATGATAATAAAAGTTGTTGAAAATGAAATAATGATGCAGGCCTAAAAACTTATTTATTTGGCGTTGGTGGGAGTGTCTAGGGAAAGATAGAATTCATATAGGCTGACATGTGACAGTGTGAATGAGTGTAGAAATCTGTTATAGACTATATAGACGGTGACAGTTGACGTTACAAGCTATTATAACCTAGTTAGCACCCTCATGTGATAGCTACATATATATAAATGTAAGTTTTGCACGGGATTCCTTCCCAATTCAATAGGTAACATGAATTTTTGTTGAGGTCCGCGGTTGTTGTTGAGCGTGAGAAGAACCACCCCCAAAAACCGGCGAGCATACCGGGCTGGCCACCATGTCACCGCTTCACGTTCACTTCAAGGTTACTTCGCCCACCGAAGACCGGACACAACAATAGTCTACTTTTATTTCCGTCGGAACAATGGCCATCCGTACTCACACATTATTACGAACCCATTTAGCCGTTTGGTAATTTGAGCACACAACCTGTTACATTCAACATCTTCGGATATTTTTCTTGTGAGCGGAGTTAAGGTTTGGCACGGTGGCGAGGCCAGCTAGCTCGTCAGAAAAAGGGGTGGATTATTTACTCCGCTATAACACATTCGAACCGTAACAAAAAATAAAAAAAAATCATTCCAGAGAGTATTGTTAAAAAAAATTGCGATAAATGTAATCAAAGTAGATCAAACAAAAAAATAAGGAAAGTAAAAAGAACAAAAAAGTATAAAAAAAAACTATTTCATTGTAATTCGCTGTCTACCGGTGTTATTCCGTATTGTCCCTGTCATTGTCTGTCGGTTTGGACCTATCCACCCTCACTACTCTACCGTAGTTATCTTTGAGCTGAAGTAAAAGGTCCTACTATTCCTTACAGCTCCCTAATATTATGGTCGTCCCTGTCTTGTCTAACTCATTTTTACCTTACCTAACATTGTCCCCTTTTTCACATCCACCTGTCATCTATATTTTCTGATCTTAAGTCATCACGTTTTGGAATTTTTCTTTTTCTACATTTTTTTTATATAACATGCCTAAGTAAAATTACCAAAAAAAAACAAAACCAATTTGTATTATATCTCTATATTTAGGTTCTAACTAAAATAAACAATAGAAAAATAATGTGAATTACAACTATATTAAATTAAATTTACATAATTTTTACGCCTAATTTGTTAAATAACATCATAGGAATGGAATTATTAGCATTAAAAAAAAAATACACAAAAAAATTAAATACTAAAAAAAATAAAAAAATTAAAAATAATTTGAAATTGAAGATAGACAAATTATATTAGACAAATAATAAAATTAATAATAATGTTGGACTAAATCTTATATATATATAAACTTTAATTTTGTAAAGAGAAAGAAAGGTGCAATATGCATATATAAATGCATCAACACTAAAAAAAAAACATAACAAAAGAAATCAAAAAAAATCAAAGAAAAGTATTATAAGTAACACTCTTTAACCGCGTTACTCTTACATGCAGATTCGACTCCTCGATGATGACGTCACCAGCGAGATCACCTGCAAATAGAACTAAACTACAGATTCTCTTTAGTTTTGCATTCTTGAACACCTTATCAGTATATAATTCATTGCTTATATACATACATATCTGTTACATTTATCTATATTTTAATCAAATGTAGGTTACGATATTTATTCTTTCAAATGTAGGTTACGATATTTATTCTTTCAAATGTAGGTTACGAAAATATTATTTAAACTAGAAAATTCAAAAAAATAATAAAAAATAATCATACTATAAATACATAACTTGGTTTCATAATTCCTTCAGTTTCAAACATTGATTTAATGGTTGTCTTAATGATTAGGACGAACAAGTACCCCCTGTTTAGGGGATACTTAGTCAAGTCGAGACGAACAAACCTTAATTTAATCTACTTGGCTTGACTTGCTATTTGGCTAAAAGTAGGTTTGCTCGATCTCTGAATCGAAGTCCTTTGTTTATGTTCCTTTCCAGTTGGCATGACCATGTCATCAGATAAAGCCTTTTTAGCTAGTGCTCGAGGTGGGAATTTAGACATCATTTCTAGGGCCACATTCCTAGAGTGTTATTGGCTCATATAAGCCCTAAATCTCCTCTTCTGCATTCAGTTCGGTTTTACAAAACCCTTCTGGTCATGTAAGCTGATCTCATTCATGCTGACATTGAAAATGGTAGGCCCTGACTGTTCAGAACAGAGACTCACTCCATCAATGTCAACAGAGGCGGCATCATCAGACTTGTAGGTAAGCCCCTACACCACGTGAAAGTGCCTTCCGCATGGAAATTGCACATTAGTAAGAATACAAATATGGAACAGACAAAATTATGTATTTTTATTCCTAAACCTTTGCCAACGACACTTACAACTACAAGAGTTCGTTGTGTGCAGTTCGATTGTTTTTAAGGAGAATATATTATGGCTTGTCGACTCTTGCTACTTGGTTACAAGAGTTCTTTATGTTTTCACTCTAAGGGTATATTACAAAATTTAAAATTATTTAAATTATCAAAATATTTTATGAATATCATCTAATCATTCTAGGTTAATTATTAAAACTATTTTAATATTAGGTTCGATTTCTGTTCATCCCGTATCACGAATGAGATAGAATGTCACATTGTTGAAGTTTCTCGCCTGTTAAATAGGCATTCCTTATTAATTTTAGTTCTAAATACAAAGTTCACCTATTATTTCCAGATCCTGTAAAAGCCAAGGGAAGGTTACGATAATCTTTTCTGCTTTGTTGTTTTTGTTACACATATTACATGTACCATTTTATAATTTCCTTTAAAAATTGCTAAAAGACTTAAATACTTTGTTGATGCTTTTCTAGCTTCAATGCGGATATATCTCACTGTCATCAGGTAACTGCTTTTTATTCACAGCTTGTAATTTTATAAGCAATTGAGTGCATTTTCCGTCAATATTTTTAGTGTATTTAACATTTCTTAATTAAATTGAAATAATTGATTTCAGTTGAATGCTGTAATGAATCTTTCCGCCGAGGTTTCGCTCGCCAGATCCCAGGGTTGTGACAAGAAAATTTCTTGATAACCCCGAATCTTCTCGTTGTATAATAATTTAAAAAAAAACCCGACTATTTTTAATTTACAATATTTCTATTTAATACTTATTTACTAACAATTATATATATTGAAAATTACTACAATTCCTGTAATCGAGAAAACCCAATTAGTAATTAGAAAGAGAATCAAACGTACCTGACTTAGCCTACGTTGCTGGAATCAGCTTATACCGACTAGCCTACGCTGGTAGGTTAGGAATTAAAGTGTTATAAATTGCTTAGATAACTGGTTACATGTTAGTGTTGTTGATAAAGTTCACAGCCAAGGAAATTATAGGTAATAGTGAATTTATTTATTAATATTTTTAGTGTATTTAACATTTCTTAACTAAATTGAAATAATTGATTTCAATTGAATGCTGTAATGAATCTTTCCGCCGAGGTTTCGCTCGCCGGATCCCAGGGTTGTGACAAGAAAATTTCTTGATAACCCCGAATCTTCTCGTTGTATAATAATTTAAAAAAAACCCGACTATTTTTAATTTACAATATTTCTATTTAATACTTATTTACTAATAATTATATATATTGAAAATTACTACAATTCCTGTAATGAGAAAACCCAATTAGTATTAGAAAGAGAATCAAACGTTACCGACTAGGCTACGTTGCTTGGAATCAGCGTTACCGACTAGGCTATGCTGGTAGGTTGGGAATCAACGTTACCAACTAGGCTACGTTGCTTGGAATCAGCGTTACCGACTAGGCTACGCTGGTAGGTTAGGAATTAATGTGTTATAAATTGCTTAGATAACTGGTTACATGTTAGTGTTGTTGATAAAGTTCACAGCCAAGGAAATTATAGGTAATAGTGAATTTATCTATTAATATTTTTAGTGTATTTAACATTTCTTAATTAAATTGAAATAATTGATTTCAATTGAATGCTGTATTGAATCTTTCCGCCGAGGTTTCGCTCGCCGGATCCCAGGGTTGTGACAAGAAAATTTCTTGATAACCCCGAATCTTCTCGTTGTATAATAATTTAAAAAAAGCCCGACTATTTTTAATTTACAATATTTCTATTTAATACTTATTTACTAACAATGAAATATATTGAAAATTACTACAATTCCTGTAATGAGAAAACCCAATTAGTATCAGAAAGAGAATCAAACGTTACCGACTAGGCTACGTTGCTTGAAATCAGCGTTACCGACTAGGCTATGCTAGTAGGTTGGGAATCAACGTTACCAACTAGGCCACGTTGCTTGGAATCAGCGTTACCGACTAGGCTATGCTGGTAGGTTGGGAATCAACGTTACCAACTAGGCTACGTTGCTTGGAATCAGCGTTACCGACTAGGCTACGCTGGTAGGTTAGGAATTAAAGTGTTATAAATTGCTTAGATAACTGGTTATATGTTAGTGTTGTTGATATAGTTCACAGCCAAGGAAATTATAGGTAATAGTGAATTTATTTATTAATATTTTTAGTGTATTTAACATTTCTTAACTAAATTGAAATAATTGATTTCAATTGAATGCTGTAATGAATCTTTCCGCCGAGGTTTCGCTCGCCGGATCCCAGGGTTGTGACAAGAAAATTTCTTGATAACCCCGAATCTTCTCGTTGTATAATAATTTAAAAAAAACCCGAGTATTTTTAATTTACAATATTTCTATTTAATACTTATTTACTAACAATAAAATATATTGAAAATTACTACA
>NC_051848.1:56781045-56800816 GCF_002237135.1 Teleopsis dalmanni
TAGGCCCTGACTGTTCAGAACAGAGACTCACTCCATCAATGTCAACAGAGGCGGCATCATCAGACTTGTAGGTAAGCCCCTACACCACGTGAAAGTGCCTTCCGCATGGAAATTGCACATTAGTAAGAATACAAATATGGAACAGACAAAATTATGTATTTTTATTCCTAAACCTTTGCCAACGACACTTACAACTACAAGAGTTCGTTGTGTGCAGTTCGATTGTTTTTAAGGAGAATATATTATGGCTTGTCGACTCTTGCTACTTGGTTACAAGAGTTCTTTATGTTTTCACTCTAAGGGTATATTACAAAATTTAAAATTATTTAAATTATCAAAATATTTTATGAATATCATCTAATCATTCTAGGTTAATTATTAAAACTATTTTAATATTAGGTTCGATTTCTGTTCATCCCGTATCACGAATGAGATAGAATGTCACATTGTTGAAGTTTCTCGCCTGTTAAATAGGCATTCCTTATTAATTTTAGTTCTAAATACAAAGTTCACCTATTATTTCCAGATCCTGTAAAAGCCAAGGGAAGGTTACGATAATCTTTTCTGCTTTGTTGTTTTTGTTACACATATTACATGTACCATTTTATAATTTCCTTTAAAAATTGCTAAAAGACTTAAATACTTTGTTGATGCTTTTCTAGCTTCAATGCGGATATATCTCACTGTCATCAGGTAACTGCTTTTTATTCACAGCTTGTAATTTTATAAGCAATTGAGTGCATTTTCCGTCAATATTTTTAGTGTATTTAACATTTCTTAATTAAATTGAAATAATTGATTTCAGTTGAATGCTGTAATGAATCTTTCCGCCGAGGTTTCGCTCGCCAGATCCCAGGGTTGTGACAAGAAAATTTCTTGATAACCCCGAATCTTCTCGTTGTATAATAATTTAAAAAAAAACCCGACTATTTTTAATTTACAATATTTCTATTTAATACTTATTTACTAACAATTATATATATTGAAAATTACTACAATTCCTGTAATGAGAAAACCCAATTAGTATTAGAAAGAGAATCAAACGTTACCGACTAGGCTACGTTGCTTGGAATCAGCGTTACCGACTAGGCTACGCTGGTAGGTTAGGAATTAAAGTGTTATAAATTGCTTAGATAACTGGATACATGTTAGTGTTGTTGATAAAGTTCACAGCCAAGGAAATTATAGGTAATAGTGAATTTATCTATTAATATTTTTAGTGTATTTAACATTTCTTAATTAAATTGAAATAATTGATTTCAATTGAATGCTGTATTGAATCTTTCCGCCGAGGTTTCGCTCGCCAGATCCCAGGGTTGTGACAAGAAAATTTCTTGATAACCCCGAATCTTCTCGTTGTATAATAATTTAAAAAAAACCCGACTATTTTTAATTTACAATATTTCTATTTAATACTTATTTACTAACAATTATATATATTGAAAATTACTACAATTCCTGTAATAAGAAAACCCAATTAGTATTAGAAAGAGAATCAAACGTTACCGACTAGGCTACGTTGCTTGGAATCAGCGTTACCGACTAGGCTATGCTAGTAGGTTGGGAATCAACGTTACCAACTAGGCCACGTTGCTTGGAATCAGCGTTACCGACTAGGCTATGCTGGTAGGTTGGGAATCAACGTTACCAACTAGGCTACGTTGCTTGGAATCAGCGTTACCGACTAGGCTACGCTGGTAGGTTAGGAATTAAAGTGTTATAAATTGCTTAGATAACTGGTTACATGTTAGTGTTGTTGATAAAGTTCACAGCCAAGGAAATTATAGGTAATAGTGAATTTATTTATTAATATTTTTAGTGTATTTAACATTTCTTAACTAAATTGAAATAATTGATTTCAATTGAATGCTGTAATGAATCTTTCCGCCGAGGTTTCGCTCGCCGGATCCCAGGGTTGTGACAAGAAAATTTCTTGATAACCCCGAATCTTCTCGTTGTATAATAATTTAAAAAAAACCCGACTATTTTTAATTTACAATATTTCTATTTAATACTTATTTACTAATAATTATATATATTGAAAATTACTACAATTCCTGTAATGAGAAAACCCAATTAGTATTAGAAAGAGAATCAAACGTTACCGACTAGGCTACGTTGCTTGGAATCAGCGTTACCGACTAGGCTATGCTGGTAGGTTGGGAATCAACGTTACCAACTAGGCTACGTTGCTTGGAATCAGCGTTACCGACTAGGCTACGCTGGTAGGTTAGGAATTAATGTGTTATAAATTGCTTAGATAACTGGTTACATGTTAGTGTTGTTGATAAAGTTCACAGCCAAGGAAATTATAGGTAATAGTGAATTTATCTATTAATATTTTTAGTGTATTTAACATTTCTTAATTAAATTGAAATAATTGATTTCAATTGAATGCTGTATTGAATCTTTCCGCCGAGGTTTCGCTCGCCGGATCCCAGGGTTGTGACAAGAAAATTTCTTGATAACCCCGAATCTTCTCGTTGTATAATAATTTAAAAAAAGCCCGACTATTTTTAATTTACAATATTTCTATTTAATACTTATTTACTAACAATGAAATATATTGAAAATTACTACAATTCCTGTAATGAGAAAACCCAATTAGTATCAGAAAGAGAATCAAACGTTACCGACTAGGCTACGTTGCTTGAAATCAGCGTTACCGACTAGGCTATGCTAGTAGGTTGGGAATCAACGTTACCAACTAGGCCACGTTGCTTGGAATCAGCGTTACCGACTAGGCTATGCTGGTAGGTTGGGAATCAACGTTACCAACTAGGCTACGTTGCTTGGAATCAGCGTTACCGACTAGGCTACGCTGGTAGGTTAGGAATTAAAGTGTTATAAATTGCTTAGATAACTGGTTATATGTTAGTGTTGTTGATATAGTTCACAGCCAAGGAAATTATAGGTAATAGTGAATTTATTTATTAATATTTTTAGTGTATTTAACATTTCTTAACTAAATTGAAATAATTGATTTCAATTGAATGCTGTAATGAATCTTTCCGCCGAGGTTTCGCTCGCCGGATCCCAGGGTTGTGACAAGAAAATTTCTTGATAACCCCGAATCTTCTCGTTGTATAATAATTTAAAAAAAACCCGAGTATTTTTAATTTACAATATTTCTATTTAATACTTATTTACTAACAATAAAATATATTGAAAATTACTACAATTCCTGTAATGAGAAAATCCAATTAGTATTAGAAAGAGAATCAAACGTTACCGACTAGGCTACGTTGCTTGGAATCAGCGTTACCGACTAGGCTACGCTGGTAGGTTAGGAATTAAAGTGTTATAAATTGCTTAGATAACTGGTTACATGTTAGTGTTGTTGATAAAGTTTACAGCGAAGGAAATTATAGATAATAGTGAATTTATTGTTGTGAAGATGTCGTTGTTTATTATAATCGTCACAATGCAAAAGAGACTTACAACTGATATTAGCTGTCAAGTTTCAACTTGTAGTCTTCGATATAAAAAGTGCGAAAAAATCTCTTGAGAAATTTATTATATTTTAGTTGACTTTAAGCAAATTCGCGATCACGCTTTAAATATCAGTTAACTGTTTCGATATGCTGATTATCGAAACAGTTGCTAACTAAATTAAACCTGCGTACCGCCCATTGAAAGTACTTCTTAACTTATATATTCCATAGAGCGGATTCTAAGAAATTTATAGAAATTTGCTCGTTCAAACCTCAAATCCAATTAAGCATACATGATTAGATTTAGAATTTACTTGTCTTTGAGAATTAACATCTGAGGTTTCCGAAACATTCTGCTAATAAAATATAATCCTCTGTTACAAACTCAGTGAATGATTTTTATTTCTTGTTGTTATATGTAAAAGGCAGTTGATTTGGAAAAAATATTCTATAAGTCCCAAAAATAGCATCCAGCAAAAATGGATACTCCCGCAAAGATGCTTTTCCTTTCACACCACCTCAGTTATGAGACAGAATTATACTGTAACTAAGGATGGCTTCAAAGTTTGTAACATTTCCCGACATGAAAGTATAGGATAACCTATTATAAATATAATATATATTTATGTATATATATATATATTTTAAATGAAAATTAATTTTATTTACCTCACAAAATGTTAATTCACCTCACTTCAAAATTATAGCGTTACTTCACGTATAAATTATGGAATCATATGATGCAAAATATCAAAAACCGTCTCGAAGACAATGCCTTCGAAGACCACTTTTCCATCTGGAATTCTGCATAAGCATTGATACAATCAAATTTACGTATATGTCGAAACCATACATATGATTTTAGTCATTCTAGTGTTTTGTCTACGCTCATATGGCCCACTTGATAGGAAAGTTTAATTAGTTTTCTTTAATGTTTACTATGCAGTATGGTTAGTTAAACCCGGTGGGTTGACTAACAATTGTCTGCCTATTTTCTGTTTAAACGGAGTAGATATTGCAGTACTAGCGTAGTTTATTTTATTTAAATAGGAAGTCGTTTTACCGTGAACCAGTTCAGAGTAAAACTAAGTATTTAAAGTTTTTTTAGAAAAGTCAATTACATGAACTCTTTCATCCGTACCTGAGTAATGATAGATTTAGGTACTGTTGTGATTGGGCCAGTAGGATTGACTTACTTATCAAATGATTCATGGGTTGACTACAGGACAATATGACAGAGACAGTGACAGAAACTGTTATTCAAGTAGTTTTTTTTTTCTTTTCTTTTTCTTTTCGCTCATTTGCTTCGAAGTATCTGTAAGTTTTACTGTGCTAAGCCTGCCTATAAAGACGTTAACCGTAAAGCACACCTAGAGCTAAATCATTATAATTGTTACATCCTTATCAGTTGTAACCTGCAATAAAGTATTGCATATATATTATTAAATTTTATTTTTATAATTCATTGTTTTTATATGGAACAGAGTTATTATTTTACTTTTTTTATTTTTTTTTTAATTTTTATTTGATCATACGTTTTGAACAATATCAAGAAAAGTAGGATTAGGTGGAATAGTATGGTCGCAACACTGAAACACCCCCCTGAGCCTTAATTGATACCAATTTTCGAATTCAATTAAATTACTATAGTCAAATAATTTGACTTATACAATAATTGTTCAATGTAATTAAGTAATTTAGGAATATTTTACTAACCAACAATCAAGATAACTTAAAAGAGTTTGTAATACTATGAGATAATATATACTTGCCATAGAAATAGAACTTGAAAATAAGACACAACCGAATAGAGCTGGACAAGCTCAACAGGTGAGTATGGAGCAACTAAAACATATGATGTATAGGATGATGAAACGAAACGAGGATTTGGCAATATGGATGACTGAAATGCGTAAGGAAATAGTCGCATTGCGCAGAGCTACGGGTGAAACAGTAGCACCACCAGAAGAAGTAAAGTTACCAAAAGGGAGTATACCAGAAATGTTTTCAATGACAGCGCACATGCAAGATTTATCAGTGGAAGACCAGGCGGATAGTGAGAGACCAGATAAAGCAGATGATCTTGGTTGTGACGAGAAAACGTTATATCAACAAGAGAAGTTCTCGAATACTTCACCCTTGATAAGTGTTTGTCCGTGTACACGTAAAGAAGAACATAAAGATTTATGTAAGGTAAATTGTGAAGAAACACCCAGAGAGGTTTTAACACAAGATGTAAACGTGAGCCGAGTGGATGCAATTCAAACATTAACCAATAAAAATATTAATCACTCGGATGTACAAGACAGCGTACATACTACAGAAACAAATCTGAGTAGTTCAATGCTAGCTATTGGTGCACATAATTCTTCAGATAGGGCTGTTTGTCGTTTACCAACTCTTGATCCAGTCTGCTTAGGCGAAAATAGATATCGAGAGGTAGTAATGGAAAAGTGTTGGTCAGATGACTAGTTTATAGTATCAGGTTCTGAAACCTCACGTTTACCACTTTGGAGTGTCAATGAAGAGAAGATAAAGTTTCCTGACGGTGGTCCTATTTTTGATACAATTAATCCACAATCTGCGAAGGGTTGTCATACAGAAAAAAAATTACGGTCATTGGGTTCTAATAACGAATTTAAGGAAATGGCTGCTTTATCGCTAAATGTTTATATGCACATTTATAATGCTGAAACTTTCAAACAGGAATGTTCTCGTAAGTTACCAAACTGGCAGTATAACGTTAGCATAATTTATTATTTTTATGAACTATGTGTGTTTGTTTATCGATCGTTTATAATGTTATCTGATGCAAGAACCTTGCAAAATATAAGAAAAATGACATCTCGTGATAAGGGTGGTGGAATACGTGCTACCAGTTCAATTTGATTACTGTAAGCACAGGATTAGGCATATTGGTGTTTTAGTACTCACGAGCGGAAAAATATCTGGGAAGCAGAGTTAATGCTTAGTGTACTGTGTCACTAAAGTATAGTAAAGGAATTGTTTATGCTGAATATGAAATGGATGGGTTTCAACGAGTTAAATACCAGCAATTCACCCACTGCTATGATAGCACTAGAATAGATATATTTGCTGCTGGTGGTCTCTTACTTGTTTTACTTGTAGAACTAGTGTTTGGTAACAGCAATTTTGAAGCATCCTTGCAATGGGCATCTAATCAAAAGAAGCATTTTTTTTTTTCGCATTAAATTTCATGCAGTTATAAAAAAAGTAGGTGTCTTTCCCGCCAAAGACATATTCAGTAAATAGTTTACAAGTTTGTTTGAATTGATAAATAAAATGTCACGACACAATTTTAAAATCAGCCAAAAGTACGATAAATGCCAGGCTAGTTCAGGCGGTAGAGTTTGAGATCAGAATCAGGGTATGGGTCGAAGCCACACGTTGGGCGTAAGAAAAATAAAATGCAATACCTGTTACAACGGCAGCAAAGCAACAAATTGCCTACATATAAATTTCTTACGAGTGGGTTCCATGTTACAGGCAACATCGACCCCGTCGATCCTGTTATGTAGGCCTAGGTAAAGGAAACGTATGGTTTAGTGAAGAAAAAGGAAAGAATAGTTTGATTTTACCTGGGTTGTTCTACGCTGTCCAAGAGCACCTTGCATGTATAGGACGCAGTATTCCCTTCAGTATTCCCCTCGCCAGCAGTAGAAAATTTGTTTTTATTTGTTTTTATTTTACGTTAATCACTAATAAAAAATAAAGATAATAAAAATTAACATGTGCATTGCGCGCACATTCAAAGAAAAATAATTAAAAGCTTTTGATTTTATTATTGTCTTTTGTTTTGGTTTGTAAGATCGCGACGAAAGCTCCTACACATTCCGAACGTGCAAGTTTTAGTGCTGCCAATAGAGCAGAACGTGTAAATTGGGAGTTGTGATTTATATATTCGGAATGTAGAAAAAGACCGAAACAAATAAAATGTTAGGAGAACGGAATGTTTTGCTAACCCGCCAATATGGGTAACTGGAGATAAAGTTTTGAAAAAGGCCAGTTACAGGTATTAGCGGGTGTATAAAATTGGGAAGCGGAGCTGAAAAAGAGACGACTTTTGTGAATCTTGATGATGAAAGGTTGTTTTCAAAAGACTAACAAGAATTTTAACTATTATATATAATTTTGGCGAAAAGTTTTTCTGTGAAAACTAATGATATTAATTGATTACATTTATACACATTAATTTATTCTTATGTGAGTGGAGCTTTATTCGGCTAGACTCCAATCGTTAGCTCTAGAGGTGTGCTTCAGGTAGATCAAGGGGGTCTAGCAAAAATAAAATCAGTCAAGTAAAGAGAAACACAGTAAGCCACGGACGTGCATATTGATCAATATAGAAGTATGGCTACTGTCAATGAATGTATTGAGGGACCAATGCCGCAGGTTAGCTATGAGGAACATCACTGCATTGTGAAAGAAATGATACAAATGATGCGTGCTCTGGAAGTGAGAAAAACAGTAATATTTAAAAAAGATGTGCTGACCAAATTATGATCAGCACAGACAGAATAATTAATTTGAAACCGGACGTTTTCCCAATAATGACACACCTGCGGCCTGTGTAATAATTTCAAATGGAAAAAAAACAATGCCTATCTTCTACGATGAATGCTTTTTTAAATTTAAGAAACCAAAAATATAAAACACACACAAAAAAAAAAAAAAGCATTATGTCTGGTTGGTTAGGTATTGTCTGTTTTTTTTTTTTAGTCAGATAGTCAGTAGTATGAGTTGATGGATAGTTCAATTGAGTTAAATTGAAACAAAAAGGAAAGAAAAGAAGAGAAAAAAAAAAAAATTAATTAGAAAGAATTAGGATTATATATTCAAGTATTGAAATTGAAGGATATATATTAGTTTTAGTTATAGTTATTAATCTACCTAGTTATAGTAAGTGAATAGAGGAGTATATGTATATATACCTATGAAGAGGATATAGTTAAGCATTGAATTGAAGATATAGTTTATTTGTTTAGTAACTAAAATGGATGGAAGTAAGTCATGACATGTTTTTTTTGTTTGATGTCAGCAGTAGGATTTGAGTAGCCAAGAACCCCACCCCTAAACCGGCGAGCATACCGGGCTTGCCACCATGTCATGCAGGGCACTTAAGTACTACAACAAACCATCTGAGTTGACACAACACACTTGACCATGGCAATCTTGCATCACTTTATAACATGGAGTAATTGTGGAACTACTCAAAGGAGCTTGTCTAACATAGTCTTCGTTTGCTTTATTTCCTCTAGTTTGTGTACCATTGCCTATTTCACGGATGCCAACATCTTGGAACTGCATACTTAACAACCAATCTGATTCATGGTTCGAATGTGTTGCAGTAAGTGTGTTCATGCTAGAACCGCTTACTTGATTATTAAACTGCGAAACAGGAATGCATTTTAAATGCATGCACAGCTTTCGTAGCTTCTGTCTGTCATTTTCAAATACGTTTTTTGAGTTTAAATCAACTGAAGATGATGTTTTTTCTACATTTCGTCTTTCTTCAGAAATATTTTTCGGATTATATTTTGATTAAAACTCTCATCCATTTGTACCACTTTAAGGCTCCACACATTGAAATTATATTTGCCACAATTAACTGATTAGTTTTTAGGATGTATTCTATTGCAGTCCACACACCTTATCCGCTTTTGTGGCTTTGAACAGTGGCTTGACACAAGATCAACTTCTTCGCTTGTTCTTATTTGCGAAATCGGGATTGACGATTTGTGGCTGGCTAGCGACTATTGTGTCAGCCTTGATTGTGTTGAGTTGATACTATACGCCTAACATGGCACACTCGCCAGTTGTGGGGTGGGGTTCTTGGCAATTAATTATCGCACTTGATATGAAACAAAAAAAGAAAAATCGTATCTTTATTATTCACCTTTTCTTTTTTGTCAGTCGGTTTGAGTCTACCCTCCCTGAAACTACCTCTGAATCGTGATGTGATTCAAATATCTACTTTTATCACAACTCCCAATTATCCGACCTATTTCGTCGTACGTCATCAGTACATATTATCTACCAAGCTTAACACTTTTTCTTCTTCTTAATTGGCACTACAATCCAGTATGAACCTTAGCCTCCCTCACGATCTACCTCCATCTATCCCTATATTTTTCTACTCTCTTCCAGTTCACTACTCCAATCGCTCTTGCATCACCATACACGTTCTCATTCGATCTTTTTCTTGGCCTTCCTGTGTGCTAGGCTTTCTCTCCGACCCCATATTATCACACTTTTTTTTTTTAAAAAACTTCCTTTTATTGGATATGAGTAGTACAATCTTTACTATTAGTTAATTTATTACTATTGGTGAATTGTACTTAATAAATATTAAGTAATATAAATATTAAGTAATATGTGTGCGGGTTTACTGAACCAGTGTTCAGCTCCCATACAAATAGTTTATAATATAATGTTTTATAACTTATAATACAACGTTTTATAATTTATAATACGAATAATAATACTATAATTTATAATAATAATACAATAATTTATAATACAAATAATTTATAATACAATATTATCTTCTTGTGTGTTTTCATATGCCATTACTACAGTATCATCGCCGAAAGTACCGATGAATGTGTCTCGAGTTGTAGGTATGTCAGCAGTGTAGAGAATATAGAGAATAGGACCTACTACACTACCCTGTAGAACTCTAGCTCTGATAGGATTTATGTCCGAATGTTCTTCTTCATATGTTACCCTGAATGTTCTTTCTGATAAGTATGCCTCAAGAAGTTGGTAATAATTAGCAGTATATATAAGTCCTTGGTGCCATATACGATCAAATGCTTGAGATACGTCAATAAACACTGCAGGACAGTATTTCTTTTCTTCAAATGCTTTTTCAATTGTCTTAGCTACTCGATGAACTTGATCAATAGTCGAGTGCTTATTCCTAAATCCAAACTGAAAGTCAGGTATGTTGATCATAGGCTTAAGGCGTCTAAGTAATAGCTTCTCGAATAGTTTTGAAATTGTTGGTAACAATTGTTGGTAACGGTCGTTGAACTTTAACGCATTTACAGATGGCACCGTTGAACGTTGACGGAATAAAAAGTGTGTGCACCAGGAAGAAGCTCTCTAGACTTGAACCCACTAAACCACCTCCTAGGTTGCATGGAGTATAACACACGTAGCTTTTGTTAGGTATGCCTGTGTGAGAAGTGAGACATTAACATAATAGAACATCATGGTATCAACAGACATTATCTCAGGCCTCCTGCGGCGTCCAGAGGTGTTCTCTATCGCCTGTCTCCGTCACTAGAGTCAATGTGAAAATTAAACAAAGCTAAACAAAGGCAATTTCACGTGAGAAAAAGCTGGTAACAGGAAAATGGTGGAAAGTTCAAAAATAACCTTCGTCAATGAGATTAACAGGACTACTAGAAGAGTGTCCAGTTAGGCGAACTGGCCTATAAAAGGGAGATAAAAGGGATAGCAGGGAGATTGTTCGGTCTCTTTTGATTAGAAAATATTCGCAGTGCTAGATCGTGTGATCTATGAAAAGTTAAAAATCAGACTGTATAAGTGAAATAAATCTTGCTAAAGGAAATAAAGGAAAAATTTATTTTTTTTTTTTTTAATTATATAAAAGACTTAACTTTAGTTTAAGATCTGAACTAGTGATAATTGATTTTTAGTTAAAAGAAAAATCAAACTGATTTTTTTTATTTCTATCCTAAATGGTAAAAACTAAAACAAATGAACTGAAAAAAAAAGAAAATAAAAAAAATAATAAATGAAAGTTCGAATTGTCGGTGAAGTGTTAAAGACATAAAAGAAAGAAAACTGATTCAGCCGCAAAAGAAATATATATATATCCCTTTAATCAAGGATCTGTTGAAGGCACAGGCGGAGTGGAACCTGGTTACAATTTTCTTATAAAGATAGCTAAACTGAAAGGGGGAAAAAAGTGAAACATCGTGGGCAACGGCGATATCATACACCGTGAAACGGAAACAACGGTATCCAGGTATTCCACAGGATCATTTAACCCGATTTGATATGAGAATTCTGTTGTTTTTAGTTTTTTTTTATTTTTTTTTTTTTGGCAGAGTTTGCTCTTGTTAACATTATTTTTCTTTGTTTTTTTATTATTGAATATTATTATTAGCAATTTCAAACTTTAATTTTTTTTGATACGTTCATTGTAATTATAAAGTTTATGAATTTGTATGTTAAAGAGTTTCATGAATAAGAAAAAAAAAAGAAAAGAAAAAAAAAAGAAAAATGTGAATATTGTTAACTGAAGGAATTTTGTTTTTTTATTGTAAGGCTAAAATGCGTGTAGGCTAAAATGTGACAGGGTTAATGAAGAGTGAAATTTGTTATAGGCAATACAGACGACGACCGTTGACATTTCAGGCTGTTGCAACATATTTAGCACAATTATGTGATGGCTATATAGGTAGATATAGATCCCTCACTGGACTCCTTCCCAATCCAACAGGTGACATGAATTTTTTTTTTGTTGCAGTCCGCGAATGTTGATGAACGTGAGACAAAACCACCCCCAAAGCCGGCGAGCTTTAGGGAGTGTCACCACCCTCACGTTCAAGCATAATCACTTCGCCCACTGAAGACCGGACACAACACTTTAACAGTCACGTGTACCTATACTATATTGTCCGATACTGTAGGTGGCTTCAAACAGTAACCTAACTTCTCCGACCCCTGCACGCTTTAACAGTGAACAGGGAAGGGCGTTTTAGGCAGCAGAATGCAACGGAAGTGATAGGGTCTCAACAATTAAATTTCTTGTGAGAACCTTGGCGACGGCTGTGTTTATCCCAGCTATAAATGAACCAAGAAAAAGGTTCATTATATATCTTAAAATAAAGAGTACAAACTAACATAAATATAAAAGAAATTCTAAGCTTAAACATATATATTACATAAAATGAATAAAATATATTTTAAAAATAATTAAAATAAGAATATTTCATCAACTTATTTCATATCATTAATAAAATATTTTAACTTATACCATATATAATTTTTTTCTAAAATTTATATACATAAATATACCACCCAAGATTTACCCAAGATTTAGGCATAATTGAAAATTAAAATAAACGACTACAATAAAGTACTGGAAAAAATTTCAATAACCATGAAGAACGGCTAAAAGAAAGAGTAGAGACCGATGAATATTTTTAAGAAGGTTGGTTTGATACGGTAAGCAAATATTATAAAAAGAGGTCAGAAAGTGAAAACATGAATATCACAGTTGAAATATGTGAAAAAGAAAGAATGTCGGAAGACAATTGTTGTGTAGTCCTGTGTGTGTAGGAGGTGATATGTTAACATGAGTAATAAAATGAACAACATGATATTACCTCGCATGTCCCACGTTGTCCAGGCAGTCTCCGTCATCGTATTCATCGTATTAACTGGTACTGTTTGGAAAAACGGTTGAAAGGAAAGGCGCCAGTATTAAACGAGTAACAGGAGTGTCTACGGAAAAGATTTAGGATATAAAAGGAGATATTTGGTGAAAAAACCTTCTTCTTTTCGATGGTTTGTTGCTTCGATATGATCGTTTTTTTTTTAAGAAATCACAGAAATTAATAATATTTTAAAAGATAAAAAAAAAGTGACTTTAATAAGTTTATTAAGTTTGGAATAAATCGCTAGCAAAAGAAATGAAAACGAAAAGTCTCAGAAAAGGAAAAACAAAAAAAAAAAATGACTGAAAAGTTTTTTTATTTTTGAAATTCAAGAGTTGCGAGTAAATTAAGATTTGTGTTTAATTGCAAACAAGAAGTCTATAAAATTCTTTCTAAAAATTTTTGGTTACAATATTCTTGGTGAATTTCTGACTGAAATTAAAGAGCTGCGAGTAAACTTAAGATTTGTGTGTAATTGCAAATAAGAAGTCTCTAAAGTTATAAATGTTAAAAAGACTAAAAGAAAAATTTTCGGTTACAATATTTTGGTGAAATTTCTAACCGAGCCAAGTGAGTGGCAGAACTTGTAATTCATATTCCATGGGCAAATTGACCAGATCAACAGCAGTGTATTCCCATCAAAAGCAGCAAATATATGGTTAAGTAACCCCCCACAACTACATCAAATAGCGGCTGTTGCGGTAAGCTAACCTATTAGTAAGCGGAGAGTACAGGATTTAATATTTTACTTGTCGCGAAACCCACTGGAGGTGTCCAGAGAAAAAAAAAAAAAAAAAACCTTTTTAGTTTTTTTTGATGTGCTTAATGTTAATTTTTTTTTGGTTTAATTTATTATATTTTATTATTTGAATTAGTTTTTTTTTACACTTGAATTTTCTATTAGTGTCATTTGTATATAAAAGAATTTTTTTATTTTTTTTCATGAAAGTAAATTCATTTATTAAGAGATTGTACACCTTGTAAAAAAGAAAGAAAAAAAAATATTTCTACCAACGCATCAGGTGTCTGGTTTTGTTTATTTTTAAATTTTTATATACATATGTATATATATGTAGATTTTTTTTAAATTTGACTGACTAGGTACTCCAACAACATGTAGTGACGTCATTTCGTCGATGGGGGTAAGTGCCTATTTACAAAATTGCTTGAATTATAAAAAAAAAAAAAAAAAAAAAAAAAAAAAAAGGTAGAAAAACAAAAGCCACCAAACTGATGTGCAGTAGATTTTTTGTTTTTTTTTAATTGCTTTTTTTTATTATTATTGTATATTTTTTTTTTTTATACACATAGTATTTGAATTTTATTTTGATACATATATATATTTATATATACATTTATTGAGAATTTTTTTGTATTTTTGAGATAATTATTTGAATGATAGTTAACTGAATAATCCGAATAAAAGAATTGTTATTTAAAATTATATATATTGATATAAAGAATTGTTATTTAAAATTATATATTGAACGCTTTTAAATAAATACATATATATAAAAAAAAAAAACACATGATAGAAGGATTATATGCTAGCTCTTCATATTACGTAAAAGGTGAGAAGGTTTGTCTCTGTTTCTTCTAATTTTCTATAGTTACTGATCAATCCAACATGATGTCTGGCTAGGAATATATTAAGCTCAAAAGGGTAGTACAGGGACATGTTATGAGACGTTTATAGGAGTAGAATGAAATAGACTGCTTATGAAGATAGAACAGTTGACAGGACTGAAAGACTTAGAAAAATTACTAAATAGAATTATATAGAATTTGTCAATGGCACGATATTTTTTTGTTTGTTGTCAGCAGGTGGCCAATAGTTGCCAAGAACTTACACCCAAAACCGGCGAGCATACCGGGCCTGCCAGCGTGCCATGCTAGGCTTCTAGAACCACCATAATTACAACATGGCTGACACAACACAATGAAATAAAAGAAATCGTGGAAAAAACATTAGAAGTCAAAAAAACGAGTGAGGCAGAGACCAGGATATCAGAGACATGGATATCACAGTTGAAATATGTGAAAAAGAAAGAATGTCGGAAGAAAATGAAATAAAAGAAATTTTGGAAAAAACATTAGAAGTCAAAAAAACGAGTGAAGCAGAGACCAGGATGATAATATATAGAAGATGTATAGACTAAAGACATTAATCAAGGATGAAGCTAGCAAACTATTCAAGTACATGAATGTTAGGAGCTTAGGAAACACTACAAAAAGGATAGAGTAACAAAAGATTATTATTTACAACACAAGTTGATCGACTATTCGATAAACGATCGACGATGCCATCGGAAGCTATTGAATACGATAAGTATATGCATAAATGCTATAAAAGAGTTAGGCATGTTGCTTGAGGTAGCAGAATCGTTAATAGCACAACTAATTTAAAGGAAGATGGAAAAAGAAAAGCTAAGATTGTATGAATTAAGTATCAAAAATCAGAAGTACAGAGTTTAAATGAAGTACTAGTATTTTTAAAACATCAGTACCAAACAATAGACGCAATAGAGAATAACGATAAATATACAAACAATACAAAAACAAAAACTGCAAATACTTTCTATAATATGATGAAAAAATGTGCATACTGTGATAAGATGGGGTATATTATAACCTAATGGAGAAGATTTCTAGTAATGTCGATATTGGAAAGACATATGGGCAGAGGATGAAAAAAAGAGTGTGACAAAATTCATTCCTGTCACACTCTAGACTTTAAATTGTTCTGACAGTAGACCGTTAAGCATAATACGACATTTAACATTTTTGTACATGACTCTGATTATATATTATATATATGATTATATTGATTATTTTCGGTGGTAGATCTCTGTGCAATAGAGTTCTCCATACATAATATTTGTTAATGCCCTTTTGAAATGCCCTTCGAACGCCCTTTTGAAATCAATGAATAATGTATAAAAAGAAGCACGAAACTCGTTGTATTGTTCCAATATAATGCGCATTGTATTTATAAGGTCAATGCATTACCGGTTGGGCCCAAATCTATATTGGTTTTTACGAATGTTGCTCTCTATGAAGTTTATTCGTTGACTACGAAACGAAGTCATTGACAAAAATTTGTAATTTACAATATATGCTTTTTATTCTACAATTTTTTTTTGAAAGCCTGATAATGTCAAAAAAGTCTACAAATTTGTTCAAAAAAACCGTAAAGGCTAATCGATTTGATGCCTATCAAAGCAGTAATTACAATGAATTTTGTGAAAAAATGTAAACAGTATATAGAATACTTCAGCATTTCGAAAAAAAACTTAAGTTATCTTTTACGAATAAATAAATTTGTTGTAAATCATATAAAAATAATTCTTTCCGATTTTTTTAAAGCTAACAAAAAAAAAGCGAGCTGAGTTAACCATTGTTTTCAAATTTTTGATTAATCTGTGTTAAACCTTTGATCATCCAAATAAAGTTAACTTTAGCTCTCTCAGATCATTTCAAAAATTATCCATCAGAAATTGGAACTACTTCTTGTCGAACAGATATAAATATAGATCTCGATTTTGTACGACTTTGTGATATTTCAAAAATATGTATTTAATGACTACAATTTTGCTAGTCTCATATCACTGATATTTCTTGAATATCGCCTATTTCGTTTAATTTAATACTTGCACAATTAATATTAATATAATATTTCTTTTTTTATATATTTTGTTTATTTTTTATAATCTCATGCTTATATATTGTGGATCCCACAATAATATTACTAACATATATATATAAGACGATCAAAAGTATGCAGAGTTTTTCAATAACAATGGCAACATAAATAAATATTTGATGCATCTCTCCTAAACCCCATTAAACCCTAAATAGTACTGCCTCACGAATCCATATTGTTTATATTTTTAGGTGTAAAAGTCATTTATGAAGCAAAAAACTGCAAATAAAGTTGCCTTCCAATAAAATCAAGATAAGCTTTTTTGAAATTTATTTAAAATTCCTTAGCGTGCTTTTAGGGTAGTTGAGATTATAAATCAACTTTTTAAGTTTTTCCACTTTTGAAGCCTTACTTAAAGCTTTAAATATGTGCAAAAGCTGTTAAATTTTAAATCAAATGCTTCTAAAATTTCTGTTTAAAAATATGCCACAAATTCATTTTAAAACTTTTATTATTATGACATGACGTTTATTACGATTACAAGATGAGTTTTGAGTTTGTCATCTATATATATTGGCACTACGTTGATAACTGTCTGAGCTTATCATAATTTAGTATACACGATGTACAGTCAAAATTCGGTATTTTTTGAACTAGTACAGATATTGAATTGTCATAATATTTTGCCCATTTCAACACCCACCTCCCATACAACATTTTCAAAAAAAATATATATACAACTTTATTCAAAAAATGGAAGTAATCCACTCAATATTATTATTTGAATCACTTTAGTGTTCTGGCAAAGTTGTTCGTAATTGGGGAGGCTACAGCCTGTCTGGAAATAGACAATATACTTGACAGTACTTTATACATACTATTGAGTAGTCAAGCTACTTTAAAGTCCTTGAGTTCAGTCCAGTTTATATCAATGACGGTCTTTGATAGCTATACATCTCTAAATGAGATGCCGACGCAGTTCAATATTTCTTTAACCTGGGTTCCCGGTTATAGGAATATTTTCGGTAATTGCAAAGTAGACCAGCTGCCAGTCGGGGTGCTTCAGGTAACTATTCGGAACACCTAAACAATCTGGGCATATCGTTGACTTTATGCAAACTGTCACTGTGTTCCTCCTGTACTGAATTTATTAATAACAGAAGGGAACCCTCAACGATATGCAGGTATCTATATACAATTTGACCACGTTCCAATAAAAAAAAATCCTATTCTCTCTTTACGATGCCCCGTAGAGATATTAGTCTTGTAGCAGGTAACTTACAGGTCACTGTAAAGTAACTATGTTAGAAGACTAAACCTCTCTTTCAATAATACCTGCTTCCCATCTGCTTTCTTTCTGTCCTCCTTTCCACGTTCGGGGATTTCTTTCTGGATGCTCCCTTAAATAGCATTATAAGCTTTGCCAAAAATTCTAAGTGGTTCTAAACCCTAAGTTTTTAATTATGCGATAATACAATGTGCCTTTAGGTCTAAGTGTATTTATTGAGATTGCCGGTATAACCTAACCTAAGCTAAACAATTTTTAAATTTAACAGTTTCTAATGAAAATTCCACACCATTCTGATTTCTGTGTGTGTGGCGGTCAGGTGTCAGGCACGTGACCAGACTTCAGCTCATTTAGAACTTTCTTCCGAAATAAATCTGATACGTACGTTTATTCAAGATTAACCTACCATGACTATTTAATAAGTTAAATATTTTTTTTTTTTTGATTATTGCAATAATTTGAAAAGACTCCGATGTATCTGAATATATTAGCCTCTTCCTGCATTGGGTTGCTTAATATGACGTTCCTTCAGTTGCCACAACTTATGTTTTGTTGTAATAAAGCACGTTAGATAACAATGTCTGCAGAAGTATTTGTCTGACACCATCTTTAAGTCAACATGTCGTCTACATGAATGTTATACGTATATATGTAAACCTAAAGCCATCCCTTTGAGGAATGCAAAGATGACAATTCTTGATGACGACTTCTCAGCAGCTAAAGATCGGTATTGATCGGACACCAACAATTTGGTTCATCGCATCTCCTACGTTTGAAACTTATATACCCATTTACTATTATGGGTTCCAATATAGATTATAAACATTTAAACTTATATACTCATTTACTATTATCGGATCCAATATAGATTATAAGCTCATACTCATAGATTATGAGTTTATTCGTAACTTAGTTTAGTTGTACTAAACATCATTTTGTTGGCTATGTTAGACTCTTCTTATAGACTGATTGCCTGCTAGACTGTCGTTACTGATAACAACTTTTATATATCTAATTTATTATTTTTTATTAAATTTATTATAAATCCATTTTAAGTAAACACAATATATGATAGTTTTTGTTTGAAGTATTTTTACTTTATTTTTTAGTTATCATTTAAGTATCTTGTTATCATAAGGAAAATCCAACGGGGCATATACAGACCTTCATCGGAAGTGCTACCTGTGGATATTCAATTGTTTTGATCTTTTATTAAGATCAATCATGATTGTCGCGCTCGGTTCCAGTAGGACCCCAGAATTTTGCGAATTCGATTTTTATTGAATCTTATTTGTTTTAATTTTTAAAGAATAGGTTTTTTTCGATCTAAGTAAAGTGAAAAATAGTAAAGTGAATAAAAAAGGTTTTCTTTTAATTTTTTATGATTTGTAGTGTTTTATTTACATAATTAAATATATACAAATAATGAATACAAAAAAATATTTGTTTTACATAAAACTTCGAAAGAGAAAAAAACAATTGTACTATGTAATTAGAAATCTAAATCGTTTATAGACCATGAGGAGCTGCAGTTGAAGTGCTGAGTTAAAACTATAAAAATAAAAATACATGTGGGGCAAGTTCGTTGGACGTCGATTAGACCGTACAGAATAAAATTATATAAAATTGAACTGCAAATTTATTTTAGAAATTCGTTGCAGTGCCTCTTACGAAGTAAACATATTTAGATTGGCAGGTGTTCATTGTGTATTAAGTCTCAGATGTGTTATAGCCTAGTGGTTTAATCCATTTTAGCTGGATACTTAATCCTTATGAGATATGTTCTGTGCAAGAATTTTCCTTTATATTCGGTCCAATGCAATAAAAACTTATTTTCCATTTCATCCTGCTTAAAAATACCTTCCTTTTTGCCTCCTTACATTCAGGCTATAAGTTTTGGCTAGTTTCGTAAACAGAAGCTATTGACACATACGGTCCAATTTTATATATTTTCAATACGATTATATGG
>NC_051848.1:57486775-57621235 GCF_002237135.1 Teleopsis dalmanni
TAATATTCAGTGTATCCGGGTTGTATAGACCAGAGTTTTGGGGTTTTGGGTTTTAAAAGCCTTACTCGTAAAAATGAGTAGAAGATAATGTAAGAATCATTAAGGTAGAGAAAAAAAAATGAATAAAACAAAACAGTTGTTATGTTATGTGTTCTAGATATTTATATCTCTAAAAAGATTTAAAAAAAAAATATTAAGTATTTTGTTTAAAAAACAATAAATAACTTCTGTTTATTGAATTTTAAGAATTTGTTTATTAGTTTGAAATGAAATAACTCATATATATATCACTATATAACTTCAAAGAAATGCTTGTATAGCAACTAATGTGGATGTATATGCACACATGTAAAATATATATATTATATATATATATATATATATATATATATATATATGTAGACATGTTGGAAAATATATTATATATCTTACCGGTCATTGTTTTATTTGAAAAGGGGTAGTGCATTGCATCCTAAAAGAGCTTTAGTGCCTACCGGTCATTGTAACAACACATTAAATATTTTTCTAATCTCCAGTTCGTTTTGAGGTTTAAAACACTGGTATAGACAATCCTTTAGTATATTCATTCTTACTTTCCATTTAATTTTTTTTCTTTGTATAATAATAACACATATGCAAGATTTTGTATTTAGAGAACTAAATTGTATCTGAAATGAAATATTGAGAGATACTTTTCTCTTCTTTGCTTCTCAGTGATTTTCTATTTTCTTAAATTCCCTCAATAATACTATTTCATTTATCTTCACTTCTCACTTCTCACTACTTATCTACATTCTTATATGTCTTCAGATGTATATGTTATGGCAATATAATAATATTGTTATAATTGCGTTGATTCCAAACGAAAGTATGTATTCTTATAAAGCTTGACAATAATATAATATAAATATATATTGTATATAGTTTTTATTGATTGTGTGGATATAAACTATGTAATTTTATTGCGTATTTTGGGCCATTGTACTTTTCCATATTCCATATTACCTCTGTTGCGCCTCATCTTTAAAGGTCATTGCGTCTCTTAGATTGTCGTTTAGTAGATACATTCATAAATAAAATATACAACTGTCTTTGTTCAATATCCTAGACTGTGTTTATAGTATACTGATACTGATGATGTATCAATGATGAAATATTATCGCTGACTCATGAGTTTTCTTGTTGCGTCATCATAGCTACAGTGCAAAATTATCAGATGACGTATATATAAACAAAAAGATAACCGCATTCAGCACGTTCGTTTAATGAAATGTGGTATTTCGAAATATGTGCAATCTATCTAATGGCGCTCTATTAGAAATACCTTATAGTTTCAAAATAGATAGTTAAACAGCTGTGAGAATTAGAATTCAAGTTTAGAAAAAAAAAAACTAAGTAATTACTTTTTTTGTATAAAATTATATAAAAGTAAAAACATCATTTTTAATTTTTTTCTTTCAAAGTTGTCCAATCACAGTGGATTATTTACTCTATTTAAAAAAAATTTTTTCTAATAAACCAGCATATTTTTTTTATAAATTTTATTTGTTTTGTGTTCAAGTGAAGATTCTTTAGAGGAATAACAAAAATCAAGACCATTTAGTTCTAAACTTGCAACATCGACAACTAAAATCCCAGCAGCTTGATTTCGATTATTGATTATTCAGCACGTAAGTAGCTTGAAGTTAAGACAAAGATACTGCTGGAACAACACATCGAAGGTCTAAAGTGCGTTAAATTATACACAATGCTCCGTAGTTTTTTGAGATTTGTTGTAAATATAATTTTTTTTTCTCAATATTTTTGCAAATACATATATATACAAATATATATATTATCTCAAGCAACTGACTAAAGAAACGACAGGCTTAAAGGTTTGAGTGGAGTTTTTCTTCGCGAGCTTAAAAGATTAAATTTGATCAGCGATTTAGGTAAACAAACTCCAGTTTTTTTTTCCGTCACGTTTTGTCAAGAAAACTTATACAATTCTCTTATAATTAATTAATTTAATTATAATTAATAGTTATTATATATAACAACCTGAAATGAAAATAAATTATTAGCTCATTATTTTTTTTTTTTATTTTAAAATTCAATTTTTTTAAAATCTATATAAAAAATTTTTAATTTCTTGTAGTTCAAGCAAAATGGATTTTATATGCAGTTCGGGAAGTTCTAATAACTCCAATGGGTACAGTGAACAAATAACCAGTAACAAGGTTGAAAATGAGAAGACAGCCGCGAAGGGCATTACATCGGAAATCAAAGCAATATATCGGTAAATATAAATAAAAAAAAATAATCACTAGTTATAAATCAAATTAAAAACGCATTGATATCTGTGGACTTCAGTCTACAAACTGTCACTTTATATTTTAATATATTAACTATATATAAACTATATGTAATTATGTTGTTGTTGTGGTTTTTTGTTAGTGCTTTCGCGCACTTTTACTCTTTGGTGGCTGTGGGGTTTATCTCTGCCCTACACTAAGCTTTAACTATACTGGAATTCATATCGTTTATTTAACGTTGAACTGGTGACAGATTTTAGTTCAGCTTATCAGTGGGTCCTGAGGTGGACTTGAGGTTTGTTACGGCAGGATTGGGCAGCGTATCAACTTTTGTCAATAAATAAGTAAATAAGTAACTTATATTTGACATTTAAATTTCTGAAGTATTTCTACATAAAATACTTACTAGACATTTACACTGGCTAGACTTTGGCAATATTTTGATATTTGAATGCAAATATGTATTATTTTCGAATTTACCTGCAAACAAGAATATCTATGTGCCACTGAAATGGTGAGAGTATAGCCAAAAATCTTGTAAAAATCAAGCCAGTGTAGACTCAGTCAAATCAATCCATAATCTTCATATATTTTATAATTAATAAGATTTTATTTGATTTAAAATCTATCGAAACTACAGTTATTATATGATGCCAAATTAGGTGCATACGAATGGTGTTCTTACTTACCGACACACATAATTAAAAATAGATAATTCTTCCAAAATAGTTCAGATTGAAAGTTTCATCGGACACATTAGGCTGTGGACATAGAAGCTAATATTATTTCTTGGTTTCAGATTTACAACCGGATTTGCTTCTTGGCAATACATATGGCACATGTTACTAAGATAATCAGATGTATCACTCTGCATTATCTTTAAAATGTAAAACTTGACACAAGCCTCTATAGTTCCTAAGAAACGTGTTAACATTTTTAATTTTAATATATTTGAAGCACCTATCTTCCAACTAAAGGGTCATTAATTTTGTGGTTTTTAAAGTAAATGTAAATAAATATACATACTTCACCAGCGATCATAAAGTATAGATGATTTGTCAGCACACAGCTGAAAATAGCGACGATAATATGAGGATCGTCCATATGCATACATTCCTAAACGTAACGCTCCAAAAGAAGTCGAACTCGCATAATCTTTGAGTTTGATTCACATCTCCAAAATGTAAACTTCTTGTGCAAAAAAGTGAAAATAAAACGTATTGTGTGGCTTGTCAACCCGTTCAGTGGCTTACTGTCGCTAGTTGGTAGTACCGAGTGCTTTTAGACTTTAGTATTAACGACAGGTGATTAATTACCTGATCTTTCCACCAAAGATGCAGACGTTCTCTACCGCGTCTTTTACCAGCCGGTACCGAATCAAACACCTTTCTAACAGGAGAATTCTTTTCCCATTCGCACCACATGACCCAGCCTGCGAATTATGTCTATGTCAAGGTATAGCTTATACAGATCATTGTTCCATCTAATTCGATAGTCTTTGTTAACGCGTAACCGAACTACAGACCTTAAGAAAAACCTTTCTCTTGAATGCTCCTAACGTCCTTTTATAATTGTTGGTAATTATTCAAGCTTCTGAACCATACAACAGGATTGGCATAATAAGAGACTTGTAGACCGGAATTATAGCTGTAGCGATCATAATTAATGATTTTTGTTAGACCCTTGTCATTTTTAAAAAAGCTGGCCTATCAGGTCTTTAGACCAAATGCCACACTATACAGTGAGTTTTTGTGAATTAAATTATTTTTCGGAAGTTAATTTTCCTAGTTGACATATTCATCGTTGAAGAAAATGCAATGAAAAAAACATTCAATTTATATATTACTTTTTCAGAATTGAAATATATTCAGAGTTTTTTAAACGATTCAAATTGTAAAATAGTCAGTTTTCGACCACTCTTTCGACCATAACTCTTTATTAATTCAGTGTGAAACTTTAAAAGGATGAACAGTATTTTGATGAAGAAAAAGTGTATATGTAATTTTAATATATTCTCATACTTATTTACAGATCTCTGTATATTGTGGCAAAGCAGTTGGATGATGGAAAGAAGAATCTCTCGTCTATAGCACAACTTTTCGCTCCTGCTATACAGCAGTTACGTGTGAAATTAGTAAATCTATGCAAGGATCTTGTTTTTAAAGATCATCAAGTCATCGGAAAGAAGGCTCGTGAGATTATGTGGCGTAAAGGTTACTATGAGTTTATTGCGTATGCTAAACGGAATTGGCATAGAGAATATAAAGATGCCTCACCTAGTGAAATACAGGAAGCGTATAAAAAATTGGAGTGCTTCTTGCTCGGTGGTATAAGGAATTATAAACGCGTTTCAGCTAAAATGGAAGAGGTTTACGATTTGGACTTGAAAAATTTAATTGACTTCAAAGCTATCAGTGACAGCATAAATTATGAAATTTCTGATAACAATTTAAATGATTGCTATGATACTGATATGATTGATATGACTAATATCGTTGCGGATAAAAGTTTGGAAGCAATATCCTTTGCTTTAGACACAATACACTCGTCATTGCTAAGTTTGGGTGACTTGCATCGCTACTTTTTGGATTTCCATATTGAAAATCGAATTCATATGCCCAAGCAACAAGCAGCTAAATATTATTTTGAAGCATTTAAACTTAACTCATCAGTGGGTATGGCACAAAACCAATTAGGAACCTTATATTATGGTCAAAACTATGATTTGGATTCTATTTATCATTACTTGTATTCACTCGTATGCATAATGCCATTTGAATTAAGTGAAAACAATGTTTGTAAGCTATTCTCGGCTCATTCTGCTTATTTGGGTGGATTGGATCCAGAGAAAATCGAATTTTGCCTAGAAGATTTTTATGCTCGTTTTTATTTAGTAGTTGATATTTTTTTCTTTGACAAAGAAGTACCAGATTTTAATTCACTCTGTCACTGTGTATTAGTAGATTTACGTAAAGTGCTTTGCTCAAAAGCCTTCAACATCACTGACATGAGTATTTTTAAAATCGTTTCAATACTTTTCTTCTGTTTGTCAAAGCTAAAAATGATCAATTCTCAAAAGGTTTACTCATTGAACGCGTTTCTCGTGGCTGTATGCTCTGATTTAATAGATGCCTGCATTGTGAATTTGGAGCAGACAATTTTGACGAAATCTTCAGAAATTGAGGACTTTCAAACAATGTACATGAAAAAGTTTGACGAGTTCGACATGAGTGTAAGGAAATCGCGTAATGAGTATAAAAATTGGATGGCACATTTTGACGAAAGTGATCGGAAGGAGAAAAAGCCTATTAAGTTACTAAGCCATAGAGGAGTATCATCTGATTCGAGAGAAAGTCAATTATCGCATGATGAATTCGTGCTTAAAACTCAGGATAGCAATAAACAATCCATGGATGGTGGTGATAAAAATCTTGATCCAATTTCTACACGTTCAAGCGATGAGGCCAAGGAAAGTGATTTGAAGACACCACTCTCGTGCAAGAGTAAAAAACGCGGTATGAAATTAAGACGGCGCCGTCGTAAAATAGTTGAGTCAGATGATAGCTCATGCTATGACACACAAAGTGAAATGGATACAGATTTCTCAACTGATGAGGAAGATTATACTGATCTAAGTTCTAACTTCGATACTGATTTTAGTGATATTGAAGCTGATCCTGTGGGTTTTGATAGCTATGATAGATATGACCGATATGAACGTGACAATTGTGGTATGTGTGCGAGTTTATTAAAATTAATAAAAGTTAAAAAACATTTTCTAATAAATTAATACCAATTTTCTTTTAGATGATGAATTCATTCAAAACAGCATTAATTCTGATATTAAATCTAAACTGCCCATCATGACTCCGACTTGTAAAGACAGCAATGCAAATGATGATATGCTCACTTTCTCTGATAATGACGAAGTTGTTGTTGAAGAAGAACATATTATATATCCAATTAATCCTGAAAAAATACAGCAAGTGCAGCGTACTAATTCAGCAGAGGTTGATTCGGAAGAGTTGCTCCATAGCTTTGAAGTTTTACAGTTAAGTAGCAATAACGGAGCATTGAACTTTAAATGTTCGGACATTGAGGAGGTTGAAAATGATAATGCTAATATACGCAAAAATAAGGAAAACAGAGATGTGTCACCTAAATATTCAGAAGAACCACCCAAAAAGCTTGTATATCGTAATAAATATATGAAGATAAATCCAAACGTAGTTGTCAATTTCGCAATAAATGAACCAACCTTACGGGCCTTAAAAATTTTGTTCGATTGGTTGCGTTTGAACCACGAAATATTGTTTGGATGTTATCACTCTAATCCAGAGTTCGTACATAAGATTATGAAATTGCTTAATTATTGCAATATTGATATATTTACGCGTAAAGTATACTTTGAGAGAGAATTCTTGCAGATTCCTAATGTACGCACAGCATTAACTGATTTATTTGATGTACGTGCTAATATACCCTTGTCGGAAGATTTTGTGTTTAAAAATTTTGACATTTTCCAAGCAACTCAGATAACATTTGATTGGGAAGTTACTCAACGTGAAAATATCACCAATGAAGAAGAGAGTATATTGCGCATTTTTAAAATGGTTGATTTTGGCTTCTTCATATGCAAACAAAAGAAGTTTAGCTATCGTTTCTGTGTTAAATCTCGTCGTTTCACTGAAACGGCTAAAAAGAAGCGTGAGGAGAAGAAGTCTTCCCGGCGACGTGAAAGACGTACTGCCAAGAATGCTACTCGCAAACGTACCGAAGGACGTACTCGTCGCTATTCTGATCGTAAAAATGGTATTATACGTAAAAGTTATACTAGCAACGAAGAGAAGGATACAGTTGAAGAAGGCAAAAAGTTGCCACGTAAAGGTTATCTACGTAATCGTAATTCTGAAAAATTGGCAAATGCAAGTGCTTCCGGCGCTACCAATACATCAGCGTCAACAACTAATAGTGCTATTTGCGAGAAAGTGACAATGCAGTCCAGCAGTGGAGCTGACGAAGAGCGTTCAGAAACGATGAATCGTAAATGCGAAATAATGGGTAAATTATGGTTAAAAAATGAAGTAGCTACACTTGAAGAGGAGGTAAAATTATATTCTAATATTAATTTAGATACTATTTAAGTTTTTAATAAAAATTATTTTGTTTAGTTGCGTTTAAGTAGCGAATCCATTGTTACTCCGTTTATTGTCTTGGACACCAAGGCTTTGACAGAATTTACTGACGTTGTTAAAAATTTATTAAAAACTAAGCAATTTATTATACTTATTCCCAATTCAGGTAGGTCGAATAAATTATTTTATTAAAAACATGTTATATATATGTACTTTTATTTAAAAATGTTTTACAGTAATTAATGATTTGGATGACTTAAAAAAGCGTAGTGAAAACGCTCGCAATGTTATTCGTTGGTTAGAACATGAGTTTACTGTTGGTAATCGCTTTTTACGTGCCCAGCGTGACAATGAAAATTTGCCCTTACCTCTTCTAAAATTGCCAAAGAAAATGGGTAAGTACTTAGTCGAGTTTTATCTGGTCTTTTTGTAGGAACACAAATAAAAATCAAATTAATTTGTATTCACAAATAAAGTCCAGACCTAATTAACTTCTGAATACATATATTAAACTGTTATAAAATAATATAAATAGAAGTTGACACTTATATATATTATTTTTATTATTTTTTATTTTTTATTTTATTATTTTATTATACATATTATATATTTTATATATTTTATATATTTTATATATTTTATATATTATATATATTATATGTATTATATATATTATATATATATTTTATATTTTGTATATATTATATATTTTATATATATTATATATTTTATATATATTATATATTATATATATTATATATATATATTATATATTTTATATATTTTATATATTTTATATATTTTATATATATTATATATATTATATATATTATTTATTTTATTTATTTTATATATATTATATATTTTATATATTTTATATATTTTATATATTTTATATATTTTATATATTTTATATATATTATATGTATTATATATCTTATATATTTTTTATATTTTATATGTATTGTACATTTATAATATGTTCGTTATAAATTGTGATGAATTTTTAATTTGAAATGATTTTCTTCATTTAGATCGGGATACTTTCACCTTCATACAAATTGTAAACTTTTGCAATCATCTTGTGGCAAACTACACCGATGGGAAATGCCCTGAGTTTGGCATTAATGTTGTTACATATTTATCTGGCGATACAATTCCTGAAAAACAACGTCATATAACAAAATTTTGTTTGGCCGGACTTTTGGATGCCATACCTATACGTTATGAGCAAATATCAAACTATTATGCTAAATTAAAATTGAATAAAAAATGAGAGAACACAATGTTAAATGGGTAAAACGCCAACTGGGAGCGTCGTGCTTAAGTTCTTCGTAAACAAAACGTATAAGAAGTAAGGTTAAAAATTATAACAAAAATTTTAAAAAAATATTACAAATATTAAAATCACCGCAAAAAACAACAACAACGACAAAATACGGTTTAAATGGGTTAGTTAGAAGATAACGGAAGCGAGAATAATTTCGAAAATTCAACATACGTCAGCAACCTTCACAATATATATACAATAACTTGTGTATATATATTGTACTTTAGCATAAACAAAGGAGAAATTCTTCAAGAAAAATTTATTAATTTTTTCATAAAAATAATAATCCTAACCGAAACGTACGTAAACTTTGTAGCAGTAACCGCAGCCACAGCCACAGCCACAGTAGCGACGTTAGAAGCGATTGCAGTTTTATTTTTACAACAAAATTACTATTAATTTATATTAGTACTTACATTTGATATCACACATTAAATTATACACATATAAACGTACATATATTGGTATGTGTTTTGTAATAAAAATTATTTATTTAATACAGAACGTATTAAACAAAAAACATGTGCGTACTTACAATGTGTATGTAAGAAATTTTGCTTGTGTGTTGAGCAGTCAAGTTACGTCGTTACAATACGTCACGTTAGTGTTTATGCTAATGTATTAACAGAAACTGCGTTTACATTACAAGCTGCCAAGATTTTCAAATGTGCAGTTTAATTTGTCGTTTATAAGTAGAATTTTGTTGCTCCTTATAAAATAATAATTTCTTTTCGGCGAAAGCAAAAAAGTAAAAAAAAAATCTTAAAAAAATCACAAAAATCAAAAAATCAAAAAAAAAATGAAAAAATGAAAAAAAATCATTTAACAAAAAAAAAAAAATATGTATACATACTGAAAGTAAGCAGAATATTTACTTAAATATAACCTAAAGGAACACTGAAAAAAAATTTTGCTTTTCAAATTTTCATTTCATGTAAAAATATATAATATGGCAACGCATTTAATTATTTATATTTATTTATTTTTGTACATTTATTTTACATTTTTTTTATTATTTTTTTTTTATTATTTTTTTTTTATTATTTTTTTTTTATATTATTTTTTTTATTATTTTTTTTTTATTTGTTATTATTTTTTTTATTATTTTTTTTTTATTATTTTTTTTTTATTATTTTTTTTTTTATTATTTTTTTTTTATTATTTTTTTTTTATTATTGTTTTTTTATTATTTGTTATTATTTTTTAATTATTATTTTTTTTATTATATTTTTATTATTTTTTATTATTTTTTTATTATTTATTATTTTTTTTATTATTTATTTATTATTTTTTTTTATTATTTCCTTATTATTTAATTATTTATTATTTATTTATTATTTTTTTTTATTATTTACTTATTATTTAATTATTTATTATTTATTTAATTATTTATTATTTATTTAATATTTTTTTTATTTATTTATTTGTTTTTTAATAAAATTTAATTTAATCGGGCTCAGGGTCGGTTATTTAATAATAAAATTGTTAATAAATAACACATTAAATTTTTTTATTATTAATCAACAATTTGAGTTTCAAATAACCGAGCTTAAGCCCAGTTAAATTAAATTTTATTGAAATGTAGATTGAAATAATAATTATTTATTTATTGTTTCATTTATTTTTTTATTTATTTTTATTTATTTATTTTATTTATTTATTGTTTTAATTATTTTTTTGAATTTGTTTTTTTATTTCTGTTTTTATTTTTCTTATATCTTTTATTTTTGTTTTTTTTTTTTATATTTTTTATATATTTTTTATATATTTTTTATATATTTTTTATATATTTTTTATTTTTTTTATATATATTTTTTTTTATTTTTTTTATATCTTTTTTATATCTTTTTTATTTTTGTTTTTATTTTTTTTATATCTTTTTTATTTTTGTTTTTATTTTTTTTATATCTTTTTTATATCTTTTTTATTTTTGTTTTTATTTTTTTTTATATCTTTTTTATTTTTGTTTTTATTTTTTTTATATCTTTTTTATTTTTGTTTTTATTTTTTTTTAATTTTTTTTTATTTTTTAATGGAAATGTTTGAACCTTAAAATGCATCTATTATAAATTTTTAGGAATAAAGAAAAATTTCCATCAAATTATTCATTCTAAGAAACAAAGATTAATTGATGTCAATAGATTGTTTTATTTCTTAATTACTTATTATCTTTCAAATTTAAAATAAATATTTTGTTTAATTTTAATATTTTTTCGATCTATTCCATTAATTTAACTAAATTCAAATTTTAATATACAAAATCGAATTTAAAATTATATTAAAATTGAAAATTGATATATGTCATATATATATTTTTACATTTAAATGAAATTGCTTTCTAACAAAATATGCTTAAAAATTTAAAAAATGCTAAAAGTGCAAAAAGAGGAATCTAATTTATATATACGAAGAGGAAAATTTTTTATTTCGATATTTTTATTTTTATTACATTATTGAATTTACAAGAAAATAATTGTTTAAATTTGAACTCAAATATAGAATTCTCTCAAATGCAATATAAGTAAAATGAACAAGTTTTCTTTTGTTATTTTTCTTTAAGCTTAAGAAAATTCTTGGATTTATTCATTTTTCCTTTTCTCAATTAAAAATCATATATCCTTGATATATTATTTGTTATATTTCATATACTTTTTTTTATTAATAAATAAAATAATATTTGTAATTGTTGTTTTTTTTTTTACATTACTTTTATATCTTTTATTATTTTTTATATTATAAAATAATTTTTGACTTTTTGTATTTATTTTTTGCAAAAAAAAAAATAATATTTAGATATATATATATATATATAAATTTTTGTTTTGCACATTTGTTTTGTATGTTTCAATAATTTTTGTTTTGGATGTTATAATTTTTTTTATTTCAAATATGAAACAGATTTATTTTGCAATTAAATTAAATTAATAAAATTCAAAATTAGATACTAATTAATCAAAAGATAAATTCATCAAATAAAACATACAAAGTTAATTACAATTATTTTAATAAAAAAATTTTATATTTCAATAGCTTCCATAAAAACAATATATAGTATATGTTTTTATATATAAAAATAACAGGAAAATTATATTTTTATATTAGTTATATAAAATTATGATTATTATTTTAAATACATTTTAACGTATATATATGTATATATTAGAAAAGAGTTAAATTAATTTTATTAAAAAAAATTTATTGTACCAACATTGAAAGTTATATAGTTAGATATAATGGAAGATAGAATGGAAATTTTGACTTGTTAATGAAACTTTGCTCAGTTTTTACATTACTTTTAAAAAAAAATAAAAGTATTTAATCAAAATAAATAGTTATATAATTTAGTTAAAATTATAAATCACTTTTTATTATCAAAACAAAAAAAATAAAACTAATAATTTAAAGGACGAACAGGGTTTAAACAGAAAAAAATATACAAGGTTTCACTATGCAGAATATACATATATACGTATTCAAATGGTTTTTTCAGAACACATTATGTACATGTGTATATTCATTATTTATCAAAATATAAATACAGTAATTTTTTTTTGAAATATAAAAAAAATATATAATATATAATATATGTAATATATGTAATATATATAATATACATAATATATATAATATGTATAATATATATAATATATATAATATATATAATATATATAATATATGCAATATATATATATATATATATATATAATATCAAAATAAAAACATATTAATAAATACAATTTTAAACACAATATGTATATTTTATAATTATTTTAAAAATATGAATAACACAAAAAATGGAATGAATAAATAAAAAAAATATTTATAATGTACTGAATATAATATGTATATAATATGTATATAATATGTATATAATATGTATATAATATTATATAATGAATTCATTATAATATAGAACATCATAATGAATATAATATATATAACATAATTAAAAAATATCGATTATTTAATAATAGATATAATATAAATAAAGCATAAAAAAATTAATATATGTAAAATGTTATATTGCTGCTGTCGTAATCCGGATAGATCCACTAGTATTGTTCTTGTTGAGAAGGGTGAGCTGAGCGGCACTTAAATTTCTGTGCAGGAAACTAGTTGCAATATGTAGATGCAGTCACTTCTGGATCCTGTAGTATATTACAATGCGTTACATATACATATAATTAGCAATTTTATGATTTTAATATATATACGTTATTAGACGTGCTGTCCCTACTCATATAGGCCGATGAACATCAAATACGAAACAACAATAACTTAAACAACGATTAGAGACAAAATAAAACTAATTAGAAAATCAACAACGAAATAGCAATACTGGAAAACGCAGTACTGGGTCAACTCTTTTTATTATATTTTATAAAAATCAGTCAACCTTGTAAAATAGATAATAGTAGAATATATATATAACTAATAGAAAATAACACTGAAATATATAATATAAAAACAATAATATGTATATGTGTACATGTATCTGTAAATTGGATTAAAATAAGTTTGAACAAATTTCTTTCATTATCATTATCATTATTAGTAGTTGTTACCATTAGTTACTAGCTATGTCTGTGACTTTAGCATAGAAACTCGGTAAAGCATCGCCATCTAAAAATATAATTAAAATACTGTTGAATTATGTACAGAGTTTACGAAATAAAATATTTACAAATTACGTTTGCACAGAGTTTATAAATATTTATTTAATATATTAAAAAAAAAAAAAACAAAATATGTGTATCACTATATATTAAAGAATAACAAACTTATGAATGATAATTAACAACTTTAATTAATATTATAAAATTAAATTAAATGAAAAAAATTGAAAAAATAATTAAAAGAAATAACTTAATAAAATAAAATAATAAAATTAGAGCCGAGTTAACTTTATATTTCGGTAAACTGAGTATTATTTCCATTCATGTTCATTAAATATAGAAAATTTGGTCAGTTTAACTGAATCGAGATTTTGTTAATTTATCGATTTTCTTTGATTAACTGATGGTTTGATGGAATTTTAATAAATTCTCTTTAATTTTACGTGGGTTGGTTTTTATTTTTTTTTTTTTTTTGCAAATAAGAAATTCAACTGACAATCTATGGAATTACATTTTTGCCTAAAATAAAATTCTAATTAATTGTAAAATTGTATAATATAATAGAGTTCCTATTTGTTCACTCATGAGCAGCACACTCATGAGCAAGAGTTAATTATTACGAGAGTACAAAATTTGCGTGAGCTCATTTATAACTTAATGGCTGCTCTTGCTCATGAGTGTGAGCTTCTGTAATTGGGCTCGTTCGTATGCGCGAGAGAAGAGAGTCGCTCATGAGTAAGCAGAATGAGCAGAAGAGAGTCGCTCATGAGTAAGCAAAAACGAACTCTGATAATAATAATTATTATGAATAAAAATGAACCTAACTAGAATCTAAATTTTTTTATCTATTTATGATAAAGATGTTTTAATACAAAATATTTTTTAACTTAATTGTTAATTGTTATATTATATTATATTAAACAATCAGACATTTTGACAGAATACTGGAATAACTACTATGATTTCTGTTAATCATCAGTTAATCAACTAACTTATCGGAGTGGAAAATACTGAATTTTGAAAATCTTCGAACAATTTACTAGTGATTTAATTGGGTGTGAAAAGTCCGGTATATCTATGGATATATGTATGTATGTATATCTTTAGACATTATGTGTATATACCTAGTGTAAAATAAGGTTTAATATTGCATAGTTATATATATACATTACATCTATTGCATAAAAGTTGTACAGATATATATACATAAATATATATAATACATATATATTGTATAAATACATCTAAGACAGTTACATGAATACAAAATTTATATATATTTATATGTGCATAAATATCTTTATTTTATAATATATAATATATATATATATATATATATATATATATATGCATAAATATCTCTTATTTATATATATATATATATAATATATATTATATATATATATATAATTATATGGCATAAATATAAATATCTTTATTTTATATATATATATATATATATATATATATATATACATATATATATTTAAACTTATTTATATTTACACATATTTATTTATATTTTGTAATGTAATGCTTGTAAATGAGAAAGTTTATACATATTTATTCAAACATACATATATGCATAGTAAAAATATTTATGTAAATTATAATATAAATTAATTCAATAGAATAAAATACATGATAAATATAATAACATATATAAAACTATATTATTAAAACTATATAATAAAGAGACAACCTAACATGAAGAATAAATGAAATAATTGATAATAATGAATTATTTTAACTTCATTAAATATAATAATTATTAATAAATAATGTTAATATAAATATGTGAAAATTCAGGTTATTTTCATTTGATTTATTACACAGACTAATATATATGAAAATAAACATATATAATCAAAAATTTATTTAAATTAAAAAAATATTTAAAACCTAAACTTAAATTCTAAGTTATTTAAAACAAAATTATTTGCTTATATTTGTGTTTTATTTAATTAAAAATACAAATGGTAAATTTACAAAATAAAAAGACATTACAACGGATACGTTTCGGGGGTTTAAATGACAATGAATTTTAAATCAAAATTTTAGTTTATAATATTAAAAATTTTTATGAAATACTATATTACAATATAAGATTGTTATTAAACCCTTATTAAAATGTTAAAATTTCTTTTTAAAAACTGTAATATTTGTTTGAAACTAAATTTAAAAATTAGTATTTAATTAATATATATATATATTGAAAAGTGGTTTGTTAAAAATGTTAATGTTGAAAATCAAATATTTATGAAAACTTTAGGTTAATATCATCATCATTGGTTCCTTTGTGTCTATTTGGTACAAAGAACCTCGGTAAAGCATCCTCATCTAAATAAATTTAAGTCTTATATTTTTAAATGTAAAATAAGTAAAAATATATGATAACATAACTTTTAAGCATATAATTTTTACGTTATAAATGATATGTTAAATATTTTTATATACTATATTTATATATATATCGAACTTGTATATTTGATTATATTAAGTAATTTTATATAGGAAGCATAACCAAAAAAAAACAGTAGAGCTTCCTTAATATAAATCAATTTATTATGTTATCTTCAAAATCAAATCCTATAGAATTAGCTAGTCTTAAACTAGCTCAGATATTACTTTTTTTTGTCATTAAGTTTATTAAATAAACAAAAAATCATTTTATTTTTCTTACAAATGAAATTTCTTGTATGTTTACTTGATGAATTTAAATTTAAAAAAGTTTAAAATATTTTATTGCAACCAGATGAATTTCTTTATAGATGAATCATTTGATTAAAATGGCTCAAAGATTTAGATTATATAATATTTTAAATTTGTTTCTAATAATTTGTTTTAATAATAATTTTTATTTATTTTATATCCGGCTATAGATCACTTTATGTTAAAATTAAAATTAAACATTCTTGAGAGTCATTATTAGGATCGGGATCTAACAGGATCAGGATCTAACAGGAACAGTATATAAAAGGATCAGGATCTAACAGGATCAGAATCTAACAGGATTAGGATCTAACATAAACTAATATTTATGCAATATAGACAACGGAATCAAGAGCATGACGTTTTGATATAGATTTCATTAATATTAATTTATGTTAAATCCTAATCCTGATGATGACTCTCAAAGAGAGTGGAAATATACATTCAGATATATTTTATTAATATTAATTTATGTCATATCCTAATCCTGATGATGACTTTCAAGTAGAATCGAAATATAGAATATATTAAAACATATTAAACAAACGTTCAATTTTAATTTTAACAATATGTGACCTATAACCGGATTTAGATTATATAAAAAAAATTTTCTCTTAAAACTTTCCTCCTCTGTATATAAAAACATGCATATAATATAATAATTCAATTAATTCCAATTATAAAATTGTAATATTGTTGAAGAAAGCAAATTTATATATAAAAAAAAATTAAAAATTCTGTTTTAAAAAAATAACTAAAAGCGCATACATTATTTATAATAAAAAATTATACATATAATTTTATTATATGATCAACAGTACATTTATATTTATTTTAAAAAATATAATACAATTTTAAATAAATAAAATAAATTTGTTGAGTTTTTAAATTACCCACATTCTTACAATTGTTTCTAAATATTTATAATTTTTTTTTAAATAATTTATGTACTATTTTCATGTTTATAACCACAATAAGAAAAACTTTTTTTTGTTATTTTGTTAAACAGCTATAACATTTTTAAAATGCGTTATATATTTTAAATATGTGAAAAAGTAATATTTATTAACAAGCACAAATTAAAGTTTATACATTTTAAAATTGAGATAAAATTGTATGAGTTTATTAAAAAAAAATTAAAATCTTATATGCCATACTTTATATAAAATACAAGTGCAACTCATTTTTATTTTATTTATTTTTAATAAAATATTTTCTAGATCAGTTTGAAATATATAATTTATAAATTAATAATTTGTCTATTATTTAGAAATATTACCATGTTGTTCGGACACAATTTAAACATAGTAATAAAGTTTATATTATACATATATTATTTTTTATTACCTAAATTCGATAATTTAAAAATATTTTATTTTATGCAATATTATATATTTTTAAAATTTGACTTTAACAAAATAATATAATTATTAATTTTATGCGTTACTCAAAGTGAAAGAAATTCTTCCAAAACTATAGTAATAATATACTATAAACTAAAATTATAAAAAATTATTTATTTTCACTTTATTTTTTTTAACAATATGCTAATAAAATATCATATATATAAAATTCAAATTTAAAAAATTTTTAAAATTTCTTAGTGAATTTTTCTTTTATATAACACTTCAATTTATTTTTTTAAAAGAAATTATTGCTATTTACTATTGACCTTTTATTTTTATTTTTAATTTATTTTTTTGTCTGTTACGATGCAATTTACATTTTTTAAATTATAACTTTAACATAGTATAATAATAGTTTATTAATATTAGTTGGTAGCAAAATTATTTTTTAACATTTTTTTTCTTAATATTGTAATATTTTTATTTTTATTTTAACAATTTTTTATTTTAACAATTATTTTTTTTTTACTATATTTAATTTTATTATATTTAGTTTCATTATATTTAATTTTATTATATGGTCAACCGAAAATTTAATGAATTAAAATAATATAAAACATATTTTTTTTGTTGCAGTTCACTACTTTTCGAAAAACCATTTTATTATATATAATTTTATTATATTTTCATTTCATTATATTTAATTTAGTGATTTTTCATTTTATTTTATTATGTATTATTTTATTATATTTTATTTTATTATATTTTATTTTATTATATTTAATTTTATTATAATTTATTTTTTTATATTTTATTTTATTATATTTAAATTTATAATAATTCATTTCATATTTATTTCAATTAACATTAATTTTGTTTTTGATAATTATTACTATAGCCATTTTTTTCTGCAAATATGAAAAATTAATTTAATACTAAAATTTGAAATTTCGTATATTAAATTATTATTACAAAAATAATAATAAAATAAATGTACATCTTCATTTTACTTTTTTAAAAATAATATAATATTAAAATTTATTTTATTTAAAATATCAAACAGTGTCTCTATAATAATTACATGTCTGTATTTTTTGTATAAAGTGGTGGAAATTATAATTTAAAATTTTAGTGTAATATTTTTATAAAATAAAAAAAAAAAGTTTTGTCTTTTAAATTATATTATATTTGTATAGTCTATAATTTATGATGTACTATCCATTTTTTTTAAATTTCAATCAAATCATTTAAATAAATTATTTGTTTTTAAATTTTTTCTTATATTAATATAATAATAACTGTTCATTACTTAAATTTCAGTTTAAAAAGATATTTAAAATATAATGTTTCAAACACCATTATTTTAAATATAATATTTATTTAAACTTATTTTTATTATAAATTATTAGATGGTTGATAATAATTTTTTTTTGTCGAGGTAAGATGCTATGAACTATTTTTATTTTCTCTATTAATAATTAAATAATGAATTTTAAGTGGTTTTTGATTACTTGTTGATGCGGAATTACCTTTTAATTTATTGAATATCAACAGAGCTCTTCTGTGATTCTGGTGATTCTATTCAAATAGATGGAAGGGTCTCCATTTTAAAATTAATGGACTTTTAGTTTTTGTAACTTATTTGGCCTGCAAATATGTGACAGCTTTTCCATAGTCCTTCATTTTGTTCGCATCACTATAACAAATTGTTCTTAAAGCAGTTGGAGTTTCACTCAGAATTTTCCCAGTGTCAGCAGGTTTTTCGCCAAGTTTAAAACGTTTTAAAATGTCTATCTTTTATTCAAAGAAAATTTGTTTTCGCTTTTGACTCACTTTTATACTTTATAAACTAGAAATTAACCTTTTCATTTCACTACACAAATGTAAACTGACACCTTTTAACAAAAAACTTAATACCTGTAAATCCTCTTTTAGAAAATGTGATCCACAAGAAATAAAATGGGATTCCCCTTTTTATGCATACATTAAAAAACGTCATAAATCGAAACCCTATCGATACAATTTGAAGCCAAAATTTATTTTTTTTTGGCGACACAAATAGATTCAATGCAAATCGTGATGACTCAAATCGAGACGACTCAAATCGTGGTGACTTAAATCGGGGCGACTCAAATCGGGGCAAATCGAGGTATTAGTGCATTACTTTTTTTTAAAGAAATAGTTATAAATAAGATGCCCTGTACATGGAATACAAAATTTTTTTTTTAAATATTGAAAATGGAACGTAATTTCTATTTATAATAATTTAATAATTATAAAATATTTTATTGTTTTATGAAGTGTAAATTAATTAAATTAATTAAGCAACCAAAGTTGAATTAAGTTATATATGTTAAAGTATTATGGCCTTCTTCTTTAATATAATTACGACCTCATGTATTTTAGATTAAACTGTGCCTGTATAGTTGACATTAATTGTATTAAGTATAATTTTATTTAATATATGAATCAGATATATAAAAATGAATAAACTTGTTATAAATGATGAAGTTTACAATTCCTTTGATAATAATAATAATTGCGCTATAATTTAAAAAACAGTAATAGTTAACAAATATTTTCACGCCATTAAATAAAATCTGTTTATAATTATATATATTCTATGTCACTGAAAATTATTTTCTTAATTATTAACCATCTAAATTATAACTCCATTTGGTGGCACAAACTTATTGATCCATAGCCTACACCAATTAATTTTAAAGTTTTTTTATTGATACTTGTAAATTTATTTGTTTGAAAATTTAAACTAATTAATATTAAATAAATTATAATTTCTACCACTGTGTAAAAAATTATATCTTGTTTAGCTGATTATATGTACTAAAGTTATTAATTTATATATATAACTTGTTAAAATATTTTATATTATTTTTTAATTATTTAATAACCTTGATTAATTATTCATAATTAAATAAAAAAAACTATTTACTTTTAATTTGGATTTTCAATCAATTTATTTTGTAATAAAAACTTTATTACAGGTATTATCGTTCTGGTAAAAATCCTAATAAATTAATGCAATTTAAATAAGTGCTAACTTTCTTTATCTACTTCGGAAACTACAATCCTAATTTGAGATGTTATTTCATATATTATATCATCTATTATCTGTCTATAAGATGAAAGATTTATCTATAAGATTTATCTAGATAGAATGGAAAACAATGCCTGCTCTATATCTTTCTTTGAGGTGATCAGCAATAGGTTTGCATGGTTTTAAGAAATTCGAATATTTCCTAAGACCACTGATAATGAGTACTTGATAATACTCGAAACAGCGTCTGCCAAATTTCAATAAATTAAATAAAATTTTTGTCCTTGACTTTTCTTTGCTATTCGAATCCATCTAACTTTTAAATAGTTTCTTTTCTCGGCAGGAAAAAAAATTAACAAACTCTAAATATTTTTTGATGTGTTTCGGACATAGCACTACACTACAATACTGTACTGTTTATTTTCCTTCACTGGTTTAAATCATATCAGACTCGTTACTCTATTAGAGTATAGCATTTTATGGATATATATTTGGTGTCTAATTACTAAGCCTTCTGAATTCTGATGTCTGCCTTCCCCTTGATAACTGGAATGGGTTTAAAGTACAGTATTTTATAGGTATAATATAGATAGAGTATAGTATTTTTTTGGATGTATATTTGTTGTATAATTACTAATTACCTTTTGAGTTCTGATGTCTGCCTTCCCCTTGATAACTGGAATGGGTTTATAGTACAGTATTTTATAGGTATAATATAGATAGAGTATAGCATTTTTTGAATATGTATTTGTTGTCTAATTACTAAGCCTTTTGAATTCTGATGTCTGCCTTTCCCTTGATAACTAGAGAATAGGGTTTCAGCTCATGATTATAATGGTTCAGTAGCTGGAATTTGTTCATTTTGCATTCCTTACTAAGCCTTCTGAATTCTGATGTCTGCCTTTCCCTTGATAACTAGAGAATAGGGTTTCAGCTCATGATTATAATGGTTCAGTAGCTGGAATTTGTTCATTTTTCATTCCCTAGAGGTGGTTTTAGCGGATTCAAGTCTCACACTGTGACCTTATCATCTAAGGTACTTCCACTTACCGAAGCAAAAAAACTATATTATATTATATTAAGTAAATAAAATCTGTAAAGTTATTTAAGTAGACATTGATTTTTAAATTTAAATGTAGTTAATATAATATAGAAAGAAATTTTAGTTTGAAATGAAGTAAATAAAAATTTTCAAAATAAAATAGAATTCGTTTTTGGTTCCGTTTTGGCTCTATTTGGCGAGTAATTTTTCTTATACTGATGCACTTCTGAAAAAACTTAAAGCTTACTTTGGCATAGATTACCTCTGAAATATATTTTTTTAAAACAGAAAATATATTTTTGTAGTCTTTTATGGTAAGCAAGCCAGAGCTTGTTTATATGTCAATATTAGCCTGCTTTTTAATTTGCTAAACATTGGGCTAACTTTGTTATAAGTCACTAAAATCACTAAGTAACAGATCGTAAAATGGTGGAAGAAGAAGCACCAGAAAAAGAACCCGGACTTCCAACTATGGAGGAACTTGATGATACTGGCGAAATTGAGCTTTTACCGTTTTACAATGATGAGGACCTGTCTAGTGAAAATAGTGACGATGATATTGAAGGTATTACTTAAGGTAATATAAATACAAATATATAAAAATCATTTTTTTTTCTATTTTTGCAGACTTGACTTCGGAAGCTTCAGTAAACGAGAATATTGAATATATTGCATCAAATAATAACGCTGAGTTAGAGTCCACTCCAAACGAGGATCAGAATATTTTGTGTAAAATCTGTCACATCAATTGTGGAGCAAATTATGATACCATGATCTACATTATAAGTTTCCCTTCTGAAGAGAATGACATCATTGAAATATCTTCCCTCTTTGAAGAATCGTCTTGAGGTACTTCATCGCTTTTTTTACACCTTTAGGATTTAGTTCAATTACGATGAATATGAAGCTTTCTAAACTTTTTGTAAACGCCTTAACGATTAAATTGATGTCTTGAAACGTATAAATTGTAAGTATTAAGCAAAGTAATCATCGGCATTGTCATCTATATTAATGTTACAATATTGTAGAAGTGAATGATGTGAAAAAATTGGATTGGACTGAAAATGAATATGGAAGCCTATAACGTAAATAATAATATTTTCTTAAAATTTTTTTTTTAACCAAAAGTGACTGATACTCGTATATATACACACAACTTTGGCTAATAAAATGCAAAATATACAAAACTGAGAATCAATTCTAATAATATTTTTTTAATTCAAAATTAAACACTTAAATCGCAAGACTTTGCAGTAAATCTTATTTTTTTGGAAGTAATAACTGATCTGGTAATGCCATTCATAAGAGCTGGTACTTCAATCATATGAAGTTATGGTAATTTTTTTTTTTTTTATTATATTATTAAAATTGCACCTAGTCTACTTAAACTAATTAGCAAAATATCGAATGACATGCTAAGAGATCTTAGAATAGATTCGGTCAAAAAATACATAAGGGACAGAGCTCTGAAGCTATATGCGAAAACCGACAGGCGGCCCTACTTAACACTATCTAATCTCAGAGTAATCACTAACCGCATGGGACGGTACGCAGATTTTAGATCAGTTATTGAATAATCACGAAGCTTATTAGGAACACACAAATTAGTCAGTGAGATGGGCAGGACTCTGCAGAAATCCCCCAATCATCATTAACCGCACGGGGTGGTACGCAGATCTTAGATCAGTTATCGAATAAACACGAAGCTTATGAGCAATACTTAAATTAGTCAGTGAGATAGGTGGGATTCTGCAGAAACCTTTCAACTATTAAAGAGTGAAAATGCCCAGATGCACTAACAAGGCTTAACATAAGACTTATAATGATTAATGTATTTGGATAATAAATCAAACGGCTTAGTTCGTTTAAGTCGACGTATTAGTCCTTCTGTTTTAAGAAGGGATGATGCTTCTGCATTAAAATGGTGCTGAAGCCTCTGTTTATGTACTGTAATATTTAATTAAATCTGCTACCGTTGGCATGTTTAAAGGACGATGTAGGTCACTATTGCGGTTATACTAAGGACCATTGGCAATGACTCTTAGCATTTTGTTTTGAAAGCGTTGGATTAATTCTCTATTTGAGGTAGGTGTTCAACCCCACAGTTGTAATCCATATGTGCAAACAGGTCTCAATACCTGATTGTAAATCATAATTTTGTTTTCCGCTAATGAATAGTTATGGTAAATGTATGATTGATAAGTTATATGACAGGTGAAGTATAGTATGAGCTCTTATCAGGACACTCATATAAAGTTGTTTTGCATTAACCTGAGTATTATCTTGAAAAGTTCGATGTGATAATACTTACAAAGATTTTTTCACTGGATTATGAAATACTTAAGATTAAATATTTTTATTAAAAAATGCTTGATACAAATATGTGAATAGTGAATAATAATGCAAACATATCATAACCCATTCATTAGATTGATTATCTGCTTATTATTATTTTGTACATGTTTTCGCCCTAAAAAATACACAATCGAAACGTGCCTATAATCTAGAACGGAATTTGCAGTGTTTTGAACAGAAACTAAAACCATAATTGATTGAATTGGAATTCGAATTGAAATTGGAATTGATTAATCGTTTCTTGGTTCATTAGTTCAACCATAGCAGCGAGTGGCCGTCCTTTTCATATCTGAAATACAAGTATCTGCCTGTGCGGAAGCTTGTTTTTGTGCTCATGTAGATATATGATTCTAATTTTATGGTAGCTTATTTATTTATTTGTTTGTCTGTTCATTGCTGGCTTGTTTGCGTACATGTAACCAACTAAACAATTAACCACAATTATGCAAAACTAATATCTGAAGCCGAGATACATACACTATTTGGAGCTTAACATTTTGCATGGAAATGCGATACAATAGCAGCGCATCAGTGGCAGCAAAAACATCGTTTGATAAACGTGAACAATTGTCAAATGGCAAATTTGAAGCCATAAATTATCAAATTCTCACAATAAAATTACATAACATGTACGAAAACTATTTTTGAAAATGCACGCATACAAGCCGAACGGCCAAAGGACCAAAACTACATTGAAACATTGAATTTAGATAGAAACCCAGCGGGATTAGAATAAGTGAATATATGTTGGGAAAAGGTCATTTCAAGATGTCGAGTGTTTCTTTTTACAAAATTTTTAAACACAATTGAGACTATTATTGACTTAACTATATAGTTTGATAAGTCTGCTGGATGGCACATGGACTTAACATATAAATTCAAAAAACTGGCGATACTTCGCAAAATTTCATGATATTTGAATGATTACTCATTAAGTCACATCTGTTTTAGTGACGCTACTTTTTATACTTTCAAAACAATGGATTCCAAAATCCCGTGATAGCAAAATTTTACCTTTAGAAGTTATAACCCGGTTCTACTCCATCCAGACAAATGGTAAAGAACGCATTGGTCGCCCAAACAAAAAAAAAGTGGTGACACCGACAAACATCAAGTCCAAAAAAATTGTAAGGTGAAGTTTCAAGAGATAGCTGGCACTTTAAAGATCTCAAAAGAATGTGACGGCTTCATTTTGCATGAACATTTGTCCACAAAAAAGCTACAAATCGATATGGGTGTCGCTTTTACGGACAGTGGACTTAAAACAACAAAGGGTTGATGATTCTGAGTGCTGTTCACAGCTATTGAACCTGTTGAAGTGAGATAAAGATTTACACCAACTTTTTACGAAACTTGGCTCTATAACGTCATTCCAGAGTCGTATCGGTAGTAACTGAGTGTATAGCAGGCGACAAACCTCACAAAAAGGTTCGAGTCCAAAAACGAAAAAGACAGCTAGCAAGGTTATGGTGTTTATATTTTGAAATGAAGAAGATTACGTTGCTGAAATAAGTCAGACTTTCCAAAAAGTTGTTTTATTGGTTATCTTACAAACTTATCAGTCGATGTGTTATATGTAAAGAATATAAATATATAAACTGTATCTTGACATATTTTAAATATTAAACTAGATACGGGATAAACACTCTCAGCCATAATCCGCGATATTTTGAAAGGAATCCAAACAAAAAGGCAATTTACAGTTCTACGATTTTATACCTATAAAGATTTTAATACTTAAAGAATATAATAGCTATAAAAATTAATATAGTTGGAGTGTTAAATAACTGACTTTCCACTCGGTTAAATTAACTTTACCATAATTGAAATAAAAGTCGAAAATATTAATTATTTATTAAAATATTTATAAAAATAATAATAATACTTATCTCATCTGTCACTGCTCGGGACTTGCCAGAAGGCAATCATGGCACATATAGGTAGATTCCTTTGCCGTCCGATATTATTAAACTAAACATAATACATAATAACACATTTCTTTTTAACGGATATTCATAGTAGTCAGTGGTAACATTAATAATACTCTGAAGTATTAATAAGGTATTTCGTGTTAATTAATCTCATATTTTGCTTGCTTTTTACTTTTCGGAGTACTATGGTGGATCTGTACTTAACTGTGGTGGATCTGTACTTATGAATCTGTCTAGAAATTATACTTTACTATTCACTTTGCTAAAACCATTTTAACATATCGTGTGATATTTTTAAAGAAATTAAATTCCGCATCCATGTTCAGTAAATGTAGTACCATTTACTGAAATTTTCTTATATTCAAATTTTAAAGCAAAAAATTTTGAAAGCGAAATATCCATATCCTCTTCAAGCTGTTTGAACAGCATTCAATATGATGGTTTGATAAAGTGTATATATTTTCGTCAGTGGTCTTAGTTTTTGGCTTCCATAACAATTTTCACTAATCATTTAAACCTCAACGGTCACACACATTTTTTACTATTGCTGATCTCTCCCGATTGTTATTCTTCAAATTTCCCGCTGGGGAGCTTCTTAAACATTCTAACATCCTTTTGCCTATGCGATTTGAAGGTATCATGCTTTCTTGAGTTTAGATTTAAGCTAAGTATAAGTAGATAACTTAAAAACTTGAACTAATTTATTTGATTTACTGCCAGAACTTTGATATTAAATAAAAAATATTTCACAAAACAGTACAATACAAACTTATTGATACAGTAAGTAACGTCTTCATCTTAAGTTTAGATCGTAAACTTAAGACGAGTAACGTCTTAAGACGAGTAACGTCTTAAGTTTAGATCTTAAAAAAGTATAAATTGAAACTATTTATTGAATTTCTTCTCTTAGAGAATAACAATAATTATTTCAATCTAAAATTCATTACAGGTTAACTATAATAAGTAGTTTCCATTTCTCGGTTCTCTACTTATTTCTAATTGGACTGGGAGCATAATAGAGAGGTGTGTGTTCCATGAACAGGTTGTTTAATAAAGGATAAAATGATAAATAATAATTTGAGTTTGGATTCAAATTATGGCGGGAGAGTCAGATATTTTTAGGCTAGTTGTAGTAGCAAGTTTTCTGACGAAAGAGTTAATATGGACCAACTTTTCTCAACGGTATTTTATCTAATGTTAGAGAATTCTAATTTGATCAATAGTACTCCAAGATTTATGTTTGCTCAAATAAAAAATCACATTTACGCAATAGTTTTATAAAGAGATTTTTTCGAACAGTAGTGAACTACAACAACAAAAATTCATTTTTATATTATATTAATTAATTGAATTTTTAGCTGACCATACAGCTGTTTTGAGTATTGCCATATACCCATCATCGGTGGTCTTAGAAATAATTCTTGCATTTAATTATTCGTAAATAATTTTTTGAGACTGCAAACTTCAGGAATCGAACTCTTGTCCTGCCAATAGTTTTATCAATGTCAATTTGTGTTGAACCTATAATAGATTTGAGTGTTTTTTTTAAAACTTGAGTATATCTGTCTTTCCGTATCTGGGTTGAGCACTGTGGGTTGCTTGAATAGGTTCGAACACAATATTATGGCATAGCATTTGCGTGATATGTATTTTGAACCGGTTGGCTGTTCGAGCAGCTGGAACATCTTGGATTGAATTACTAATCAAATTTTATTTTATTGTCTGAACTTTGCTATTAGGTATGAAAACTCTATTTAAATGTCTTCAATGGGACTTGTAACAGTTTTGGATTTTTTTAATGGTAATTTTCGATTATTTATTAGCAAATAGCTGGCTGTAGGTAGATTATGACTTAACTGGTATTTATTTCCACAGCATCGAGAATTTGCACAGAGAATACCAACAAAAAATCGGTGCTTTATGCATTTTTTTATGCTGGAGCAAGCAGATGTATCACACCAAGTTGAAGAGCAAGGTTAATCAACTGAGTAGCAGCGGGACCTGGACGTAGGGTCACACCGGTGGAAGTCTTAAATGACTAATAAGGATCCTACCTTGAAGTAATACTTATGTAGTCTCGGGATATGACAAGGTTTCTAGGAATAAGGGGGAATAGTTTTAGTTACCTGGGCGCCGGATTGTGGTCAGTGTGTAGGTATTACACTAGGCCTATAGCGAATATATACTGCGAGACCTCGTAATACTGTAAAGGTAAATAAATTGTAAATTTTATTTTAAGAAATATTAAATGGGTTTTTTTTGTTTTTTTTGTTTTAGTCTTTGTTTTTGTCTTTTGCTTCCTTAAAGTTATCATCTTTCTCTATAGACTGCGAATAGAAATTATGGAATTATGCAAATATACAAATGTGATTATCCCAATATAGTTATATAGATATTAGGATGAGTTTTTTTTTATGCATGCCTACAGAGTTAGAGTTACAAAATCGCTAATCTATGAAATACCAAATGTTTGCTTTGAATTGTTGCTGGCGCCTTTGTTGTTATTGCTCGCTTTAGAATTGTTGCAGTTTTATTGTTGCAATTTCATAATTTATGACTTCAAATTTGCCATTTGACAATTGCGAACGTTTATCAGTGTGAAGTTGTAGTGGCTTAATAGGCCACAGTTTAATATTAAAAATACCTTGGACTACAAAAGGATATTGTTTTGCATTAAAATTGCGTAAAATTGATTGCCTGTGCGGCGCGGCATAGTTTTTGTTGAGAGTTTAGTAGTGTAAAATTTGTATTACATTTTTAGCTATAATTTTGGTGCTTGGGAACCACTAATACGGCAGGAATCTGCTGCCCAAACATATCGCATGAGCAGGCACACATAAATTCCATATTCCAAATTCATATTCCAAATTTTCAAATTTCGGTTACAGAAATTATGACCACAACAATCGCAAATTATTTATTAGTATTGACTGCCTCGAAAAGTAATACAGAAATATTATGTGAGTGTATATCATAAGTTCATACAAATTAAGTAAACTCAAGTAAGAATAAACTAAAATTTAAATATAACAATTAGACTTAATTTTTTTTTAAATACTAATAAATTTATTTATTGTGTCTTCTCTAACAATTAGACTAACAATAAGTTGTAAAATCTTATCATTAATTTTATAATATTACAATTTTTATTTTAACTATACATTGTATAAAATAAAATAAAATATAATAAGTAAACCTTATATCACGAATCTCACTTAGATCAATGGGTTCAAAATTGGACAGCCAGATTGATACCAAATATCAATCTTGACTTGGCTCAAATGGAAATCAAGAGATGCAAATTACTATCTCACTCAGATGCTGACCGCACATGGATACTTTTGTAAGTAGCTGTACTGTATGAAAAAGATGGATATACCCGACTGCATTTGTGGCGATAGAGAATCTAATGACGCAAATTCCAAAAATAAAGTGGAAAAAATAAGAGCGTATCCAGAAAGTTGGCGAACGATCATATGTGATTCAAGTCCTCATATGTGAGTACTCATATGTGATGATATGAGACACCAAGAAAATGCGGTGAAAAAATGGTGGTCTGATTCGCTGAAGAGAGGGTGTTTAAATCCGTATACTATATATTAATGTTAGGGAATCGACGACGGTTGGTTTGACAATGCATAAAGCATTTCACTTCCTAACCACAAAAAAAAAAAAATGGGTTCAATATCATTGGAGTCAATGTTAGGTTGTTCATTAAGAAAGAAGTTCAACTTTATCAGATTACTAAAAAGAAAAGTGCGGCTTTTACTTCAACCTATTGAATATTAAATAATCGCTGAAAGGTCAGCTCTTTTTAGGTGGGAAGTAATAAATAGAAATGCGAGATTCCTTACTAAGGAATTAACATGTTCTCTCAGCCTTTTATTATATTTTCTTCTTATATTGTCAAATTCAGGTTTAACTAAGGGAATTTGTAGATCTCAGTGGATACTTTCATTTCTAATTAGATTTAATTTGAATACATAAGAAGATGTGGAAATATAGATTTCAAAAAGCTTTACTTCTGAAAACAGTGAAAAACCACAAAACGCAAAATTATTTTTTTACAATTTAAAAAAAAAATATTGTGTCTTCTTATTAGGCTTCTTAATTTATGAAAAGTGGTTATAAAGTTTTTAATGAAAATGGGTAAAATATGTTTATTGTATTAAAAATTTAGTCTAAACGATAACTACTCTTTCTTGAGAAATTAAGTAATTATGCCATTTACACAAAAGTTTTTGAAAATTATTTCTAACAAGAATCGATACCTGTACCGGTCTGATAAAGCTCGTGCACCATCTGAATTGAAAATAGTTAAAAAATCATGTTCCACTTGCCAATGGCCTATTCCAGTTGGGTCATTTTCATAAGGTAGAGCGCATGAATAAAAAATATGCTATTATGGATGCACTGAAGAGAGACATTGTTTAGGAATCGGGTAAAATACCGGAAGCATGCAATTCATTTTTTAATAAATTTTAGAGTTAGAGTGAATGGATTCTAAAATTTTGATTATTTCCACAAACTATTATAATTTGAAAGAATAAAAAATAATTTCACACAAAAAAGATGAACACGTGGAACATGTAACACTTCAATCGCCTGACCGTGTACAATGTACCACGCCACACATTGCTTTAAGTTCAATTGAAACATTGGCTCCGGTCTTTTGAAATTTTGTCCAATATACGGTCTGTCGGTATTTTCTGGCTATATAGAAATGCAATTTAAGTTGCTGCCTAAAATCATAGCACATATAAGTAAAAACGGCCAAAATGATATAATCAGAAACTCGCATTACATGTTGCATATTTTTAGGCTCAAAATTTAAAGAAATGCTTTGAAGGGCGTAACGAAAATATATTTTTCTATAGAAGCTGTCATCTCTAGCTCTTAATTTAAAATTTTAATTTTTTCTAAATTAAATCACAACAAAATATTCCAAGGTTTAAGGTTTCAAGGTTTAGTAGGTAGATTGACGCAGATTTACATTTTATAATATGAAATAAGAAGGTCACTATTAAAATTTAAAACTGCTTATGCAGTATACAGCAAACAAGCAATATTGGTATTGGTATTGGTGCCTATACATCTGATAACACAAATCAGATTATAGCGCGGTGCAGACTATCATACTGGTGTGTCATACGAGTTGCGCTCTCTCTTGCTCAAATTTCTTCTAGCGACCGAACTTGAACAGGTATGACACACAAGAGTAGGCAAAATTTTTGAAGAGTGCTTTTGCGGGTAATGTTGTGAAAATTTGTGTGTTTAAAATAAAATTTTAAAATTGAAAAAATTGATAGTTAACGTATAGGTTGCGCTTTGCTTATAATTGATTATAATTTTGTATATTTTATATATGCCGCGTTTTTTTTTGCGTTTTTTATATTCACAGCTTTGGACATCCCACAAACAGAGATTACTTTTGTTAACATTCGATGAAAGCATCTAAAAAGGCTTTATCTGCATCCATATTCATATTTTTTTTAGGTTTATTGGTCATTAAGCACAGTAGTTAAAATGAAAAGATCAGTAAAGGACCGTAGTTAATTTCATTCACTACCTGTAAAGTTTCTTAAGAAATTTTTCATAAATAGATCATACAAATAATGTATATATATATATACATAAGAATGTATATATCTTCATTGTTTTTCAAGAAATTTGATCATTTCCATATTTTTGTTAGTTAAAGGTTATTAACATTTAAAATTCTTTTATTTTAATAACAAGTTTTAACAAAGAAAAGCATATTTAGAATACAAAGTATTATATCTTAAATTTGGGTTATTAATTAATTGTTATTACGACCAATTTTCAATATGTTTTTTTATTACTGGGCTTAGATCATAAATTTAACGATGTTTATATATAGATGTTTTTTTAAAAAAAATTTTACTTATAATCATCGTTTATAAATTAAAATAAAAGAAAATAAAATATTTAATAAATTAAATAAAATATTTAATATATTACATAAAATATTTAATTGTATTTTAATTTTTTATAAGAATTTTATGTAAAAATTTATATTTTTTTTAACTAAAATACAATTAAATATTTAACACAAATTTATAAGTGTAATTTTAATAATAATAAATATAATAATAATAAATACAATAATAATAAAATAATAAAAAAACATATTAAATTCATATTAAAATTTTACATATATCACCTGCTCACAATAAATTTGCAAGGCAAAAATGCTCTTGTATGACGTATGAATCGTTAGGGGTGACAGACTATCATACACAACGCGTATGCGAGAGCTGTTCACCAAAATTTTGGTGAGCACGCCAACACGTTGGTAAAGGTGGCAGACTATCATACCTGTGTGTCATACGACGTTTTTCTCTCTCGTATGACATACCAGTATGATAGTCTGCACCGCGCTTATATCAAACGATTGAGCTATTCTATCACGTGCTGCTCTATTACGTGCTGCTCCAGCAATGTGTGAACGTTAATTCGGTTTTTAACAAAACAATCACTCATAGTTGGATCGGTAAAACAGGACAGGATTCTAGAATCCATTAACAGAAAAGTAGTTATGCTTAGTCATGACAATATCAGCTCATACATATCTTTGATGATTCAAAATAAAATGACAAGATTTGGGTAGGAACCTTCTGTGCATTTACCATCTTGCACCGTCTGAATAATATTTGTTGCGGTCTTTACAAAACTCTTCTTAAGGTGAAAAATTGATTGACCGAACGGTCACCGAAAATCATTTTGCCAAATTTTTCGCCAATAAACCGCAGAAGATCTAGACCGAGGGAACTATGAAACTATCTGCAATATGGCAAGAGATCATAAATAATGCCGAATGTATACTCGATTGAAATTGATAAATTTGAAACCTCGGATACTTTCTAGATTACCCATTATTTTCCCGTCAACATCATTATCAGTGTCAATGTAATTATCTATCAGAATGTTCATTTCAATTGATTACTATCAATTGATTTGTATTATATCAGTATCAATCAATATGCAAAGAACACCCTATTTGAGCGTCACTGGGACGATTCGAACGTATCCTGCAGTGGTCTTAGAAATGTTTACAGGACTTCATAGCCTTCACCTTGCGGTTAGGAGAACGACAGCCTGTGCGTAATTAAGGCTATCTAATTTACGCCAATTTAAAGAATGCAATCTAAAGGAACATGTGAAGATCATGGAAATCTTTTAGAACACACCGTGTCCAACGGTCTTCGAGAAGACAGATAAGAAGTTTTGTTTCTTCTGACACTTCAAAATGGACATAAAGGATCAAACTTCACGGAGAAACAACAAAGTAGATTTTGAAGAGGGATCATAGTTATGGTACACTAACTGTGTAGCATAACATGACTGTGTTCCGCAATAAGATGGCAGATATTTTGGCTAAAGAGGAAGCAAAAACACCTTTCATATGCCTGAAAACCTTTTGCAGTGTTAATCACCTCTTCAAAATCAGGCTAGTAAGCGAGGACTCAAAAAAGCATGCGACAGTCAAAGTGGCTTATTATTCCTGAACATATAAAGGCTGAAACTGTTCCGAACTTAAGCAGAACAGATACCAAACTTTACACGTGATACCATCTGAAAAATATTGGTCTAGTAGATAACGATTCCTGCCGACTCTCTCTCTCAAGAGTAAACGGAAACAGTGGCACACGTTCTAAGTGTCTGCCCAGCGCTGGCAAGACGCAGACTTAACTACCTCGGCAGTGGAATTTTGAGCCCTGAACACCTAGCTAAAATACGGTCTACAATTGTGACAAAATTCTTCAAAAGTTTGGAATTGGACTAGTTGGGCGAAAGGGTGCACAAAAGAACTTACAGGTCTAAAAAATTAAATCAAAATTTACTTCTAAACACTTCATCTGTTTGAAGGCGGAGGCAATTTAAGACCTGGTAAAAGAAGTATATTTTTAGTAAGGTTGACTTTATGGCATATCTACTATATCTACTACTTGTAGTATCTGTTAAAAATTTTTAAAAGATGTAAAAATTGTATTTTTTCATTATTCAATAGCATTAGCTTGCACTGCAATTCTCAAATTAAAGTTAAAACTCAAAAAATAGAAATAAGCAAATATGTTCCTTTTTGTAATTAGAGTTCCTCTTACAACTGAAATAGCGAAAAAATCTCTTGTTTTGTGATTACGAGTACAAAAGTAACAAAGTATTTTTAAGCTAAAATGAATGACTCTTAAGTGTTTATGACAGGCGAATAGATTTAACTTCACAAAGGCAACCAAAGGCTCAAAGTACCTTCACACGAAGCTGCACATCGCAGTAGCACATATAGACTCTAGGAGTGCACAAGTGAACCGATTCAAGTATATGGTATTCCAGCGCTCCTGCAGCATAATTACAATCTTCTGCGTATTAACAGCATTTGAATTGCAAACAGGAGTTATAGAAGCAGCAATTTCATATGAGCGGAAATTCCAAAACTCTGACAAAAAACTTCATTAAATTCGTTGATTGTTGGAAATTCCTCACAGAATCATGTTTTATGGCAGCGAGTAATTATAATGATTCATGCTTTGTGTGTGCAAATTATGGAAATATATTCTTCAACTGTGGCTGCAACCTACTGGAACTGAATTTTGATAGATATCTATTAATTGTTTTAATTATCGAATACAAAGTAACTTGCACTCACAAAAAATATCACAAAAAACTGAATAAATGTGCAATTTTTTCCTTATTCCAATTAATGCAATCATAATTTTTTATATAATAGCATAACAAGGATGTGTGATTTTACCTACTGACATATAGGATATTTAGGTTGACTTGGTCTGATTTGGACAAAAACGCACTAGTCAGCTACTTCAACTAAGGCGAAACCTACTCAGCAACACGGTATCTGTGCTTTCGGGCCACTTCGAAATAAGAGGGAATGTTATGAGACTTGGTTTACCCTATAATGACTTTTGTCGCTTTCGTGAGTCTGAGGGTGAAAGAAGACCCTGCTTCATCTTTTGTGTCAGTGCTCTACCTCCTTTCTGATGAGAAAAATTTGCCTATTGAACAGTTCATAAACTCTTAAAATGATCGTGTTTACTTACCTAAACTCACTGCCTTTCACTGCCATTTAAGATCACGAATGGCCACCCAAAGTAATTTTCCATCTCAAGAAATGATATGGGTAGTTGTGACTGCCGATGAACGCTCTTCAATCGTTTCCATCGAGCCTAATGCCTGGTGTTAAAGTCAATGTGACTTATTATCGGGAAATTGGGAAGTATTTTGGAAGTTGCTTTAGAACCGTGGGCACATTCCAACAAGACTTGGCATCGGTCTCGTTCTTATAAAATACCATCTCGTGTGAACAAAGAATGGTAAAAACTCACGTTCGTTACTTCATTTTGTCCACACAACGGACGAATGGCCTTCGAATTCGTTAGATGCAAATCCGATGGGCTATTCCATGTGGGCCATTTTGGAGAGGTGGAGAGCAAAAGGTGAGGACTAAGAAATATGCTAATATGGATGTTTTAAAGAAACCCATTGTTTAGAAATCGGGTAAAGTATCGGAAGTTCACATTCGTGAAGCATGCAATTCATTTTTTTTACCGTTTGAAGGTCATAGTCAAGGTAAAATATGACCGCATTGAGCTAGAATGAATGGGTTCTGAAATATTGATTATTTTCATAAATTTTTGTAATTTGATATAATAAAAAATAATTTCAACAAAAAAGATATGGTCGCTTGAAGAGGTAACACTTCAATCAATAATTGTGTATTTCTTTTAACTCAAGATATTCATTTATAGAAAACTATTTTTATAAAATTAATAAAGCCATCATCAGTTTTTGTGATGATAACTTTAGAGTAAAGTCAAACTACCGATTAAATAAATATTATTGTAAAATAAATTGTTATTCCTTTACTTGGTTTTTATTTTTTACCAAAATTTGACCATTTAGCCTGAAAAAAGACTTTTATAAAAAAAAAGAGTTAATTGCTATAATAAAGCTAGCGTAATAGCGCCCTCTGGCCTTTGGTTATTATTCTTTTTAAAAAATTTTTGCTTGAAAAACGATTTTCATAAAAGGAATTAATAGTTGTCGTACTTGAGTATTTATAGATCTTCTGGAAAATCACGTCAAATAAGATATGGCTATATAAAAGGAAGATCGGATTTGGTAGATTAAAGTTATGTGCGATTATACCGTAAAGTTAAATGATTTTTGCAACTGGAAACTCTAACCGTTAGAAAATAATAAAAAATTACCTTTGTATTCGGCATTCGGTTCAATTAGCTGCCTTCAATTTTATTTCCTCAGAAAAGGTAATTTTGTTATTAAGATAGTTAGCTTTATTTATTTTTTAGTGAATTCTTCTTACACAATCCATTTCCCGGTGAAGCTAACTCATTCAGTTAGCAGATATACATAAAGCAAGAATGCACAGAAATACTTGCTTGCAGCATAATTAAAATGTCAAAGGAAGAGAAAATCTAATTAACACATTAATCATATTATAAAGCCACTACCACTACCACTGCTCACTACAAGCATTCAAATGCTACAATATTTAGACGCCCACACATCGCCACCCATACATTCCATAGGACGAGGGCGCAAATGATGAAGTTACGACTTAGTTTGTAGTCCAAGCGTAAGAAGATAAATATAAAAACTATGATTTCTAGACCTGAAATCTGTGCGCTGCAGTGCATCTCACATTTGCAATTGGTAGTACATATTTTTTGACATAAACTTAGAGTGCATCTTGTCCTTATATCCTTTAGCATTTCTAAACACATGTGTATATACATTTGCTCTTCTTTATTTATTAATTTATTTATTTTTTTTTTTTGTTTGTTATTAAAGTGGACAACTTTTTTACGTGTATTTAGAGCTTAATTGGAGATCATCTTGGCTCACGTTGCATCACACTTTGATTTAAAACTGCATAAAAGTGCAGCATAACATTTTTATATGTACCTTAACACATATGTATGTACCATATGTACTCACTTAGTTATAAAGTTATAATTAAAAAAAATGCAGTTTTCTGACGACTGCCAAGTTTTGCTTTGGCTTCGTTAATTCCGTGATATGTTTGGCTTCAAGTTCTAAGATAAAAATGGATTATCGATTTTTTAATGCTAAGATTGAAGTAATTAATTTGAATATCACAGATATTAAAGTATTTCAAGACAATGTATTGATACAAATTTAGCTCAGCTAATGGTTTATCCAAGCATTTTTTAATTGCGGGTCTTAAATAAAACGACTAAAAGAAAAAGCAACAGATCGAAAAAAATGGCAGGACAACTAAAAAAATGAATCCCTGATATTATGTTCAAGAAGTGAATATGATATAAGGTCATCTATTTTGTGGTTTCGAAAGTAAATCGCAGAGTATTGTACGTAGACAAATTGGACCAAAAATGCATTTGACGCAAGAACGCAATGGTTGTATTTTAATTAATTAGTTATGCTCGTAATTTGGTTTTTTGGAATACTCTGAACTGTTTATTTCAACCTCGATTAGTAACTTGATTAGTAAAAAAAATCTTATGTAAATTCTTATAGTCTAAATAAGTAGTAAAAAGTGCAGCTTCAATAAGTTCTCATGTAGCTTCCCACTAGAAATATTTGTTTTTTGTTTATCCATTTATTTAATATTAATTAATATGAATCATAATAATAATTATTACGATCTGAAAAAAAGAAAATCGCGTATGGACTATGCCCAGTGACATATCTAAAATGCACTTAAAATATATACTTAAAATAGAAATGTGTGACTCACATATACATATCTAAAACGTCTCTCAACGTTTTTCTTCTCAACCTTGTAAAAGTGTTGGAAAAAGATCGGATAAATATAGTCGTCGATAATGCACGTTGCAGCGCAACAGGTAAGGGCAATGATTATGATAGCCTCTATATGCTATTTTGCATATTTTAAAACAATTTGTCGAAGGATGCAACCTTATACTATGGTCAGATACACCTTAATTTCGTTAAAATCTTAATTTCATCTTGGTTTCAGCGAAATTAAGTTGCTTTTTCAATACAAAATTCAGTTTTAAGGTTAGAACGAAATTAAGGAAAAGGTCTTAATTTCGTTGAAATGAAGGTTGAAATTAAGGAACAATTCAAAGGCAACTATACATAAGATAAATTTCAAGCAAAAGATAAAGTTGAGATAACGAAAAAGAGATATTTTTTCAAAATAAATGTCAATAACAGTTGACTTTAATAAAACCGGGAAACTATTTTAAAAGTAATGTAAATTTTTAAATTCAAATATAGAAAAAAAACTGTAACTGTTATTAATTTAAAATAGAGTGAAAAATAAAGACTCACATACCTCAAATTCACTAAAGCTAATAAAACTACTGAATGCCATCCTTTAAAGTTATAATAATCAACTTTTAAAATTTGCCAGATACAAATGGTGTTTGGAGCATGTAATTTTTAACATTCCATTTGTTCGATAAAAAACATATGATTTACTTAATTTGGGGCAGTTTGAACACTTTCCAAATTAGCTTAATTTCCATTTCTACGAAATTAAGCAAATTTAACTGTCTAAACATAGTATTAGCTAAATTAATACTAAGTATTTATGACATTAAGTGTTAGCAACATTAACTTATATAGACAATGATTGTATTGAGGTAATGATTCTTTAAGTTATATGCTTGATTTTAGCATTACATCAAAATTATATTATATGTAATATCAAAATTATATTAATTCAAAATGAAAGTCACTGATAGCAATTGAATAGTATTTAGTCTGATTATAAATTGCAAATTATATACAAAATCGATCTGCATTTTTTTTTTTTTTATAATCATAAATTAAGATTATTATTTATCTTAATCTTATTCATAATCAAACCAGTTGTTATTATGTATATAAAATTTGGACTGATTAAAAAATGTATGACTATGGTGTCCATATAAAAAAGGATCACAAAAAATATCCTACAAAATAATGCCCCCTATAACGCGATACTCTTATAACGCGTTTTTATATTACGCGATTTCAATCCCCCGTATTACGCTGGGATTCTCCCATATACGCGGGGATTTGTACAGTTCATAATTTGCTTCGCGTACCTTTGCACGTGTGTGTGCGGGGTATACGGGATAATCCCTATAACGTGATTTCGTATAATGCGGAACCAATCTACCGCGTTATAGAGCGGATTACTGTATTTCTAATCGCATTTTTGTCATTTGGGCTGTACAAGCATTAACATATTTTAATAAGTATTGATGTGTAATATGTGGTTCTTCTGTACAACCACTTGAAAATGTTTATTATTTTGCAAGCATTTATTTTTTTACAAGTAGTTATTGTTTTTTTCTCTTGCTTCTGAGGAGACGCGCTATATACTAATGGACGCTATATACTAATGAATATACTAATTAAGTTAGTTGCTGTTTGTACTTTGGTTTTTACATCACGGTAGATGGCGTTGCGCTGACTAATGTGTACGTCAGAAATATTTTCTTATATTTTTTATTTTATTCAAGACTAAAGTAATAAATCATAGTACACATAGAATTTAAATATATGAACATATAAAAAATATAAAAATTTTTAAACATTATACAGTGTGTAGCTGTCTAATAGAATAAATATATTGCAAAGAAATTTTTAGAACAATTTTAAGAAAATGCATATTCTAAATTTTGCAACTATCTTGCTATTTGTTGGCTTATATGTATCTAAAGATGGTTTTGGTCTTGAAATAAATTGTTTCAATAGTCAAGATGACGAAAGCGATAACCCCATATGTGAAATATTTGATGATTGGATTGATCTTCAAAGCAATTCAATATGCTATGGTTTGACCATCGATCAAATTCACATGGAATTTGATGCCTGTTATACCTATCTGGATATGGCAAATCATTTCTCTGGGGATACCGTTAACCGACCTGGTGTTGCAGACTTTTTCTTCAAATCGGCCAGAGATGAACGGGAGCATGGTATCAAACTAATTGAATACCTTTCTATGCGTGGTCAACTTAACAATGTCACCAATTTGGTTCACACTCCCAATATTTCAGTTCGCAAATGGAAGAATGTTGCTGATGCTGTGCGTGCTGCCCTGGCCTTGGAAACTAAGGTTGCAAAAGCAATTCGCAATCTAATTAAAGCATGTGAAAGTGAATATGCTGTGCTTGTTGAGAATGAACTATATAATTTCTATCACATGGTTGATTTCCTAACTGAGGTGTATATGGAGGAGCAGTTACGTAGCCAACGTGAATTAGCAGCCATGCTCAGCACACTAACCAAATTGGAAACTAGTTTGGATAATGGCTTGGGTGAATTCATGTATGACAAAAGTTTAATGTAATTGCAAAAAAATTACTTAAACAACATAAATTCAAATAGTTCACATTGTTATTTATTTATTTATTAAAGTTTGTAATAATAAAATAAATAAAATTTCACAAAGTAAAGAGAAATGCTGATAAATTACGTGATTTTTGCCTTTAAAATATATGTATATTAGTTGTCATAATAATATAAAAAATCGGTACAAAATTATTTGTATCAGTCTATTTTAAACTTAAAATATGGGGCTATGGCTAAGAGTACATTCACACTGTCTCATTTAGGCGGGTTTGCTCATTATAATCACTAATGAGGATGATTTAACATACAAAGAGCTTTCATATAAATGAGCTCATTTGCAATAAATCAGCTCATTTATTGAAACTGTGAAGCAAATGAAAGTGCATAGAAATTATATGCCGAATCTAAATCTTAACTTGGTCAAGTGTGGTAATGCATTATATTAGAGGATGTTTATAACAGATTTTGTGGAATTTAAAGTACGCTTTTAAGAACGTTTTTCTAAAATCAATCTATTTAATATTACTTACTATTAGGTTTTAGCAATTTAGTAAAATACAATGCATACATATAAATAACATCGATGCAGTTTGCATATAACAATAAATATATTATATAAATAGATAGAGAATCAAATGTATTTTTTATTATGTTGAGGCTAGAGTTGAGTCAGTGCACCTGAGCACTTTTACTCTCTATTAACTGCGAAGTTTCTTCAAAACCCCTCTTTGCGCCTTGACTAGATTATTGTTTATCATTTCATCAGACTAAGCAATAATTGACCTCAGATCTGCATACCTCCCCGATGAGCCTGTAACCTTTCTGAGATTTGATAACGCTGTGTTGGTAAGTCTGACAGATTTCGCAAATAATTTCAGGGCTCTATCCTTTACGAATTTTTTGATCGGATTCATCTTGAGGTAACTGAGGATGTCAGACTGGCTTTGTGCCATTTCTATTTGGCGAATACTAGTTTTTTTATATTTATAAAATGATATGATATGTTAAATTGTGATGTATACGAATATATACATATGATATATACATATGTATATATAATATTATTATATATAACACAAAACAATATTCTTTTATGTTATTAAAAATATTTGTAGTTTGGATATATGACACAAGACATTTTGGATTTTAGAGATTAATCTAATTATTTAAATTTAAATTCAATTATTGCATAATTATTTGAAATACAAAGGTGTGAGACATATATAAGATAGTTACATATATGGACATTTTCTTACACATCGGATGGATTTTGACAAAAAATGACATTTCCAATTCGGTTAAAATTTTTTTTATGAGCTCCTTTCATAAAATAAGAAGATCCATACATCCAGGGAAAAATTTTGAAATATTTTTCCTAGGAGATATGGACCCATGGGGTTTTGACAAATACTCTATAAATTCTGTAGAATAAGAATAAATTCTATTCCATTATTTTTGCAAATTGCCTACAATTAGTAATTCGGTTTTTCAAATGTAATGCACATATAATCTAACAATTCAAATATCAATTACAATTACTCTGTAATTAGTAATTGTGCTTTTCAATTATACTTACACTTGCAATCTAGCAACTCAATTCCCAAATAAATTACCCTGTAATTAGTAATTGAGTGTAATCTAATTACAAAAGTCATCAATACTGTACAGCTCTGTGCATCAGCAATTTGTTGAAGTTAGAGTTTACTAAAGTTGAATTAGTAAACAAACATTTAATATACTACAAGATACAATCATAACTAAAAATAGTTATTCAAAAATTGTATAATAGAAAAAAAAAATTGCTAAATGTTTTTTTTGTTAAAATTTTATTGGTGTGTCATTAATCATCCATCCTTAATTACTGTCAGATATATAAAATAACTATGGGCACTTTGAAGAATTTGGGCACTTTGAAGAATCTGGGCACTTTGGGGACTTTGGGCACTTTGGCGGCTTTGGGCACTTTGGGCACTCTGGGGGCTCTGGACACTCCGGGCACTCTGAACACTCCGGGCACTCTGAACACTCCGGGGGCTTTGGGCACTTCGAAAACTCTGAGCACTCCGGTGGGTCTGGGCACTCTGGGCACTTTAGGCATATACATAGTGGCTTATCGGGATTTAATGTGAACTGACTTGCTGACAGATAAATAATGTAACTATTACTCCATAACCAATCTATGTAACGTTCGATCATAGTTTGAGACTCATGGTCTATGCCTACTTGTGGATTATTTGTTGTTATATGTGAAGTCACATCGTTTATACTCATTTTAGCTTCGTCCTCACCCAATTCAATTAAAGCTACCTTTACCATAGTTTTAGTAATTGTGTCATTGGTCTCTGGTGTTTTGCCAAACCATACTGGACTATAGATAGCCTACAAGATTTTATAAATATATAATGTGGTGAGAATAGTAATAATGAATAATATACCATGATGAAAAAGTTCCTTAGTGATTAATGACACACCGTAAATTTAACAAAATATTGAATGAAAATTCATTCAATGTGGGATGTTTGAATGAAATTTAATATTGAAAAAAATTTTTGTGATTTTTATTTTATGAAATGTAATAATTTAATATAGAATTTATGAATTTACATGTCCTTGGTATACTTGATAATATTTGATAAAAATAAAGTGAAAAAATAGAAATATGTTTCTATTTGTCGTTATATACATATGCATATAAAGAGGTTTCGAACAGTAGTTAATTGCAACAACAAAACATTTATTTATTTTTAATCATTTGAATTTCTGGCTGACCATACAGCTGTTTCGAGTATTGCCAAATACCCATCATCAGTGATCTTATATTTATTTCTTTTATTTAATTATTCGTAAAAAGTTTTTTGAAACTGCAAGTAGAAAGGGTTGAACTTGTGAAGCACGGAGTCAGTGCTCAATAGTCAACCGACTAAAGGTCTTACTTGACTTTTATGTTCTGACTTGGACTTTTGTTAGTTTGCTATGAAAGCTATATGGTCAGCTGAAAATTCAATTAATTAAAAATAAAATTATGATTGACGTCATAACTGACAAGAAATAAAATTAAGTATTAATATATATATAATATATAATAGCAGTTATATTAAAAGCAGTGGCATCTAGTAACTAATTGGAATCGATAGCGTATAACAACTATTATTGCTTATTTCCATGACACAATATTTTGAAGGTATTATATTCATTTTTCACAATAGAGTATGGTGAATAAGATTAAAGTAGTTGGATTAGATACGAGTCCTGTTGTTAGATACGAGTCACGAGTCCTGTTAATTCATATCTTATTCATGGCATATGCAACATACGAATGTAGTATGATGCCCAATGATAAGAGAATGAATTGGAAAACCAATTATCGGTATCCATATACCACTGTACAAATGTTTATATATTAATTCCATAGTACCAGTTTTGTTGAGATCATAAATAAAATATGGAATTAGTTTTTCTTTGAATTATTTATGTTTAAACGAAACTCCGAAGTGCAGTTTTTCTAAGTTTATAAAGAAAATATATATTTATATGAAGTGGTTGATAAAACAGATCAAATACTCCAATGCTCTGAAGTACATGTTTTCTAAGTTTATAAAGAAAGTAACTATTTGCATGAAGAGGTTGATAAAGCAGACTAAATTCTCAAATATTTTAAACATACTCTGAAAAACTGAGTATCTTTTATGTACATAATCTTGGATTAGAGTTTTCATAAACGTATATAACACACACTTCACTGTCGCCACTCCTAAAACAGTACCGGTAGGATGGTCTGCAGTAATTGGAACTAGATTTTTAGTTTAACTACCTTCTGTTTTTTTTTTTTTCTTTTTGTAATATTGAAAAATATATTGAGTGGAATTTTATTAATTGGTCATCTATTTTTCTGAAGAGAAACTTTTTAAATGGGGTCCTTCTGGAATGCTTTATTGCTATTCCCATGTACGTCACAACGTAACACTTTTTCAAATAAATCATGCCTATTGGCTTATTTTACGAATATTCCAGTGATTAAAGTTATCATACAATATCAGAGTTTAACAAAAATCAATTTCGAGTCAATATATTTAAATACATTAAATTGAATTCATTTTTTTCAGAATAAAAATGTTCGCAATTTTCAACAGTTCTCTGTTCTAAATGAATTTAGAATGGAAATACTAGCTGTAAATAGCCAGTGTTGAACAACAACTTCTATTTGGAATGATGTCTACTCAGAGTAATTTTTAGAAAATTCAATTATCCACACTTACCGCAACACTCCATAGTATTCGATACATCCAATGAAGCATTGTTACACATTTGGTATCCTTCCACATCCATCGATGAGTGCGTTTTTGCAAAAATGCGTGTGCGGTAGCTATGCAAGCAATCGTATTCATTGAATTTTCGCTTGCAAATATCCGCAGTTTCGCGTGCCTGTCATGAACTGGGGTACATTTTAGTGATTGCGAAGATTGAAATTTCTGGGTTGTAGTGCGTGGTATTACACCGCTCATCATAAATTAATTGAAGTTCTCAATGTTAACACGGATTCTGGATTCTGTGAAGCTGATGTTGATGTTAATGATGCACGGATAATGCCGATAACAATGAGGTCCGCAGCTATTCCTGCCGAAAAGCACGCATATTTTTGGGCGCCTATGCTTAGTTTGGCTGCACTTTTCTGTATGTTGTGCCTTTTTAAGCATTTGTTACCACAAAAACAATTAGAATCGTCAGCAACTGATATAAATTTTCCAATCTGTAAACGAAAATTTGTAGTATTTTTTTTTCATTTACACCAATGTTTGACTTTGAAATTACGAAATTTTTAATTATGACATAAACTCTAAAGCTGTGAGCGTAGCAAGCAATTTCGCAGCAGATAATGGATATATTTTGATATTGTATTGACGACACATCGTCACATATTACCAGAATAAATTGTTGAAAGTTGAAGCAAATGCATTAAATTTCCATTTTTTCGGCATAAATAAAACTTGCATTAGGTTTTCATTTCAGATATAGCTGTTATTATATCTTAAAATGTCTATTGTAGTTCAAAATTGAGTAAACGAAATATAATTGTATTTTCCGTATATTTTCAGAAAACTATAAACTAAATATTACAATTTTAATTTACCCAGATCATACACTGTCATCTCTGTTGTCACAAAGAAACACTCATAGTATATGTTAGATTAAAATATAACATAAGATCTTAGAGATTCACTTAGGCATATTGGTCCATTGTGTTATTCTATAAAAATTAAAATCCATAAAATTATCTATAATTTTTAATAAAGACTAGGTTGTATTTGAAATGCTCCTTAATTTCAATATTCGTTTCACCGAAATTAAGACAATTTTTCTTAATTTCGTTCTAACCTTAAAACTGAATTTTGTATTGAAAAAACAACTTAATTTCGCTGAAACGAAGATGAAATTAAGATGTTTCTGAACATAGTACAACATTGTTAATTATTAAAAAGGTTACTTCTTGTCACTTGTGTATCGCATCCTATGATGTCAATTGTGTTATCCATAGTTAAAGAGTTTTCTGACCTAACCCAGAGAATTTTAGACTACTGATCAATTTTATAATATCACTTAGCGTAAGCTATTATAATAATAATAATAATATATCTGTATAATATTTATAATATTATCGTGCACTGCGATCTAAAAGATCTATTGTGCCTCAAACTCCGATTTTTATAATGAAAGACAGTATAGAGCCTATCTTTCCTATCCAGTTTTACCAATACTTTAACCACTACCATACTTCACATCAGAGGTAATAATACTTTACCTTGTGGACAACTCTGCAAAGTGTTTGTATAATATTTATAATATCATCGTGCACTGCGATCTAAAAGATCTATTGTGCCTCAAACTCCGATTTTTATAATGAAAGACAGTATAGAGCCTATCTTTCCTATCCAGTTTTACCAATACGTTAGCTACTACCATACTTCACATTAGGGGTGATAATACTTCACCTTGTAGGTACCCCCACAAATTGTTTGTCATTACTGGTCGAAATTTTTACTCTCCTGGTGCGGAGCATGTTGCTCATCTAGCGTGAAAGTGTGCGTTTGATGCCTCTTCTACAAAGAGTTGAGTTTATGACCTCATGTGAAGTATTATCAAAGGTTTCTTCACTGTCTAAGAAAGCGCAGATTGTTATATCTTTCTTATCTATGCTGTTCTGAATTGTGTTACTTAGTGGATTCAGAGCCGTTTCTTTCGATTGATCTGCCATATAGGCGTGTTGGCAGCTATATAGTGGAGTTTCTTTCAGTGTAGTGTAATATTTAAATCTATATTTAAATTTTTATTAATTCTGTAAACAATTATCTGAACATTTAGTGATTACTTTGAGATTAAAAAATTAATCTATTAAGATAAAATAAAGTATTTTATTTTATTTATTTTTTACACATTTTTGTGTAAATTTTTTCACGTTTTAAATAATTTCTCACTTAATATTACGAGTATGCAGTCTCAATTTATATCTGAATTAAATAACATTTACGACATAATGTAAGACATAACCAATATCAATAACGTAATTCGTCACGTTCCGCACAACGTTATGCACGTAAGGTTACAAGTGTGGCGTAAATCAAAGATTTGTATAGGACACAGATTTTCTTGGCTTGGTTGCAAGTTATTTGCTTATGGCGTGGCACTGTGTGTGTGTGTATCTATGTGTGTGCGATATTGTACGTTAGTTATAAGGAATCCCAGAAAGTGTCACGCAGTTACGCATGGTTAATAAAAAAGTTGGTAAAACTTTAACCACAGAAAATGTCAGAAATGAGCACTTAAAAGTGAACAACTTGTAATCCTGAAAAAAGGCAGGAAAGGTGAAATTTTCCTGTATTAAAATGCGAATCCTTCTGCATCCATTAAGTGAATTTAAATTATAAGTGTAAAAACTAATGCCAATATTTTCTTGAAAATTTATTGAAATATTTACTAATTTAATACAATACTCGTACTTGTTAAATAAACATACATTCTTATATTGTTCATCAAAGTAGAAACACATTAGATTTCAAGCCTTTACATGTAACATTAAATAGTCTCCTTTTCACTTGTAACCCTTACATAGATCCAATACAATATACTCTCTATACTAGTATACTTAATAATAATTCTTTTTATTATTATTAAAAAGCCAATAGAATATAGGCTCTAAGAAAATCACTGTGGGTGTGTTTTCAGACGTAGCCAAAGCATTCGACAGGATTGCTTTACAAACTATCAAGAACCCGCCGATTTTTTTTCACCACTGAATAGTCTTAAAGATACTTTAAAGATAGATATTTCCTTAAAGATAAAGATAGATATTTCCTTGTGCAATATCAAAAGGACACGTCCCATATGCTAAAAAGAGAAGCCGGTGTCCCTTAAAGGAGTGTATTAGACCCGATTCTGTATCTACTATACACTGCAGACATTTCTAAGCCAAAAAGTGGAGAAATACTGACTGTAATGTTTGCTGACGACAATGGACTTTTATCAACAAACAATGACATCACAAAAGCAACTACAAACCTTCAAAATCATTTGAACGAAGGGATGCATTGGTCTGACACATAGGAGATTAAGATAAAAGCTGAAAAAAGTGCCCAAGTTATTTTCACCAACAGGAAATTTGAAGAACAGAAACAGAAAATTGCTAACATTGATATATTAATCTGCAAGAAAGCCAAATACTTGAGCATGCTTCCAAGCTGACTTGAAAGGAGCACATAATACAGAAGTTCATCGCAGATTTGCAGATCTATATTGCCTTCGTGGTAAAAATTCTAGTCTGTCAATTAATAACGAACTACTAAGTTACAAAACTGTTAACGTTCCGATTTGGAGATATGGAATTGAAATATGTGGACTCACTTGTAAGACAAATATAAATACTATCCAAAGGCTGCAATCAAAATACCTGCGCTCTTAAATAAATTTAAAGATTTAATTAGTTTAAACTATTATATGTAAATATAAAAAAATAAAAATAGGTTGACAATATTACAGTATGGATCGTTTAACAAGTTCTGAATGTCTAAAAGTTGTGATAGCTTCTTACAAAATAATTATAGAAATTAAAAAATGACGAAACATAATATGTCTACTCTCTTGAACCAGAATTAAGTTAATTAAGTTATTTTATTTTATTTTATTTTATTTTATTTTATTTTATTTTATTTTATTTTATTTTATTTTATTTTATTTTATTTTATTATTTATTATTTATGATCTATAGAGCGTAAGTTTTCTTTGTTGAAAAAAAGAGAGAGAGAGAGAGAGAGAGAGAGAGATAGAGAGAGAGAGAGAGAGAGCTCTAGATTCCAATTGCCTATTGAGCCCATAGTAGCATCTATTAGTAATAATGGTTCTTCGCCTGATCTTTAGACTGACATTGTTGTTGTTTGTTACGACATTGTCAAGATAGATGAAATCCTTGACGGATTCTAAAGTATAGTTGCCAGACTATCATTAAACTTTCACTGCTTTAAAAACAAATAGATTAGTGCTGAGCTATTTTTTGCTATGTGCCAATAAGTTATCGGTAATTATGTTGAAAATTATATGTATATTTTTTTTTATTTATTATTTACAAATACAATTCGTAAAAGAACATTCAGTATCACTTATGGATATGAAATAGAATTAATCACTCAGTAGTAAACACCGCTAAAGACTAAATTTCAACTAATTATGAATAAGTATAATGAACATATACACTAGAATAAATAATTTCGTTTTTTTAAAAAATAACATAGACGTCCAATAGTGATGTTTGATATATTTTTAAAAATTTTTGTTGACGTAGTCAGTCAATTTATTAGAGATGTTCATTATTATATGCTACTATCTTTACATACATAACATTTTTTTTAACGCACGCCTGAGAAATATTGTAAATTATGATTAATAATAAATCCTAATCGTGTTACCGCGATTAAATTCCCCATACATTTTATTTGTAAACAAAAATAATTAATATACATATTTCCTCTACACACAAGTAACTTGTTGTAATGTCTCCAATAATTCACAGAGAAGAAAATATCCTTAAAACTCCTTATTTAGGAAATATTTATTACTATTAAAATAATTCAGTGATTCACCATCTTTGCTACCATGAAACTTTCTTATTAAAACATTGCTAATTATATATTTAAGTGCTTATATAAAGCACTTTTAAATGCCTTTAGTTATGCTTGTTTCAAATTGGACTTAAAATAAAACGCACCTTTTCGCCTCATTTTCAAGACATTGTGTTTTTTGAACGTTTTCTGAGGTCTAAGGACGAGAAATATGCTTTCATTATTAAAATTGATTTACATAGCACAAAACGTGAATGTATTTAATATATTCCTTAGGGTGTGAAATATCATTATTTATGCTTGTGTTAGTAATGATTTGTAAACCCCGAAATTAAATTAAATGACAAAGTATTATGGGCGCCACAAGTATTCCGAGCATTCAAAATGTGTTTAATAAACCAAGAGAGGCGCGTGACAGGACTAAGTAAATTTAATTGTCTCAACAAATTAAACAAATGCAACAGGTTTTGTACCTTAAAAACTTCACATTTTTTTTTATTATATTTGCATTTTTTCTTAGTTCAATTAAAAAAAACATCACATTTTTTCAAAACTTTTTACTCCATTAAAATATTAGCACATAGTCCATTTAACTCCATTTAAGTTCGTTGCAATGAGACTGTATATACCATATATATAGAGGCTATCAAGGCTATAATTTAAGGATGCAAATTTTAATCACTTTTTACTTCTAATTGTATTTTTATGTAAATTTATGTTTTGATCTATTAAAGTATTAATTGAAAGCCTTTATTTGAACAAAAAGATATATAATGAACAAAGGCGGTTTTGTTGTTCAAATTGTTGCCTTGGACAAGTCATTGCTTAATAAATTTGCCAAATTTCTTTTTACTAGAATTATTTACTTATTACTTTATTTATTATAATTAGCTAGTGTTGCTATAAATTAAACATTTTGTGACTCGCCCGTAGGTATCTCAGCGACTTTACGGTCCCCCCTCTGACGTTTCCACTTCCATTACGATTCCTAAAGATATTGTTCAAACCTTGCGCCTTAACCCCCTCAGTACCTATCTTCAGTACAGCAGTACCCAGTACTTTGATGACTGGGACCGCAATCCCCATATCAACCCCCTCGATAACCGCGGCTTTCGTGACCCTGACTACAAAGTTAACCGTTAATCTCCCCTCCGATTACTAGTCGTAACCCCACCTCCTGCAATATCACCCATTTTCCCTAATTCATGCCCATGCTTTCTGGCTTAGATAAACCTAGTCCACTGGGTATTAAGTTTATCTGTTCTCATCTCTCTCCCCTGATGATTGGAATAAAATTTCCACATTGCTGTGAAAATCTTTTCCATTCACACTGTGACTGGTTTTGATGCTTTCCACCTACTGCAAACAAGAAATAAAAAGAAAAAGAGGTCCTTTATATATACTAATTCCCTGATTTTCATTGAATCAAATTGTGTCGCTAAAAATAAAATAAGTTTTGGCTTGTTTTAGATTACAGCTTGTTCATAAAGTCCTGTTTTATTAAATTATGATTAGCTCATGTGAACTTACGGGGCCCAACTCTGGAATAAAGCCAGCGCGTCAAATATTAATGTTATACAGCGCAGTTAGTTAAAAATACTTTATTTATTAACAGGAGCCCCCTGGTTCTTCAGAAATTCCATATATGTACCTTTAAGTGTCTCTAGTCAAAGATGAATTAGCCTTCCTACGGCAGAGATATGACACTAAAATAAAAGTACATTGAGCACACCCACTGGCTCAATATCTTACCAGAACAGGAAACATATCCCGTCTGAAAAGATCAGATTTACCGGTGTACCTTTAAGGCATCTTAAATGTATTACCACATTAAGTTTAAAATTTCAAAAAATAAAAATTAAGAATCTTTACGTTTTAAACAAGAAAAGCTTAGGTAGTGACAAGTGAATTTGTTAATAAAATTTTCACAGCAAAATAACGAAACTCCAGAAAAATTAGCGAACATATAAAGTCAAGTACGGGTTTGGAACAATTGGTTAAGGTGCGCTGATTCTGAGTTTCAGTTTTGGTAAGGCACGAGTTTGATTCCTGGTACTTGCAGTCTCAAAAAAAAAAAAAAATTATTTACGAATAATTAAATACAAGAATTATTTCTAAGACCACTGATGATGGGTATTTGGCAATATTAGAAACAGCTTTATAGTCAGCCAAAAATTCAATTAATTAAAATAATATAAAATGAATTTTTGTTGTTGTTGTTCACTACTGTTCGAAAAAACCTCTTTGTGATTTAATAAATATATTAATAAATATAATTAATATATTAATAAATATGCATTAATTAATTTTTTTTATTTTTTCTTTTTATTTATTGAATCACATATGGGCCGATGATTTGATATGACTCTTTGAATTTCTTAATAATTTTACGATTGCATACATAAAATGATTATTATTATTAAATTTTTGTTGTTGTAGTTTAAAAAAAAAAATAAAAAAAAAATTAATTAATAAATATGTATTAATTAATTTTGTTTCTTTTTTTTTATTTTTTATTAATTGAATCACATATGGAGCGATGTTTTGGTATTGCTTTAAATTTCTTAATAATTTTACGATTGCATATATAAAATGATTATGATTATTAAATAAAAAATTTTTGAAATGAGTTAATGAATTTCAATTAATTAATTATCCCAGGAGTGCTGTGATAACTTCAAAGTGAAATTTACGTTCTCCATTTTTTTTTTTTTCACATATTTCCATCTACGCATTCGCAATTCTTTTCTTCTTCGTAAAAATAATTCTTCTTCGCTAATTTATTACTTGAGGAAAATAGAAATTGTTTAAGAAAAGAAAGCAAAACTTGTGTGTGTTCTATTGCTTTGGAAAAGTACTTGAGAGCACAATTTGGCGGAAAACACAGTGTTACCAATGCAATTACATTCCATTACCCAAAAGCATAAATCAAAACAAAAGAGTTGTTCCCTATGTTCTTTTAGGGATCTTAGTTCTGCAACCCCGCAGACAATTTTGAGCAGTTTCTAAACCATTTCGTCTGCGCTGCTACTGTTACTGCCGCTGACGTAGCTGACGTAGCTGACGCAGCTGCTGCTGCTGCTGCTGCTACATACGCTCCGAACTTAAAGGAACTCCTAATACGTAATTTTGCTTTTTGCTCGAGTGAAAACATGAAAAAGAAATAATACCCCAAGGAAATTTTCTGGAAAATCAAGCATTTCAAAGTGTTGCTGCAGGTGTAGAATGGCAATGTAAGCATTGAAAGCAGTTTTCCTTTATTTTTTTTATTCGCGTTCTTATTTTTTTATTTTTTTATTTTTTCATTTTTGACTTTTAATTTGTTTTTTTTGTTCTTCTTCTTTTTATTTGTTTGGTTGTGTTTTTTCCTCCTCACATTCTAAATGTTCATGTTTCATAATTTTGCGCTGTTCAACATTATTTCGTCCTTGCTGTTGTTGTTGTTGTTGTTGTTGCTGTTGATTGTTGTTGTTGGAATAGTAGTAGAACGCGTTGATGTTGCGGCAGCCACACTAAGCCAATTACCTGCTCACCTCTGAAGTTATTGGTGAAGTTTGGTTGGCTCTGTTTTGTTGGTGTTTTTTGGTGTTGTGGACGCCGGTGGTTTTCAATTAAAAAGTTTCACTTTTAAGTTGAGTGTCGAAAAAAATGAAAAAAATGAGAAAAATAAAAAAAAGAAGAGAAAAATAAAAAAAATAGAAAAAATGAAAATAATATAAATTTTCTTCTGTTTCCAGTTGAGTTTCGCTAGAGTAGCACTTTTGTGGTTAATGTTGCCTTGAATGCCAAGTACGTACGTACATAAAGCGGCAACATAGTTTTAAGCCATATTTTTAATGTTACTTCAGTTGAATCCAAGTGGAATTATAAGTACCATAAAATGCTTGTTAGTTTCTTTACAACTCTAATAATAAAAATAAACAAAACTACTAGAAAGCATTAGTTAACAAAAGTTTAAGGTATTTTTACAAGCAATCAAGGTCTGCTTCCTAATCAAACATTATTTGGCAAACAACAACTTCAGTTAAAGTTTACTTAAAAAACTGTTACGTTAATTAGAAATCATATACTGTAAATAATTATAGGATAAGATTTTAGTATTAAGAGTAACATACACATTGGAATAAGCTAAAGAGTTTGGAGACTCAAATACATTGTGAATTGGTTGCAGAGTTTAAGATTTTATACCATATTTACGCTACAGGTAAATCAACTTATATTAATCAACTTAAAATTTGTTGGTTCCCATTGGTGTAAGTTGATTTACGCATGCGAAACAGCTTTAATGTGGCAGAAAGTATAATACTATGAAAGTTCTAAGAAAGCTTTTAGAACGTAAGTAAGAAATTAGCGATTAAGACCATCTAGCTGACCCCACTTTATTTGAGTTCCTGAGCATAGGATGATTGAAGGGAAAGCAAACAGTTTGAACCACTTTGATGCTTCCCTAGTTGTATCCCTATGTTCATGTTCCCCTCAAGATTGTTAAGAGAAAGAGTTACTTTTATTTCTCTTTAGCATTTCAATAATATGTAGAAGACACTTACGTTATTTATAACATCCCGATTGGTATGTTCGTCATATACCATAAGATCTTAGAAACTCATTAAAAGAAATCGCGTGAATACTGGAAGACCTACTGCAGTTCTCTCTGGCAACTGGTGTGTTGAAAGTAACCTCGAGAAACTGAGATACTCACTGTAGAAGTTGTAGAAATTTACAAGAAACGAGTATTTTCTCTGTTAATGCACAGTTTTGGCCTCAAGAATAAGAAGAGTTGATCAACAGAAGTCAACGGGTAAAATACGTTGAAAACGAATTGCTAGAAAAATGTGCGATTCGTTTAAAAAATATGGAAACTGAGTAATCAGTAATAATATTATTATTATTGTACCAGTAATAATACGGTAATACCATTAAAAGAAGTTGAATGCGAATAGTAAAATTTGTAACTAAATATATAACAAATAAAATATTGTAAATATTGCATATTAGGTGTATTCTTTTGACATTGAATGATAAGCATCTCTTAGGTCCTGATATGGATCTATTACATAAGGAAAAATAAGGATGTGCTAAGACCTGATAAGGATCTATTAAGACCTGATAAGGATCTATTAGCACCTAATAAGGATCTATTAGGACCTGATAAGGATCCATCAGGACCTGATAAGGATCTATCAGGCACTGATAAGGATCTATCAGGCACTGATAAGGATCCATCAATACCTGATCATTCAAGATCTGATAAGGATCTATTTGGAACTGATAAGCATCAATCAGGACCTGATGACGTTCTACCATGATCTGATAAGGATCTTTAAGGGTCTACTAACCTACTATAGACTAATTAAAAATTGTTATTAAGCTGTTAACTCCGCTTTGGTTAAATATATAAGGTGTTAAGCCAAATAAAATGTTGGATTTTTCTTTTATCGAACAAATCAGACGCCAGATTGTAGTAAGTTGCGTTTTTATGAAACGTTGACAACTCTTTATTTTATGAATTATTAGCTTCAATAAGATTGCATCACATCACATTATAACTTAAGTTTTGGTATAAGTTTCTTAAAGTACACTGTCATCTTTATGATATAATGTTTTAAAATCGGTGCAGACTATCATTTTTAAATGTCATTCAAGTTGCGCTCACTCTTGCTCAAATTTATTCTAGCGATCGAACTTGAACATGCTTACATTCAAGAGTTGTTACTCAAGCAAAATGTTTGTAGAAAAAGGGTGTTTGCGCACGCCGTAAGTGTGTTAGACAACAATGCAAGAATATGCTCTTGAATGACGAATCAAAGTTTTTGGGTGATAGACTATCATTTACAACATATTGGCGGGAATCGGAAACTGCACCGCGCTTTAGTTTGGGAATAAAGTTTTTGATTTTGGTAAGAGATTTTGGTTTTTCGAAATACTTTTGGTTTCTTACGTTATTAATTACTAGTTTTCACATGATGAGTGTCAATGTAAGTGGATATATTGGCAAAATAATAAATTATTATTATTTATAATAGGAAGAGTTTTTTTTATTAAGTATGTGAAAAATATTAAAAGTTCAATTTAATTGAGAAATAATTACGCAGTCAAAAATTTTATATATTTATTATGTTGTATATGTACTATATATATACCTATAGTATATTATGTTGTATATATTTTCAAAGGCAAAATAAAAATGTGTTAGTGCGAAGTTCACAATTTTGCTGCAGGCAATTTTCGTAGGTGTAACTTATTTATGGAATGCGTTAATATGGCAAAAAATAGCAAAGGTCACAGGACACTGCATTTATTTTTATTTCACTGCAGTTGTCGGCGAAATTTGCTGTGTTAGCCACAAAAATGATAACGAAAAAATTCCATAAATTTTATGTTTTCCACTCGCACTTCAACACTTGGTGGCTCGCTTGGTAGCTCAGATAGTGGGTGTAGTTAATGGGCATTAATTAAGTGCTAATTTATTTAGTAGTCACTTGGGAATAATATAAATTTTTTTTACTCAACGTCGTTGCTGTTGCTTTAGTTTAATAGCGCAAGTTAAGTGGTTTTTGAGGTGTTTCTACTGAGATTTATTGAATTAAAATTTATTGCGCTAAAAATGTAAGCAAAAATTTATCTAATTTTTTTTTTTTTTTTCATAACTTCATAGTGCTTAGGTTTGTCTTGGTTGAGTTCAAAGGCGTAAGTAAGTGTCAACGTCGAATTGTTAAAATATCTTAGCACAGCTGGTTTTTATGCCTTCCTGTAAGTAAAAAAAAAAGTTTTTTTTTGTGTTATTTTAAAATTTTTGTCGTGCTTAGCTATTACCACTCATGTGTAAATGTCGAGCTTTCATCAAAAGTGAATTCAAAACATTTTTTGTCCTCATATCTTCCCTATATCCTTATATATTTTTTTTTAACATATTAAAGATAATTCATACATGCGTAAATGGTTATACTTTTGCTTTCTCAAAATCTCTTCATTTTATTTATGCATTTTTCCATTTAAGCTCCTTACTTAGTACAAAAAAAAAAATTCGTTTACAAAATTTTGCTTACAAAAATTCTTATAAAGATAAAGATTTTTTATATCAAATTGTTGCTGTTTTAAAAATATTAAATTATATTAAATGACACTGAAATTGAACAATTTCATTTTTGCTTCTCCCAAAAGTATGCAACATAAAATATGTCAACACGTTTACTCGCAGCAGGCTACCTTATTGTGGCAGTAAGTAAATAAGAGGGATTCATAAGTTGTGCCACATAAAACAGCGTGAATTCTTCTCGAATTGGTAGCAAAATGAAAATTTTTCTAAATTATGGCACACACAATTGTGTGAAGTGTAAAGAAGAAGAATATGTGGTTTCCACAAGAAAAGTATATAATAAAATGTTTCACAGTTTATACAAAATTATTAAGAAAAATTATTTTTACTTTTAATTTTAGTTACGAAATGATATATCCTTTAGGTTATGCTCTTGAAAGAAAAATTTTATGAACTTAATTATTTGCATAAGCAACATAATATTAATAATATGTGTTTATTAGTCTTTATTAGTAGAATCACTACAAACTAAAGAAAACCTTCATTTTTACTCATAAGATTTTTCCATCTAATAAACTGATAGAATTACGAGTATGATCAAAGAACCTACCATATTTTCTTATCCAACTCTATTATTCAATAGTTTGAATAGCTTTTCGAAACTGTTGTATGGCTAGCCAAAAAAACAATTAATTAAAAATAAGAATTCACATCTCTCTCTCTGTTATTGTCATCTCCTAGTGGAGCATAGATCCTCCACCATCCTTTTATATCGCATTTTCATACTTAATTCTCGGCAGATATTATTACAGGAATAATGGGCTTCTCTTAGCTCTTTTTCAATTGTCCTTCTTCAAGTTCTAGCTGGCCTCCAAAGTCGTCGACTCCCTTGAGGATTGTTCCTCAAAGTTTGACGTGCAGTATTTTTATTGGGTCAGCGGAGATTGTGGTCTATCCAGCAACAATTGCGACTACATATCTCAACAGTACCAGGTAATGAATTCGTGATGCACCATAGGTTGTTGTTTGTAATGCGGTTAGGCCATCATATTCTTAATATTTGACGTAAGAATTTGTTGACAAAAGTTTACAGTTTTGCATCAATCTCTCTTGTTCTTTTTTATGTCTCACAAGCACAGAATAGCACAGATAGTTGTAAATGCAAAGTTTAATGCGAGTGAAAATTTGTGGTTAGAACGCCTCACAACATCCAACAGCATTTGGTATGCAGTTTCAACAAAGCCAGAGCAGAGATGAGTGAGGCTATTGGCGAGCCCATTTACCGGGGAAATTCAATTCTGAAGATGATCAACTCGCCGCATACTTGGCGATTGATATCGACCGCTGCTACGAGGATCATGACTCAACTTAGAGCCATTGAACGACTTCGTGCCAGCGAACGCGCCACTAGTGAGGTCTCGCCTCAATATGACAGTTACGAACTCAGACGAACTCAAATCAGACTAACGATTTGAGCTGATACGCAGGACGCCACTCTGACGTAATACTTTACGGTAGTTCCAGAAGGGACTCTCCGTCTGGAAATGAAAACATGTTTTTAGCGGTTTAAAGTTTCGCATTGACTAATGCTTTTGATGCTTTTGAGACCTTGTTAAAATAAAAAGAAAAAATAAAAAAAACACCAAATGCAGTCTTGGCTTTGGTTAAGCGAGAGTCAATGTTTTTGTTAGCGCCGATCTTAGTTGCGACTATGCTACCTAGATATTTGAATTTATCCACGCATTTTACGGCTTCTTCTTTTATCTTGTTGCGATTAATCTCAGACCAGCGACTGTTGCATTTATCCCAAGTCAATATTTTTTTGTAAGTCTCTGATGGTATGACTGAGTAGACAAAAATCGTCTGCATATTCCACATACTCCAGGTGCATGAATGGATTCCACTAGATATTTTTTTTTGCCTTTTAAGCACGCTCGAAACACTTCGTCGACCAAGAGGATAAATAGAAGTGGTGATAATATGTACCCTTGCCTTATATTGGTTTGATAAGATTAATATTTTAGTTAGAATTTGTTGTTTTTTCAAATCATTCCAAAGAAATCATCTGTTGACACTATCGAACGTCTTTTTGAAGTCAATAAAAGCTGGGTATACCGATGTCCGGAACTCGTTACATTGCTCGAACACAATGCAGACTGTATTGATAAAAGAAGCTTATAAAGTTCACAATGGTTTACTAACAGAAAAATTTCAGTTTGCGTAAAGAATTTTACTAATGATGTTTAAACTGTCACCAGTTTACAGAATAGTACTACCAGAATTACTAAGTAAACTGATACATAGAATTGTGCGATGTATTATCGTGTGGGTGACAGCTTGCAGTTCTGTCATGGTCAGTGTCAAGTCTCCTCAGATCACTGTTCAATCGAGTGATAATTACTTTGTTCTCACAAAATGACGTTCTGTTTATCGCCTCCACAGAAGTCAATCATAGGCCAGCTGTGACGTCAAAGTAAGTATTGCAAACCTAAAGCAAGATAACTGATAAAAAAGAGTTGGCAGTTATTCATATAATATAGTAATAAGTCAAGACTTATTACTATTACATGTACTAGTCCTAATACTAGTACGTGTTTCTGTTAGATCCAAAAAGCAAAAAGTTATGGGTAATGTTAGCTTGCCGATAGGGCCAGAGCCGATTGGTAGAGAGTTCTCCCAGGTAGAGAGTAAAGCCTTTAATACTTTCGCTGCAAACCTTAAAGACGATAAATAATCGTCGATTGAGTTTAACGCTTCAGGAGAAGATATGGATAACTGACAAAAAGACTTTAAATAATAGAGAACTTTGTAGTGCTAAAATATCAGAAGAAAGAAATTTTTAGATACTTTCCATGAAAATAGAAAGTTTTCTGTTTTCAGTGATGACGTTTTTCTGTGTGTCACTTGGTATGACTCATACCATGTTTGCTAGTGAAGCTATGAATCGAAATGAGGCGATAACTTTCGGATATAAATGTATCGCTTATGTGAACAGAAAGAACTATAGTTCTCTTTAATGGCTGAAATAACTACCTAATCTTACAGAAGTCATTCAAAAAATGATTTCTGTCTTTATATTTGTGAGTCTTGAAAAGTCTAGAAGTATTTTGTTTTAATTTATTTATTTTTTTTTTGCTTCACTTATTCACTTTAGTTTACTTCGTTTATAGTTTATAACATTCTTTTGTCTTTTATTTCATTTCATTTCGTTTTGAGCAAAAGTTTACTTTCAAATAGATTTATGCCGCAAATACTGGATAAGCTAAATGCACTATTTCCAAACGAGCATTTACAACGCGTATCTTCGGATGTGAAGTTGCTCCTGCAAGCGACAGACAGGCCAATGCTGCTGTTATGTTTCAATGAGTTTATGATTTTATTATCCTGTTGCATGCAGCAAGGACATCGCTGACTGCTCCCATTGCTCGTATTTGAGAACAACACAAATGTTGGTGACTTTGTATGGACTTTAGAACAGAATAAATGAAAAAAAAATAAAAAATAAAAAATAAATAAAAATATAAAAATTGCAGCAAATAACATACTGTATTAGATAGCATAAAAACAACAAACAAACAAAACAACCAAAAACACAACAATGAACTGGAATATCACAAATGCCATAAACATTTTTCTTTAATATTTTCTTTTAGTTTTTATTTTTTATTTCTTGTTTCAGTTGCTTTTACTAATTTTAATTTATATATATACATATATATATATATATATCTTTCTTTATAAATTTTTTACTTTTTCCCAACTTATAACAACCAACTCAATGCCATCCAAGTCTGCGTGTTACTTACTTACTGTGCAACTTTATGCCATTTCGAGCTAAAAATTAAAAGCTTATTGCATTATTTCAGCATTTCTTACAACAGAAATTAAATAAACTTTGATTAGTTCCATAGATAAGTGCCAGAAGTAAGTGGAAAAATGTAAAGGAAAACTCAATGCACATTAGCTGCAAGAAGTTAAAGTAGCAAGTATTAAACTCCTTGCCGATGTTGCAGCAAAAATGTACAAATAATCTCCGTACGATTGCAATATGGAGTTACAATAACAATTGTATAAATCAAATAATTTACAACAAGCTCAATTTACCAAAACCCTCGAGACCCTCTTTGAGTTTTATCGATAAGTGCTACAGCGTCTTACTGCCAAACCGAAGTATTTGTATTTCGCATTAGAAAATAATATCCTTGCCATGGACAAAGCAAGTACTTTTTTCTGTCGCACTTTGGGTGCGATGTGGCGATAGTACAATAAAATTCAGTTACAAATTAAAGAGTGATGGAGCGAAAAGATACAATAGAAAAAATCGGAAAGAATAGTATGTTATTTAATGGTGTGGACTTAAGTAAGAACATAAGCTAATGGCATGGTAATAAAATTCAAAAACTTAGACTAATAAAAATATGTGCAAAAACGAAATATGAACTTTTTTTATATATTATTTTTTAATCTAAGTTAAATTGATTTCAGTTTATAAGCTCTATAATAATTTAAGAACATATAGTAAGGTTATTATAATGCATAATAAATACCTTTCACTTAAAGACGTATTCTTTTGACATAAATGCTTCATTAGAAGAACTTCTGGTTGCTTAAGAATAACTTGGCATCACTGCTAAGATCAGTAAACATTTTCTTCCAATTTTCTTTAATTTTCTTCCAAAAATCATTCACAATAAATCAGTTTTAAGATTTGGCACCTTTGTAATGCGACCGGCTTATTCTTTAAGCAGTTATATGAAAGTGGGTTTATTTTTGCGAATTTTGTTTTTGATTTCTATGTTATATTTTAAGCGACATGTGTTTTATTGGAACATGAATGCAAAAGAAAGCACCATAAATAACATTAGATTTGACCAATAAAAAAAATTCTTAAAATTGCACACAATAAATTTAAGATTTAAATAATGAAATGATAAACAGCGAATGAAAGGAAAAATCAATACTTAAAAAAGATAATGATATATCAAATATCAACAAAAAAAAGTATTCACTGTAATATCTCACCGATGACATATGCATGCACTGAGAAACAAAAGTTGATGCAAAATCATAATCCATTAATCCCTTTAATTAGTTGAGGCTTTAAAGTAGAATAAATTTCGCCAATAATATCAACCATAAGTTATATATAAAAATATCAAAAAAAATAAATATATTCACCCACCTTGTAATTTCCTCTTGAAAATATACTTTTCAAGAAGTGATTGGTTATCACCGAAGGCAAAGCAACTACTAACTACTAACTAGAATAATTAGTAGTTTAAATTAGTAATAAAATTTAGTTTAACTGCTACAGAAAAATATGTGTTATATTAAAGCCACCTTTCGGTTGTGATGAATGCTTTAAGAGAATGACATCGAGGAAAAAAAAGGAAGACAAAGATCTTATCAGTCGAAAAAAGAAGGAGAAAGAAGTGAGTATGAAGAGTGAGTACGAAATTATTTTTTACAAAGATGAAAATGTTAATTTAGAGATAAAAGGTTTCCAATAATATTTGCAGGGATCAATTTTCCAATATAATAAATAGCGGTCATATGACTGATAGCACAGCTAATCCGTTATTATTAATCGTTGACAATGAAATAATTGCTCCGCCTGATGACGGAGGCAAACTACTACTTATTCAGAGCGAAAGGTCCAATCCACAATAAGGGCGATCACGTAAGTTGCAGTTTTAGCTGCAAGAATAGTTTTTTAAACTTCACTTATGGATAAAATATTGAAACTAATCATCAATGAACTGATTGAATTTTCGCTTCAAGCCATGTAAATCTATCATTACCTTTATATTTAAAAGTGTGTTAAATTCAGAAGAAAACTTAAGAAAAACAATTTGACACATACCTGTCATCTACTTAATGGTTTCAGACATCCAAGCAAAGCTTATAAGGATATGTTAAACAAAGCTGGATGCTTTTAACTAAAATAATCAATTTACCCAACTGCAATTTATCTCGAACCAACTAGTAGACACTCACGCTTTCATTCAATACTAAATATCTAGAAGTTACATATCTTTAATCGCTAATTGGTTAATTGGAATATAAACACAGAATAATAGAAAAAAATTAATAATTTACTTAACGTGGCGAAAAATAATATAAAAATTGTAACATATGTAAAGAGCAACAATTTAAGCTATACTTAGTAGAAGTATATAGAATATCTGTGGATCAACTCTCATTCTACAGATTAGTACAAGCTTCTTAAGTAATCAGTTAGTGCCCTAATTCTCTAACACGTAACATATAGAATATTCCACACATACATGTGTAAATAGAATAATTAATAAGTACTATATATATTACTACTTTATATATATATTAGTACTACATATATAAGTACCTTATATAAAAATATATACTATATTAAAAAATTATTATTTCTTAATTCATTTAAACTGATCCGTAAGAATAAAAACATATTATTTACTGAATTTTTCAAATTTTAAATGTAATTATTTATTTTTAAAACCAATTGCCTTTAATGAAACCGGGAAAATATTTTGAAAATAGTGCAAATTTTAGAATTTGTTATTATACAACTGTTATTAATTTAAAATAGAGTAAAAAATAATAATTCACATACCTGACATCCACTAAAGCTAATAAAACTACTGAATGTCATTATTTATAGTTATAATAATCAACTTTTAAAATTTCCCAGATACAAATGTTGATTTGGAGCATGTAATTTTAAATTTTTGATTTATAAATAAAAAAACATATGATTTTCTTAATTTAGGGCAGTGTGAACACTTTCCAAATTAATTTAATTTCCATTTCTACGAAATTAAGCAAATTTGGCTGTCTGAACATAGTGTAAGCGGTTATTTGTTTGCGCTATGCTTACAAAACAATAGGTCCCATATAATAAATACAAGCTCAAAGCAAAACCTTATAAGCTCTAAAAAAACAAGAACTAAGTTTTTAAGAAAAAAGAATTACTGGACTCGATTGAGTACTACAGCTGTTGTGTAGGCTGCACGTACTTAATTTGGTGAATACTGACTTGGATATTGTATGATCAGAAAAATGTCAGAACAAAACAATTTTTAAAAAAAACAATAATGGAATTTACTTTGAAACTTAAAACAATCGAATGAAGATAAAGGACCAATGACTAATGTTTATAACAATCTGATTGACTTACTACCATAAATTTCCATGATTGCTAACTGTTGATATATTTTAGACAATAGTGGTAACATTAAAAAGAATTTCAAGACTTCGTTTAGAGATTTTGATTAGGCTGCTAAGTAGCTCCGTGCACAACCGAGAATTTTAAGTTCGATTTAATAAACATTGCTCATCCTTAAGTAATATTAAAGCAACTACAAACATCCTCCACTTATATCAAACTAAATGAAAAGCAATTGTAACTTTAAAATTTTACAAAACAAAGAATGCCTATTAAGCTCTGATTAATAATAACCAATAAAAAATTATTAAAGAATTTCAATTATAATATTCCTCATAAATCAAAAAAAGAACTAAGTAAATACAACTTTGTCAAACGTCAAATTAATATTTTCATTGAAATCTCTTGTCAAATCGCACACGCATTGAAAATATTGAAAAAATATTTCCTGTATTATTTCACCAAAAAGTTTTTCGTTTGCCTTAATTAGACACATTACTTATTTTCATCCGCCGAATACTGTATATATAGTGATACTATCTAAAATACTTTCTAAAATGTCTGACAACAAGGAAATTATCCCTGATGCCAAAGTCTCTTCCAACGATGAGCAAAATGCCAAAGAAATCGTAGAGGTTGGTACTGTCATTGAAGATAAGGTTCAATCTATCACAAGTGAGGAATCTGAAGACGAGGCAAGTGTTGAAAAAATCGATTATGCAGATTTTGCATCAGACACTGAGGAAAGTACTATTGATTCTAATGAAAGCATTATCGCCAATTATGGATCAGCTGATGAAAATGCGGACGGTGGGGATTTTTTCAGCGCTGACGGACATTTGTCCTCACCTAAAGGTATTGAAAAGGCTTCGGCTAATGATGGTGCTAGCTGCGACGATACGCTTTTATTGGAGGATCAAACCAAGTTGGGTATTGTAAGTAATAATATTTTTTCAAACCATCAATGTTTAATGCAACAAAGTATTTAAGGATTATGAAAATGCCGACGGAACTGCCAATAGTATTACCATAGTATTTGACAAAATTTGTGTTGAACCGGTAGTTGCAGATTCTGTCGAAAATCCAATTGGGTCCACAAGTTTTAAGGCTGAGCAAAATGAGGCAGAACCAAATAGCATTGGAAAAAACGTTACTAAATGTGATTAAACGCTAAAATGTGAGCTGATGTGAATTTAGCTTAATAAATAAAATAAATCAACAATGAGAACAAAATAATGCTTGTGTATATTTTATCCTTATTAAATTGATGTCATTCTAGACACCGAAACCAATAAAAAATTAATTGGATAGTGGTCAATCTAAAGTATTTTCGATATTCACAATACACATACAGTAATATTATAACCTCGATTTTTAATTTTTGATTTTATATCTATTCTGTGAAACAATGATAGCAAATAAAGAATATAGTACTTTTATATAATTGCTCTTAATGAACCATCCATTGAGTACTAAGCGCTGCTAGACCTTTTTTTTATTTAAAACGCAATTTTTATATATAAATTTAGAATTAAGCTAACGATTTGAAATTTTTTCTTAAAATTTTTCTACTAAAATTTTATTGGCCACCGATCTGTGCAAAAATTTGACAAAAAACTCTAGCCATGGATAATTATACAGATCTTGTGATATGTACATCACTTTTGTGCCTCATGAGTCTGGCCTGGCCCAGACCCAATTTATATAAAAGATAACGAATAACCGCAAATTCATAATTTTGATTATTTGTGAATATTTGACTAGTGACTCTTGATAATATAAGAAGTTCCATTCTTATTTTTTTGATAATTTTTCTTGAATAGAAAAGTGAAATAATTTAGTCAATGAAATAGAATTAGAGGGATTTAGCGAAAGAGTTGAAGAAATCAATCTACTTCAGATTGAAGTATCAAATGAAGACGATGCATCGAATAGAAAAGTGAACTGGTTATCGAACCAAATAAAATGTTCAATGAAGACACATTAAGAATCGCCTGAAATAGGACGGCAAAGTGCTGATAAAGCTGATTTTTAGGGTAACGATGACACAGAACGGTATACAAATTAACTAAATGCTGATGGTTCTCACAATAATATGTAAAAAACTACGATTGTCTAATAAACGATTTCGAACAGTGGCCCAATTTATTCGTTTTATTAATAAACAAACATGTCTCTACCATTTCCAAAGTAATAAGATTGCACCAATTCAGGTCATATAGAGACACCTCAGTGAGAATCTTGTCTTGAATATAGTCTGCATGCGAATATTATAATTGATGAATAATTTTTAACGATCGAAATTAGCTAATATTAAAATCGAGATTTAGTGGGCCTAACTTTTTCACAACATTGAAGGGTGCTAAACGGTTGGTTAAAATTGACCTAGTATTTGTTGGAATAATTTGGTAAAAATGTGTCCGAGATAAAATTATTATGTTTAATATTCTCTTTTAATAAAAAAAGACAATATATAGATAGTAAGTATGCTAATACTGCTTGTTTCTATTCCATAAATTACTTTTCAATATTTTTATCAGTAAAATTAGATCAACATATAAAAGTCCATTAGAACTTAAAATAAAAAATAAAACTACGGCAACTATGCAAAATATATATAAGTAGTACAGATTTTGTTAGCTCGATTAGCTCGATGATACTTTAAGCAATTTCAATATGTAAATCTGCGTAAATCAAGTCTTAAGGGAAGGAAATGTTTGACGTCGTCATCAAGTTTTTAAACAAACTATAAAATAGGTGTTATATATGAGTTTGATTAAAAATAAAAATTAGTAATTAGCAAAAAGAATTTTAGAAGCCATCGTAAATTCAACATGTCATTATGGGCTAATATCAACAAAAAAAATTTATATAAATAAATATTGGTGTGTTGGGTTAATAAACATTTTTATTTTATTATAATGCAATATATAAAAAAAATTAGTTTTTAGATTTCCAAATTATAAAATGTAGTAGCACGCGATATTCACTTCCTATTAAATCACAAGTATAACTATATTTTTCCCATTGTGCTGCACTAAATGTTCTACGCCTCTAACATATTGTCTAGATTGTCTGACACAGTCGTCCGATTGTAGTTGATTTAGTTGATTTGTAGTTGAGTCATGTATCTGAACATGGTTTCTACATGTTATAAAATCATTAAATTTTTGATAGTCTCTTGCTTACCACAAAACCGCATCCAAATTCACGCCTATTTGTAAGGCAACTATAATATACATCACAATTTGCTCTTTTAGAGCAGCCTTGTCCTATCCATCGTATTCCCTAGATGGCGGTGGCGTCAGCCTTACATTTATTGAGGGCTTTCGTCAGTAGTATAGAAACTGCAACACCGATGACAAAATAGAAAACAAGTAAATAAAAATATTTATAGACGTAGCCAACTTGTATAATAAGAGAAAATTAAGCACTTTCTCTTTTTTAAATATTGATTTTTAATTATTAATTTGAAACGTTTATTTTTGTTTATATAGTCTGAATAAATCTATGAATAATAAGATTTTAATGGCTTTCACATATATGTATCAAATATGCTACATAACTGTTTTAAAATATCTTTGTTTCTGTAATTTGAAAGATATTTTTAATTTTAATATATTATAAATATTTACAAAACATCTATGCATTATGCAGGTCAACAGCAAGGCCTGATGCTTCTAAAGTGGTTACGAAGGAAGCACTTACAGCCGATACAATCCACCGCGATGCTAACGGAAGGATTAAATGCAATACTTGCGGGAGTACATTTGCTTAAGATAATTGCTACATGAGACACGTAATCAGCGAGTCGGGATTAAGACCTTTTGACAACAATGTGAACTTTGTTAAATAATTAAATCACACTTAATTTATTTTAATTATTGTCATCATAAAAAATTACTTGAATTTTTTATGATATATTTTATTGAGACAGAATTCAGTATATTTATTAAATTAACAAAAATGCTTTTACAATATTTGTGGCTCTTATATATTGCTTCACTTTAACGTGTTTAATCACATTTAGTAACATTTTCTCCAATGCAATTTGGTTCTGCCTCATTTTGCTCAGCCTTAAAACTTGTGGACCCAATTGGATTTTCGACAGAATCTGCAACTACCGGTTCAACACAAATTTTGTCAAATACTATGGTAATACTATTGGCAGTTCCGTCGGCATTTTCATAATCCTTAAATACTTTGTTGCATTAAACATTGATGGTTTGGAAAAATATTATTACTTACAATACCCAACTTGGTTTGATCCTCCAATAAAAGCGTATCGTCGCAGCTAGCACCATCATTAGCCGAAGCCTTTTCAATACCTTTAGGTGAGGACAAATGTCCGTCAGCGCTGAAAAAATCCCCACCGTCCGCATTTTCATCAGCTGATCCATAATTGGCGATAATGCTTTCATTAGAATCAATAGTACTTTCCTCAGTGTCTGATGCAAAATCTGCATAATCGATTTTTTCAACACTTGCCTCGTCTTCAGATTCCTCACTTGTGATAGATTGAACCTTATCTTCAATGACAGTACCAACCTCTACGATTTCTTTGGCATTTTGCTCATCGTTGGAAGAGACTTTGGCATCAGGGATAATTTCCTTGTTGTCAGACATTTTAGAAAGTATTTTAGATAGTATCACTATATATACAGTATTCGGCGGATGAAAATAAGTAATGTGTCTAATTAAGGCAAACGAAAAACTTTTTGGTGAAATAATACAGGAAATATTTTTTCAATATTTTCAATGCGTGTGCGATTTGACAAGAGATTTCAATGAAAATATTAATTTGACGTTTGACAAAGTTGTATTTACTCAGTTCTTTTTTTGATTTATGAGGAATATTATAATTGAAATTCATTAATAATTTCTTTATTGCTTTTTTTAATCAGAGCTTAATAGATATTTTTGTTTTGTAAAATTTTAAAGTTACAATTGCTTTTCATTTAGTTTGATATAAGTGGAGGATGTTTGTAGTTGCTTTAATATTACTTAAGGATGAGGGATGTCTATTAAATCGAACTGAAAATTCTCGGTTGTGCACGGAGCTACTTAGTAGCTTTATGAAAATCTTTGAACAAAATCTTGAAATTCATTTTAATGTTACCACTACTGTCTAAAATATATCAATACTTAAGCATGATATAGACGATGCTCTATGTATGCAAATCAATACTACGTTTACACTGCTTACTTAGTAAGTTACTTTGTAACATTGAGTTTTTTCTCGTTTACATCAGCACAAGTTACTTAAGGAATGGGAAAGAGCTTTTATGTGTCAAAAAATTCTAATTGTAGAGTTTTCTTGTGTTTATATTTTAAATTGTGAACAGCTGGCATTAAATTTTGTATTAGAATATATTGTTATATTTTACATGACTGTAGCAGTTCTTGCCTATAGAAAAAACGTACAAGGATTTATAAAAAAATTTCTTTAATTCAAATGTTATTTTAATTAATAATACTGAAAACTTATAAATTAAAAATAAAATGCACTATAACTATATTAATAAAAAATAAATATAATAAAATCAATTAAAAATAATGTACACTATAACACTATTACTCCTCGATGGAGGAGAGTACATAACGCTTCCTTGTCAATGGACCCATTATGTCCATGTGAATGCGTTGAAATCGGTCATCTACCGCTACAAAAGAAACAAGTTGCAATAACTGTTTTTCAGTTATGTCAGTGGCCACCATTGAGATCTGATGGTATGTCTTCTGCAATTTTGGCCAAAGTGTGTGGCCAGTATACAACTATTGGCCTTGGTAGAGAAAATAGTGTTGTTGCTTTGCGTAGATTTCGGTCAGTAGAGGCCTGCAACTTCCTGTTTTTGGAATACTTGCAAGTCACCAAAAACACTTTTTATTAGCTTAATTTTTTCGGTTGATAATATGAGCATTGGAAATGTTGAAAATAGAAGATATTTTAAGAGACGCGATGTTTTTGGAATAAATGCTCTTTATAAATACAATTATCTAAATATCATAGTTGATAAAAGGCTATTAATATTGAAGTCAAGAAGTGTGTATTATTTTACTAAATCCAGGGATTCGAACGAATACGCATACGAGGCGATGAGTAAAATGACTTTTTAATACTTTTTATTATCTAGACAATTATTTTAAATTTGATTACATATCAAATAAGTATGAGATACGCATTCTTCTATAGTATTACTATAGACTTATTATAGCAGAGACTCTTATATTTCTTTATATGAGACGAATATATATATGTATGTGTTTAATATTTAATAAAACTCTTTAGGCGTTTTCTTCAGCATAATTCGCATAGAAAAACTTCCAGTACCAAAGGCACTACTTCATTGATACACTTCAATAGGGAAAAATGCTTTTAACTTGTTGAAAATAACTCTTATATCTTTCATTTACTTTTTGCAATGATTCAAGAGTATTTTTCCTTTGGGGCATTCTGAACATTCCTGGTATTACATTGATATCGCTGTTGTCTTTATCATTACGGACATAACGACCAGAAATCGCTTAACGGTTATATAGTTCTCCATTTCTCAACAAATTTATAAAGTAGCAAATGCACAAAACACATAAAATCATAATAAAGAGAAGGAAATATTTAATTAAATTATGTAAAATGTACTTATAAAAATTCATTTCATTTCAACATTTCAACTGTGGAAACCCTAAGGATATAAATTTCAAAGTCAAATAAAATTTTTCTGATTATTAAAATATGCGAGAATGTATAGAAATTATTTGTATTAACATTTTACATAGGAATTGTTGAATGGAAAATTGTTTAGTACAAATTCAAGCAAATATTGACAAAAAAAATCTTTTTATATACAATTTAACATTCAAATATTTTTATTTATTTTTGGAAGGAATCATGCTACTTGTTCCAACTATTTCACGTGACATCACGAAAAAATTTATAACTGATATGGGAGTTCTCCAGACAGTGACATAATTCAGATGTTCTTATCAATATGACAGTTTTGGTATGTCTGTTCCACGAGCTACTCGTAGTAAAACTCAAGTAAAACACAAGTAAAGTGCAAACTGAGAGTGTGACGAAAATAAAGTGTTCATACTTCCAATTTTTTTTATCCTGCCTTCAAAAAAAAAAATCGGTTCAAGCAACATAAGGATAAAAAAGTCTACTGAGATATACTGTATCAACAACGATTGTCGAAATAAATCTATTACATTGGGTTGCAATATCAGCCATATATGTAAGGCACAGAAGTGAGCTAAGTATGCTGCTCATACGCACATCGTATTTCAGATAACGTATTCTTTCTATATAAATTGCGTTTCTTTATGAGAAATGCTCAACTTATCAGGTCTGTTCCACGAGCTACTCGTAGTAAAAATCATGTAAAACACAAGTATAAAGTGCCAAATTACGCTCTTTACAAGGATTTTCATAGAACATCTTTGTGTAAAATTTGTGTAAAATACAAAAATTTGAATTCAAAGCAAAACAGTTGATTCATACATAAACACAAATTTTACATGAAATAAAATGTACGAGTAAAGTCTGTGTAGCATTTTCAAATTTCGACAGGGATGTTACGCTCTCTCAGATGCTCTCATTTACTCGAAAATTTGCTGGTGGAACGCACTTGTGTATACGCAGCATTACTTAAAGTTACTACGAGTAGTTCGTGGAACAGATCTAGTATATAACCTACAATTTTTGTTTTGTTAACCAATAAATACAGTAAAGCCAAAGGCAGTCTACGTAAAGCCTGACACAGATTTATCCTTAAAATAAATTATTTACGAAATAGACAACAACGTTGGCGATTTCCTATCATGTATTGATGCCATGCCAACGGAGTGATTTAGAAATAGAAAGTCTATCGTCACAAAGTGAAACTACAGCGAGATCGTAAGCTTAATACTATTTTAATTAAAGACCGACCTGTGGAAGTTAGCATCGACCAGGTAAAGGCAGCTTATTTGTTGAGGTTAGAAACTGAATCAATCACACAGTTGCCGCGATCCACTATACGCCGATCAAGTCCAAATGCGGAACCAGTACAAATATCTCAGCAGTGTTGCCAGAGTCATTCGTTTACTTGTCAGATTCACAATATTTTTTTTTTCTAAAAAAGATCTAAAAAAATCTAAATCGATCTAAAACTCGATCTAACAAAGAAAGGCACGTATGGACTATGTCCAGTGATATATCCATATATACTTAAAATGGAAGTATGTGACCTACATATACATATCTAAAACGTCTCTCGATGTTTCTCTCTTTAGACTTGTAAAAGTTTTAGAGGGAAACATCTGGTGTGTAAGCAGCGGGTTTGGATGCATATATATGTGATGAGCGTAGTTCTTTGTAATTCAAGATATTTCTTCTTTGATTGTCGGAACACGTAGTTGTTTATGCAGCTGTTTATTTGTTACTTACCAAGGTGCATTTGTGATAATTGCCAAATTTGAGTCTACTGCAGTAATTGGGCTCTATAACTGCACATAGGTTTTAGTACATTTTTGTATATAAGCAGCTTATTGTCTAGTGACAGTTTGGAATTTCGGCTGAGGAACCAAAATAAGTTTCGCAGTTTGAGATTCACAATATGAAATCAGTTGCATAAAACGTAACATCGCTTTCGGTCAGTCACTGGTGGGGGAGTGATGTGGCACAGAAACTCTTTATACTCTATATGGAATTCATTAAACGTGCTCAATTCTTATCAAAATATTTCGTTTGATTAGGTTAATTGATACAAAAGGATATTAGTAATTATTATTATTTACACATAACAGACAAAACAAGAAGCAATTCTTGTGAATGCAGTAAAACCACATATTTCCGTGTAAATAAACCCAGAATGCCTTCAAGTATATTTTTGTTTCGCAATGCCAACTTATTTTTTTTTGGTTTGATTTACAAATATTATTATTAGGTATATTATTGTTTTTTTTTGATGTTGTTATCACTAGTACAATAAAAGTGTACTTCAGGCAACAATTAGGGAAAGGAATTTGTTTACTTTAAGCAAACACATTTGCTTGAAAACATATCAAGAATTCTTAAATTGTTTAGATACTGTTTGAGAAGTTGTCAATGAGAATATTACTGTAGTTTTGTTCTTCAAGATTCAAAAGCTACCTTGGCTTGTCAAATAACACATCTCAAATTGGTGGGGTCATTGTCTTAAAGTATAAATTCGATAAACATTTTAAAGTATTTTGTTTCCAATGTACTCAGATATACGGGGTTGCTGACGAGATAATTGCAACAAAGTACAATGTTTTTGTTATATTTAATGAAAGATAAATGAAAATATGCGAAAAGAACTTAAAATATAATCTTCAAACGCCTAATGAAACAATCGAACGCTGTCTGCAAGTCACTTTGCGGTATTTTGGCACATTCTCGGCTTAGCGCTTGCTTCAGACGATCGAAATTCTGATATCTTTTAGTGCCAACCCTACTTTTTAAGATACCCCAGACTGAGAAATCTGACAAATTTATATTGGGTGAATACGGTAGCCACTGTACTGATAGAACAACATTGTTTTTCAGCCATACTTGGTGGAACTGAGTGTTGTTGGAATGTCCAACGCCTGCGACCGAAATGTTTATCTAAAATAATTTTCATGTTAAGTAATTCGCCTAATCAATATGGGATTTGTCTAGATAAGATAACTGATGAGTCAAATATTTATTATAATATCAGCTAAATATATGTGAAGAACAGTGAACAGGGAAATAAAATTTTGCAATTGTAAAGCCAGATACTGTATTCTAGTTAAACATAACGTTAATGATTATTTACTTTCAACGTTCAGTGACAATGATTTCATTCTTGCAAGTAACCTTGTAATTGCTAATATCTTCATAACCTCGAACAGAAGAGAAGTTCTTAAAATAACCCTTATCGGCAAACACTCCTCATACATGTTAACTTACTAGCCCGTATCACAGAAGTGCTTTCTTTCGGATCGCAAATACCATACATTTGAACTTGATTTGACGATCAACTTTAAAATTACATGTCATACAAATTAATCAATCATTTGCCCTTGAATTAAGCTTGTTATTATTTTTAACTGCTCTGTAACTGCTCTGACATCGATCGAGCGATCGATCTTCTTACCGTAGCAATTACGCCTGCTACGAATGTGGGATACAAGTCATTTTAATTTTGGGAACAGAACAAAACTTTTATGGTGGGCCTCAACAACCGCAGACTTTTGAAAAATTTGTAGAAAACTCTTAAATGGTGTCAAAAAAAAAAACTTCACAAAACTCGACCTTTGAATATAAGCTGAAATACAAAAAAAGATGGCCAAAAAGCGAATCTTGCAGAAAGTTTTCTGATAATATAAAATCTATTTCTAAGATCAGCCGATCAGTGTGGCTTTCTTTACGTGCTAACGACTAATAAGTCGGTCTTCCTTTCTATTGAAAGTGCTGGAAAGGATTCTTGAACTATAAATCAAAGGTATGATTAATCAATTAATCTGCAGATTTTAAGAACATTGTTATTGCTTTCTAGGTTTTCTTTTATAAGTTGCGAGTATTTTTTGCTACTCTGAAAGAAAAAATTGCAGCTATAGATAAAACCTATAATAATGTATATAAAATACAAAATAAAATGCTCACAAATAACTTTTTTGTATTATTCATTTTATATATATTAAAAAAAAAACTTTTTTGTAAAATTATCTGCAGGTATTTTTGTATTTGGATATATTTATCACTCACAAATTTGTTTAAATTTATTTTACTTATGATACTCGTATGTTTACTGATCTTGGTAGTGATGCCAAGTTATTCTTAAGCAAGCAGAAGTTGTTCTAATGGAGCGTTCATGTCAAAAGAATACACCTACAGTAAGCACTTTAAACAGTTTAAGAGTCATTAAGAAGTTTTAGTGAGTTTTCTAATTATGTTACTAAAATACTTTACCAAGAAAGATTGTACAAATAACCACATGTTAAGTAAAATTCACGGTATGTTTTCTACAATAAATACATTTTATATTTGCCTAAATAAATAATGTCTTTTGTTGTAATTACTAATTTTTATATAAATGTTATAAAGCCGGCAGCAAACAGCCGTATTATATGAAGTGAGTCTGCTTTTATTAAACAAAAGTTATAAAACAGAAAATACAAGTAGTTAAAGATAAATAAAAATAAATAGTGGTGCTTAAATTTCGAATTTAAGCTCACCAATCAACTCATACGCTTACCCAAATAGGCCCACCTGGACCTGTCTATGTTGGTTTCCAAGCACATTTAGTATTCCAGGCATGCAGCGAAATGTACCATTTTTGTGTAAATGGCACAAAGTAAATCTGAAATAAGAAGAACGATAGATATTTCGAGCTAATTGGCATCATTATTTCACTAAAATTCATATGCACACAAATTTACGTGATAACGATGCGCAGCAGCAGTACAACTATTCGTCCTACTCGTCCTATTCGTCCTATTCGTCCTATTCAATGTGAGTCTCTGTGCCTGAACAAGTGTGTAATTGTATCTGTGGAAATGCGAAGTGATTAATACCAGAAAAAAAGAACTAAATTTAACCCGAAGCGACGAGCAAAATTACAATTTGAACTTTTTGTAAGCACGAAAAATGAGCAACAAAGAAACACTGAAGAGCAGTAGTTAAATGTAAAGGAGAAGGGGGAACTACAAAAAGGCACAAAACGCCAAAGGATATTGGCGGAAATTATTGTGTTTACGCTTAAGTGCACCCTTTTTCCTTTTTAATACAATTGAGCTTCAAAATTAATACAAAAGTAAAGATAAAATTTTGTTCTGGAATAAAAATTTTTGTTTTTGTATTCCTGCAGTTACATTTTATGCGAATTTCAAAACTATGGAACATTATCTCAAAAGAAATTGCATGTATCTGCATATATACTATACACTCTTCATTCTTCGCGGAAGTATGTAATAAATTTGAGCTTTTAATCAAAAACAAATGAATTTAAAAACTAGAACATCTTTTACATTTATTTTTTGCAAAATTGTATCTGACAAATATTTATGAACCTCTTCAAAATACAGGTAAAATATCTAACTTAATCATATATTCAATCGTTGATACCTTGATCCATAAAACTCTTCACACTCTTCACACTCTTCATTCTTCGCGGAAGTATGTAATAAATTTGAGCTTTTAATCAAAAACAAATGAATTTAAAAACTAGAACATCTTTTACATTTATTTTTTGCAAAATTGTATCTGACAAATATTTATGAACCTCTTCAAAATACAGGTAAAATATCTAACTTAATCATATATTCAATCGTTGATACCTTGATCCATAAAACTCTTCACACTCTTCACACTCTTCATTCTTCGCGGAAGTATGCAATAATTTTGATCTTTTAATTTCAAGTTCATGACTATAAAATACTAACTGATGGTGCTATAGTATCTAGTAAATGTCGGGTTACGTGATATTAGATCTAACACCGATCGCCTTCATATTATGAATATCACTTGCAACAGCGCTGCCAAACTAAATGTAATAGGCTGCTAGGCTCAACACACACATGCAAATAGTCGGATTTCAAACACAGTTTCAAACTATACTTTCTAACATATGATCATGCTAAGATTTTTAAAGCCGACGTTTTAACAATCATAAAAATATATAGACTAATTGCTGGCAGCATAAAGAGCAGAGGCAGTGCTTTTATTTTTATCGAGAGCGAAACAATAATTTAAGTTTTTCAATTGGTCACCACAAAATCGAAAACTTGCGAACTAAACCAATTTTTTAATATCAGTCTCAACTGGTTTTCAGGAGATATATGTATATTTTGAGTAGTTGCCACCTCTACATTTTTCAGGTAGCTAATAATTTACCTATTATATTGCGTATACGCTGATAAGCTGATTTTTTTTTAACTCTAAAATAAAAAATTGCGACTTTTTTTTTTTTTAAAACTTCATTTTATAAAATACAATCTATTCTATGCATGAAAAATAAGTACTACTTATGGCAATAACAATATATGATTGGCATGTGCGGGACTACCCAGTGGTAATCACCGCCTTATGAAGAATTACCATTTCTAGAATCTACTCGGCAAATCAGAAGTTGCGAAGCGTATTAATTTACGAATGTTAAAAGTATCCCTCGTTAGGCCTGCGGCAAGGGGGTTAGGGTGAACTACCAGTCGTGAGTGATAGTTGCTGTTTATCTGCTGTATTGACTCGTACACTGTAGAGATGCCAAGATTATGATGTAGGACGTTATTCGGAATAAACCATGGGGCGTCAGCGCAGATACGTAATATTTTTGATTGAAACCTCTGAATCATATTTAGATTTGACGTCGCTGCTATACCCTAGATGGGTATACCGTATGTCCAGATTGGCTTTAGGACGACCTTGTATAAAAGTATTTTATTTTGTAGTGGTACGGCTAATATATTTATCACAGAAAGGCAATGTTAAAATTGCCGTTTAGTTCAATCATTTTCATTTTCATTCGAATTATTATTTCGATAGCTATTGATACAAATTCGGTTTAGTTCAGCTTTTACTTCACAAATTTAAAAACGTTATGTGGGGATCACATAATATCTGCTGTGATTGTGGTATTCTTTGTCAAAAACTATATATTGCGTTGCCAACGGCTCTTTAGTAACAAAAATTAATTGGAGTATTTGCAACATGCAATTGTGCCGCAGGGGGAAGCAAACCTTGTATGACATATGCTATAAAAGTTATTAGAAATACTATTTGTTTGCTTTCATGGTAAAGTTTATTAATAAACACTTGAATACAAATCAAAGTATTCCAACCCTAGTTATTAAAATTATTACTAGTCTGTTATTTGATAAAAAGTTATTTAAATTCCTCACATCGCAATGATTGTTGCATTCTGGTGGCACGATGTTGTGGACTTGGTGTCATACTATTCATATATTCCACATAATAAGAAAATTAGCTGCAATATATCTTACCAGACCTCAAGTCATTCCCATGATATTATTTATCCAGTTCAACTTATCAGCGATCTACTTAATAATATGAGGTACAAGCCTCCACAACTTCAGGCCCTTTATCTGGACGACATCGTCCGAGTATCTCCTGTAATCTCACTTTACAATTGTGGTTAGAACAACCACAATTTACTCTTATTCAGTAATTATTACCTAGTAAGAACATTCCTCACCCTTCTTTCACTTATTTACAAACTTATAATGTCGAAATAATGTCCTCTCTTGACAAAAAAAAAAAATGACGTCCTGCAAGTCTTTTATTATGCCTGTCCTGCTATATTGTACAGAAGCTTGGACAATTACCAATAGTGATAAGAAGGCGTTAGGAGCATTCGAGAGAAAAGTTCTTCGAAAGATCTATGAACCCTTACGCGTTGGCGACGAGGATCGTATTAGATGAAACGATGAGCTGTATGCGCTATACCGCGACATTGGTATAGTTAAACGCATAATAAATCAGTGGCTTGGCTGGCTGGGTCATGTCGTGCGAATGGAAGAAAGTGGTCCGGCTAAAAAGATATTTGATTCGGTACCCGCAGTTGAAAAACGTTGTAGAGGACGTCCGTATCTTCGGTGAAAGGACCAGATGACCAACGATTTGTGGGTGATCGCAACTAATAGCGACTAATATGGCTTGCTGGCGTTAGCTACTCTACGCGGCAAAGAACGACTCACGATTGTAATGGCCAACTCATTAAGTAAGTAAAGTATTCTAGGTACTTGGATGTCTCAAACATATTGTGTGATTATAATTTTTTCTCATGTCTTCTTTTCGCGATATTAGCTACCACTTTGAATATATATACATATTTGAGTTAAGGTAAGCATCGACTGTATGGCAAATATATTGAGACTCATTTTGTGATCAATACGAATCCAATTTAGTAGAACAATTCATGTCTTGTTTCACATATTCAATTTATGACCGTTTTTGGAGTAAGAAATCCAAATAAATATAATTTAGAAGGGGAACTCCAAAATTAATATAATTGTGCTAAGGGAAATCTTGTGTTTGTATAATACTATAAATATTTACATGCCACAAATCCTTCCAATTCACTGTTTATTCTGTAATTTAACATTGTAGTGTTGTTATTAAACTATGCTAGCGGCTTCTACTGATTTGAACCACTTTAACTTATTCCTTATCTGTGTAAAAGTAAAAGTTTATTTAATTGTAAAAAAAAATTAAACAAATTATTTAAGTTGTAAGTAATTAAATGTGGGAGCACAACCACACAGCCAAATGCGTTAATCAGCTTTATTATCTTCATTTGATTTTATATCATCAACAATTTTTTTCAGTCCCTACCTAGTATTCTCACAGGAATACGTTTGCATTACCTGAACATAAAAAAGTAGAACGAACTACGAGAAGGAAAATGTGAAACTGCAAAAATCTCTAGTTAGTTTAATCGAAACACTCAATCCGCTTTTCTAATTACACAGGTAAGCGGCACAGAAGCCTGAGGACATGATGGGCCATTTTTATTGTCTTGATTTCACAGTGCAAATACTTAAATTCTTGTTTTTCTACAAAAGTTGAAAATAATGTGGGATAATGCAGAAATTATTTTATCAGGGAAAGAAATAATTTTGTGGTGTTAGATGAAGTTTTATGAAACAGATGGAATAGATGTGTATGTGCTTATGCTTCCTTCGCTGTAAAAACTATGAAGAATGATAATAATTTGTATAATTTATAAAAGCTTTAGAGAATTTATTACTTTTCCACAAATTATTTCGGATTTCTCTCAGACGACACAGATTTGATGGTACACTTAGTATGTGACATAGATCCTCTTGTTTCGTAAATATGATTTATATTCCTTTTAATAATGAAAGAGATTGCATAGTTCAGTTAAGCTGTACTTTATAATTTTATTTTGATGTGTTGACAATTGATATTATATAATAACATATGTAATAAATAATTTTAAACTATTTTACTTCGTCCCGCAACGTAAATGGATATCCGCAATTACTCCGATGCTATATAAAACTATATGAAATCATGGAAAAACATTGTTCACGATAATGAAAATGATCAAAATCTGTCGTCATAGTGCGGCGCCCCAGATACCATAATCGTGACATTTAACATATATGCACAATGCATATCCTATAATCCTGTCGACACTACATCACTACATCCCAATTGCCATCCCAATTGATATTTATTAATATTATACAAAGTTTTACTATTTACAAAGTTTTCGCTATTTTATTCACTAAATTATTTACCTACTAAGAAATGTGTTGATGTTACCACGCCGCGATAAATACTGATTTTACTTGATTTTACTTATGTGCGCTTCCTAAATACTCTTTTCAAACGAGAGTTCCTTAATTTCCTGTTTGCTTTTAAATATTTTGTGCTGCTCCCGCACACCTATTAGCAATTATTAGCAATTTCCGCTTGATCACGCTTTTCTTTATCTGGTTTCTTCCGTCTGAACAGGTGGCTCTCTACTTTCCTCATCTCCCAATATTGTTCCCGCACGGCTCGTTTTGCTGCAGAGGCCCCTACAAAAGGACCCTGTAAGGAGTGGGCGACACTCCTTGTCATACCATTGGTTTTGTCGCGACGGACGTTAGAAATCATGGACATCTGGTTTCGCGATTGATCGGAAGATAGCCATGTTGTCTTATGAGTATCACTGTATGGGAAACTGGTACTACTTACTACCATATTCCGCGCCGCAGCGAAATCAAATCTGCCGACCTTTGCATTAAAATCCCCAAAAACAATTTTAAAATCGTGGGCGGGTCTGCGGTCATAAATTTCCTTCAATGGCGTGTAGAAGGTATTTTTGGTTAAGTCGTCCTTTTCTTATGTCGACGCATAAGCGCAAATTAACGTGATCTTAAAAAATTTTCCCTTGACACGGATTCTAGCAAGCCTTTCGTTCACCGCTGTGAATCGCTGGATTGATTTTGATAGTCGCTTGCTTACCACAAAATCGCATCCAAATTTAAGCCTATTTGCAGGACAGCTGTAGTATACATCACAGTTTGCATTTTTAGAGCAGTCTTGTCCTATCCATCGTATTTTATGGATGACGGTAACGTCAGCCTTACATTAAGGGCTTCTGCTAGTTGGATAGGGGCACCTTTTCCATAGAGGGTCTGGACATTCCGGAAATGCATATCCGTAAATCATAGTACTTTAAGCGTTTGGATGGGTAGTCAACATTAGAGTTCCAGTTTTGAGACATCTTTACGTCATGCACTGGCGACTGAATTTGCGTGACGAGTGCCAAACCCCGTGCACAACTCAAATTTAAAGTTCTAGGGATGAGATTCGCTGTACGCACTATTAGCTCATTATCCAGCGGGTCCCAGATAACTATCCAAGGCTACCACGTGAAGACTGTTTGACAACTTGGATTGAGGACAACAAGGATTGCACTGACATTTTCCATGTGATATGCAATCAGCCGTGTGTACTCGCTTCCAGAGGCACACAAGTCTCCCAGGTATTAATAGAAATATATGAATAACTAAACTTAACCATTTATTACCACAACTTAATCATTTTTCTATTCCATGTAATTTGCAAACAAACGAAAGTTTTTTTACAGCCTTTTTGACATATCAAAGTTCTAACAATTGCATAAATTAAATCATGATAGTGTGAACGTTCAGCTTTTGAACATATTAATAGAAATGAATGAGTGCTTAATACTGGATTTACATGATAGTTATGTTTGTAATTTTAGCTGTCATGTTTGCAATTTTAGCTGTCTATTGTTGTTGCTTTCAATGCAAAATGAAAATTTTTGATAGCTGAAATTACAAACAAAACTCTAGTGTAAATCCAGTATAAATGAGGCACTGTGAACATGCTACTAATTATGTATTAAAATGAATCAGATTTTTATTTTTACATTACCCAATGTTTATTTATATAAGATGTATTAATAAATTATTGATGTATTCACACATCTACAATACATACAAAGAGAAATTTTTATTCTCCATGTATTGCTTACAAATTTTAACTAGTTTGAAACGTTATTCAACACTTATTTTTGGATTGACAGTTATTGAGAGCAAAAAGTGATAGGCAAGTTATTGATTAAAATTGATTAAAATTTTCAAGTTTTTGTTTTGTAAGAACTAATAAGTCAAATATGTGTGAATCGGAAGAATCCGGAACAGATAGTGCTAATGATGATAATGATGATAGTGTACATGAACTACTCAAACAGCTATGCCGCAGTATGGCTAAAGCAGAAAATATATTAGAAGAAAGAAATATCTGCAAGCTTAAGTCCAAATGCATTGAAATATTGAAAAACTTTCAATTTCCAAATAAGGACAGTATAGATATTAATTTTGACCACATTCTCAAACTGGACGCTCGTATGTTTGCAGCAAAACTGATCTTCAAAAAAAATCCGCTGAAATTGCAAAATATCAAAGATATAGAAACAACATTAGAATCCATTGATAAAGTGGATTATTTTGTAAATGGTCCAGGAAAAGATGTTGTAAAGTTTCTTTTGTTATTGGAAAATGAATATAAGGTAACATTTTTCAAAATCGCTGTAAGTACCATTTATTTAATGATTTAATGTTTAGTATGCAAAGTCTCAACCATCAATGCTAGTACCTGCACCTTTCACTCTGTTTGGAGATTTTAAGGATAATAAACATTACCCTGAGGCCGCTTTGAAATGCTCATATAATTTAAAACCACGTTTTTTTAGGGGTGTTGAAAAAATTACATCTGCGAATAATCCTTACATGCCGAAGTTAATAGCAAGTTACATACAAAATAAGATGTCCTTACAGCTCAGTAATTACAATGCAGAAGTCTCAGGAGAAAAACCAACGCTTCAAACTTTGGATATGACGAATCGGGAGTATGGTTTGAAATTTAAAGACTTTGATGTATTGAACAATTTTAAAGATAAAGAAATCGTAAGTGATTCATGCAAATGAATAAGTGGGTCTAAATAATTGTTTTTCTTATAACTATAGATTGGAAATGAAGCAGTCAAAGCTTGCAAATTGCCAATACTGACGGAAACGATTTGTAAATTAGGACCGATCACAGAAGATATATATGATATTCTTGCACGGATCTCTGAAAGTTTTAGTGATGTTGGTGTAAGCAAAGAAAAATTCGTCAAAGTATTACTAGATTTGAAGTGTTTACGAAATGAGTATATTAGAAATAGCTGTGTTGCTAATAGTGTTCCTCTTCCGCAATTTCTAAACAATGTTAAACTATTAATTGGTAAGTGAAGTGCAAAATATAATAATAGAACTAAAATTTATAGATATTTTTTGGGTAGTTGGTAAACAGTCGGATATATTTAAGCTCAATGATGTACACGTATTTGATATGGTTGCAGATGTTACAACTGAAAATTTATTGCCAGGTACAATACACAGTTATATTGAGCCTTTTTTAGAGAGCGGTACTGCTTACAGACGTTTAGAAGCAATCTATCTTGCCAAAAATGAATTCCATGGTTTTCTGTTTAAGGTAAGATAAAGTAAATCTCACACAATACAAAAGTAAAATGAAATGATATATTAAATGTATTTTTAAATATATTTTTAATTATTTATTTAATTTTAAAGGCTTTTAGTGTTGCTTTAGATGAATATTTAATGGCATTCCGTCATCTCGTATTTTCTGTTGAGGATCAGTCTTTGTTGAGTTTCCAAAACCGTATGCGATATATTACAAAATATATAGTACGCTTCACAAACGCTTTGATAATGAAACCAAGCAGTAAGTTCTTCATACTTATATCATTTTAAATGTTTTCTTTAAAATTAATTTAATAAAATATTAACAGAGTCTCCACCCATGGGTCAAAAGTTGCTTAGCTTTTTCTGCAATGAATTAGGACGTCATACGGATGTGAACTTCAATGCAATTCTTATATTTTTCATTAGACGCCTATGCCATGTTTATTTCAAGTATGTTATTTCAAATATAACTATGCCATGTTTATGTATATATATATATAAGTTGAATTACTTTTAGTAATTTTTTTTTTCTTGTAGTCAATTAGAAAAATGGATATTTAAAGGCGTTTTAGATGACACTTTCAATGAGCTATTTATACGTGATATAACGCATTTTAAATTTCAGACGAAATACTATTACAATAGGGTTTATTATGTAAACCCAAACAGTGTACCTGATTTTTTGCAAAATTATGAGAATCTTATTTTGCAATGTGGAAAATATTCGAATTTACTTAGAACATATAAACCAACTGTAAGTATTTATACTAAATAGTATATTTAGTTTGACTTTATACATATTGCATATCCTCTTTTCGTATAAAAAGCTAATTAAAATAATACGATACTGTAGTATGTTCAATACATTTCCTTGATTCAAAAAATATAGAGCTTGAAGATCTTTTCTAATAAAAAAACAAAAATAAATTAAGACATAAAGACATTATGTTGTACAGAATGGTCTCATATAAATAAATTATTATTGTTATTAGAAACAAGAAGGGATTGTGGACTGCGACCTAAAAGATCTATTGTACCCCTTACTCGAGTTAGAGTGGTTTCTCCAAGTACGATTTTTTTAATGAACGACAGTATAGAGCCTACCTTTCTTAGTCTTGAATCTTTATGATTCATAAAATACCCTCCTAGGTGTTTCTTCCGCTTGGACATCAGTGTCAGGCATTCCTTAAGCACATGGTATGCAGTTTCTCTCTCTTCTCTACAGTATCTGCAGTCTGAGTTGGATTGAATTCCTAACTTTGATAGGTGATTCTTCAATCTACAGTGACCGGTCAATAATCCCGTAATAGTTAGTAGGTTGTTTCTTGATTGTGCTATGCAATCTTTGAAGAGTTTTAGGTTGTAATTCCCTACCACCATTTTAGATTGTGTGGTAACCTTTCCCAATAGAATTCTCTTTCTTTTTCCTCTGCACCATTCATAAGAATGTATAGAATTCCTTTGCCTAGACCACAGAATGGTTCCGGGTCTATCATTCTTGAGGCTGCGCCTTCTCTTGCAAATTTGTCTTCCGAGCACAAAAAAAAAGATCTTAATATTGCACCATGGTGACCCTCGTTTTGACTTAGTTACTTTAGAATGACATACTTAGTTACCAATAAAATAAAAAATTTAAATTTAATTACTGTAAACACTAAAAATTACAAATTTAAAAATTAAAAACTAAAATTTAAATTAATATTATTACAATATTATATATAATTATATATTAATAATTAGAAAGTGAAATATTTAAATATTAAGCTCTGCGACTTAATCTACGACTTAAAAACAATTGAATATATATAAAGATTCTATAAAGAGGTTTTTTCGAACAGTAGTGAAATACAACAACAAAAATTTATTTTTTATATTATTTTAATTAATTGAATTTTTGGCTGACCATACAGCTGTTTCGAGTATTGCCAAATACCCATCATCAGTGGTCTTGGAAATAATTCTTATATTTAATTATTCGTAAATAATCATTTTTTGAGACTGCAAGTACCAGGAATCGAACTCGGGTCCTGCCAAATGTGAAGCTCAGAATCAGCGCACCTTAACCGACTGATCCAAAGCCGTACTTGATTTTTTTGTTCACATATTTTTCTGAAGTTTTGTTACTTTGCTGTGAAAGTTTTATTAATAAATTCACTTACTGTGTTTATATTAGAACGAAATCATAAACCAGCTGTAGAATAATTGAATTAATTAATTAATTATAATTTTATTTTCAATTGTTAAATTTCAATACTATTCTGTTCGTAGAGGCATTATTTTATAAAGATTCTAGTTAATAATTATCATTTATTGATATATATATATATAATTTCTTTCAGCATCCTCTGTTTAGCATAAATTATCCAGCCTTAAATGTCAGTTTATCTTATGCTGAAATACAAAATCTACGTAGTAATTGTCAAAAATACTATACAACATTATTAGAGGTGTGTGGTGAACCAGTTTCATTAAAGAAGAAGATATGTAAATGCAAAGAGTTGGTTAAACAACGTTTTGTCGAAGATAGGGTTCATCACTTGGAGAAAGAGGCGCTATCTGAACAAGCCGTAGAAGAAAAACATGTGGATTTACTGCCTGTAGTAAAAGAGAACCAATTAAATAAAAATCTCAAGGACATCATAACTGCAGTAACAGATTCTAATGAAAACTCAGTAACCTGTTCTGCTACTTATATACCGATAACTGATATTGAAAGGAATCAATGTAAGTACTTAAAATTAAAATAATAAATAAGATGTATTGTATTTTGATAGATAAATCTTTTATATTAAAAGACGTAAAGTTTTTTTTGGAGCTTACAGTATATATGTATTTTATACTAAATACATGTATATAAGGTTTTACATCTATTAATCTAGACTAACGGTTAAAAAAAGTTATTGGAAATGTGTCAGTTGAATGTAAATCTCATTTATTATTAAGTTAACTAAAGTACTATATTTATTGGTGCTTTATAAATCATATCACCAATCTATATTTCTTCTGTTCTATCATCTATCAAGTGATGATTGTAGGTTATTGCTTCATTTTATAATTTTAGCTGTACTACGTCTCATAGTTTATGTCTGAACTTATGCCCGTCTTTATACATATGTTATAATATAAATATTACAAAATATATCTATGAGTTTTGATTTCTACGAACTTAAAATTATATTCTATTAATCAGTTTATAATCAAAAATTATTTCTTAAAGCTATTTCGTTCACATTCAGATACCTACGGCTTTCTTATTGAACAAATTCACAAAAGAGTAACAATAGGGCCGATTTTTTTTAAATAATTCAACTTATCAAGTCCTTCAAAATATACCTCAGTTTCCCATTCCACTTCATCAGTTGATACAAATCTCTTTTCCCGGAGTCATCTTCTCAAATTTAGAGATAGGTAATAGTCACTAGAAGCCAAACCTGGAGAATACGGTAGAAGAGGAAGCAAATCGCACCGTAATTCATTTTGCAGGTTGTCTTATCCTGCAAAAGCAAAATTTTTTCCTTCAACAAATGTGGCATTTTTTTTTCTTGATTTACTCATATAATTCAATACTGATATTATTGTTTTTCCTTTTTTAAAATAGTTTATAAAAAATATTCCACTTGAATCCCAGAATACCTATGGAAGCTAAAACTTTTCCAGCCTATTGTTGTTTTCGTGGTTGTTTTGGAACACTATTTCCGACTCTACACATTCTCTGGTTTCTTGTTTTTCCTCAAGTGTGAAATAATAGATCCATGTTTCATCAATTTTCACTATTCGACTCTACTCGCTCATATTTTGAATGACGAAGTTGTTGTCGCTTCTGGTCAATTGTGAGCAAATGCGGTACCCATCTTGCCGAAAACCTTTACATACTTTCATATAATATGTTTGTTGTCTCTGATTTTTCACGTAATTTAATTTTTGGATCATTCAACACAATTTCGTGCATGATCTATGTTTTTCAATTTTGATTCCGGTTCAATGTTTTTTTCAGTTGTGATCTCTTTTGGACGACCCGAACGCTCTTTATCAAAAACACTCATACGACAACGTTTAAATTCAGGACTCCAATATTTTGTTGTTGTTAACGAGTAACAATTTTATTTCTGTACGATATTCAATTTTTTCCATTTTATAAAAAATCTCCAATAAAATAGGTTCAATATCTCAATAATTTGGAAAAAGCTAACCAAACAACTGACGAAGTCGAAACTTTTACAGCTGTCGTTTAAAACTTGCCAGATATATAAAATGCTGGTTTTATTCTGGCGTTGCCACCTGTTGTGAAGTAAGGTAATTCAATAAAAAATTATTGCATTCGGTGGGTGATTCACATCATTACAATGGTGTCAAAATACACGACCGTAATAACATTATCACTATTCATAATGTCACAGTGTCATTACATTTGTTGTTGTACTGATACTGATATATTGTAGAATTAAAAAAATAAATTTTTAAAAGTATAATTACATTATTTCTCAGACATAGTTACCGTAGAAAAAAGATAAATTGTTGACTTATAATTAGAACTGAGTAAATATTTTGTAAATATCTATTATCTATGCATTGTATCTATACTTTATAAAAATTCAAAATTTTGTTTTTTTTAGTTTCTACAATTGAAACCCAAGAATTGAATGAACTTAAATTTGCGGCAGACGATGATTTAATAGACTTATATTGCAATCGTAAATCGTGTTTCAAGTACAATAAAGCTCCTTTCTCAAATGATAACAAATTTGATGAAGAGTTCTTGCACAAAAGTCTAAAGATACAGCCTTATGAATTACATATAGTGCCAAAAATGCAGTGTGAAGATGAAATGCAAACCCCTACATCTTCTACAACAGTCGCAATCTTTAACAAATCTGCAACGGAAGTAATAGTTAAATGTAAGGAAGAAAAATTGGATGAAGAAAGTGAGAATCCATCCCCGCAGAAAACATATTTAGAGTTACTTGAAGAAAAGATAGCAGCTCAAGAGCTTGGTTCAAATGTATATAAAGAAACCAATAAAATTACAGAAGCCACATTTAATTCAAGTGGGCTCATGGTCAAGCCAGAATGTGGTTTCACAATGGCAAGCGGTACTTCTAAACAAGAATTAACTATAAATATCGATGATTCATTCATGAATAATGAGACCGATATCAATGATTTGCTGACACCTGGCTACAAAGATTGCTATCAATACTGCAACGAACTTTTGAGAAGTAACTTTAGATGCTACTACAAAGATTCTTATCAATATCCTAATGAACGTTTGAGAAGTAACTTAAGACGCACATCACGTAAGCTTAGGAAAGAAAACACTGCAGATACTCTAGATGTAGTAAGGCTTAAAGATTTTCTACAAAAATCTGTAACTATGCCATTAAATGCTTATTACGAATGCGTCAGTAATGAAGTTATGCGTCTATTCATCGACGAACTGGAATTACTTGCGCATATCAAGAGTTTGGGACATTATTTTCTGTTAATGGATGGTGACTTCTGTTTTAATATAACTCATGACTTATTTACAAAATTGGAGGACGGCATTAAGCCAGAGCACTTATTTAATCATAGAACTCTGAATAATATACTTAATAAAGCATTGGCTCCAAAATGGACTGGTAAGTAATAAATATTCATTTTAATAGTTGAGTCTAATTTTTTTAAATTTATTTGTAGGTTCTTATGAAAGAGGTAAGAGCTTATCGTTCATTGTTAGAAATATACCTGAAAAATTTGACTTAAACTCTCTGGGAGTGTTTTGTGATTTGACCATGTCTTATAAAGTAAACTGGCCTTTAAACTATATAATTAATCAAGAAATATTGGACAAATATGAACATATATTCAAAGTGCTGTTGAAAATAAAGCGTATAAGTTGGCTTTTTATGAATTCGTTTCAAATACTCAAAGCATCTATAATCAAGCATGGTAAACCACTTCTGAACTCTCCACAATTCAGTCATGTGCAAAAGATTATTTTCAAGTTTTCTAAATTTATACAAAAGTTGCAAAAGTACATTAGCCTCACTGTTCTAAAGGGATCATCGAAGGTTTTCAAAAATGACCTAATATACTCTAATTGCATTGAGGATATTCATCGTGCACACACCGCATTTGTAAAACGCGTTATGGATCATGCTCTCATTGAAGGTGGTAGCTTGGAGTTTCAGGATAGGCTGAAACAAATTTTTGAAATACTTTTGAGATTTTATTAGTGAGTATTTAGTGTATTTATGTATTTATATTGTGTTTTTCTTATAAATTATTTCTTTTATAGTAATTTAAAAGCTTGTCAATTTAAACTGCTTCCCGATGATGAGCACTTCACCCATTCACGTTATAAGAAATTAATCATTGATGAGTTGGAATTCGAAGAATCTCTACAATTAATAATCAATTTGTGTCAAGAAATTAGTAGTCAAGAAGCGCATCACCAAAATATGGATAAGTTCATAAAAGTTTTTACTTTTTAAAAATAATTGCACGGAAGAAGTTGCAATTCAATCCGGCTATTAATAATAAATAAGTTTTCATTTGATTGTACATCATCATTAGCACAAAAATTAGCTAAAATTTGCCAATAATTACTGGTAAAACTTAAAGTTCTCAAAATTATAGTCAACCAAGTAATTTACTAAATTATTAGTTACTATAAATGGTAATAGTTTAATGTATGAAAAAGCGTTCATCTTTTATTTTATAAACCATATTTATTGATTATGAAATTGAGAACAAAATTCCAGTTTATTTATTAGCAATTTTTACAGTCAATAAAATTCATTAACAATCAAATTCTAGTTAATTTATTAAATACATTAGTTTTATATTTTAAACTTGACTACTGCAAGGTATAAAGCCTCAACATTACGAAAAAATTGAAAAGAAAGTTCTAAGATTTTCTCTAAAGTTTCTTTAATAATGTTCTTTTTTAAAACAGCCATGAATACTACACAAAAAGGATGTTTGTCACATATTCAGTCATATTTCATAGTTAGGTGTTCTGGGATCAACACCCCACTGCGTAGATAGTTAAGTCTGCGTCTCGCCACGGCTGGGCATATGCATAGAACTTGTTTTGCTATTTCCTGTTGCTCTTCACAGAGTCGACAGGAATCGTTTTCTGCGGGACCAATCTTTTTCAGATGATATCGCAGTCTACAGTGGCCTGTTAGCTGTCCCGTGTAGAGTTTGCTATCTGTTCCTCTTAAGCTCAGAACAGTTTCAGCCTTTATATGTTCAGGAATAATAAGCCACTTTGACTGCCTTTTGGGCTCTCCAGAAGTCAGTTAGGTTTCGTTTTTCCTTTTCGCTTACTACGTTTTCGCTTATTGGCTTTAAAGCTATTATTTACACTCATCCTTCGCTTACGACGGGGGGTGGTGGCGTATTATAAAAGCACATTTTTTGTTTCAGTGCGCTATGTTATTTGATCTTGTGCAGTGTGTATAGCTTCACTCATCGTTTTTCCATAAAGAGGTTTTCATTGATCCACGCAACGTGTAGGTAACCGTCCTCGTCATCTGCTTCCGTTTACTTTTTCCTCTATAACCAGTTTTTCCAGAGTTCCTAATCGCCTCGCTACGTTACCAAATTAGGTTAAATATCAATTGAAAATCATTTTTATAAGTCTGGTCTTTCATATTTTCATAACTTTTATTGTTGCAGATCTTGTCATTATAACGTTTAGTTTTTCAGAGCTGCGACCAGTATTAGCTTCAAGCCTTCCATCGTTGTTCCAGTTGGCGGGTTGTTAATTTATCTGTCAACTATCATAACTTTTGTTTTGGAAATGTTGATCCCTAGTACATAGCGTCGACTTATGGATGTCAAATTTTCCATCAGTAGATTGAGCTCACTTTCATTACTTGGGATGCAAAGAGTGTGTCGTCTGCATAACGTAAGTTATTAATTTTTGCATATCTTGTAGATAAACACTCAGCATATTCTTTAAACAATATTGGTGAAAGAATGCAGACTTGCCCAGTGCCAGCTTCAGCTTTGAACACATCTGCAAAATACCATGTGTAGATAAATATTTCTTTATATGTCACCTTACCATACTTACACTTATTTTCCTTTTTTAGAAATCTGAGTCAAAACGAATATAGTTAGCAATGCTTGTAGTGACGTGATTACCGTGACGTTGTTCTACTTAACAATAATCATCTTGAACAGTGTGAAAAATTGGATAATGCTTATTTCCAAGTTAGAAATATAAATAGGTGAATATAAAAAGGTTTAAATTATTTATTTTCATCACTCAATCACATCAGTAAAAGTCTTTTGCATCCTCTAAAATTTTATGGAACCCATTGAAAAACCCAAAGATGATTCAGTATTTATTTCACTTACACAGTTTATCCAGCATTGGTTGAGATTATGGTTTGCGGTGGAAAAACGATGAATCGTAGTATCGTTAAGATAAAAATTTAAATAGAATACTAATTGGTGAGATTTAAATATAATTATAGAGTTAATTTAAAAGCTATAGTAAAAGAGAGAAAGTTATGCAAAGTTGCTTATACAATTAAAATTATATTTTTTTTTGCTTGTAACTATAAACGGTTTCTTATGATTAAACAAATTTTAATCCAAAAATAAATAATTTTTTTTAGAAATATCTTATTGTCGTCATAAAGTGGAACATTTTAATTTTTGAAGAAAACTAAACCCCAGTGCACACGAATATACAAAACCGCACAGTACCACAACTCTCCCGCGTTTGCGGTTTTGGGAACATAAAATTTGTGGTTGTGGCGTATATGTGATCATATTTTGAAGTGGACATGACCTATGATAACACCGTGTACAGGTACATGCATTTTTAATCATAAATTCAGCAGAGTTGCTGTGCTACTGCTACTGCATGTACTAAAAAGACTTTAGTTAAGACTTTAAATATAGTTGGGACTTTAACTTTGGTTTAGACTTTCACATTGATTTAGACCCTAACTTTGGTTTAAACCTTAACTTTGATTTAAACCTCAACTTTAGATTTTTCAAACTTTAAATGCTTTTTCCGCCAAGTTATAAAATATGCAATCAGAGTCAGTTATAGACCAAACATGTGATTTTATTAAACAGTTTGATGAGGACATATAATACTCATGCTTATTACAATGACCCTCTCGTGTTTCCAGTAATACATTTATCGATCCGTCATAGAAGACGTATGGCAGACATGGATATGTGCCAGTAGACCGGTCGATTCAATTATCTGACGGTCTTCAAAGTCATTTTCGAACAAATAAGCCAAATGCCTGCAAAGATATTTTGCGTACATGTTTCAAAGGCTGGATGTGTACATGTCTTGCATAGCGGACGCATTTGATTGAAAGTAGTGCGCTTTTACTCTTTTCTTGTTTTTTCTTCTTTTTTATGCTCTTTAAATTGTAAATTTTGTTTCTCTTTCAATAATTAAAAGGAAATTTGTACGTAATTATTTTTTGTTGTTTATTTTGCATATATATTTTACACATTATATTTAGATAATTGTAAATTTATTTATAAAAATAAATTTGAATTAAATTAAATTAATAAATGTGAATGGAATAGAATATTTTACCTTACAATATGCTTATTCACTTTACTCAAAATTGGCACTGATAATAATGAAGGTGTAACGATATAGATTGATGTGAACACTACAAATGAGAGAGTAAGTAAAAGAGAGACTTCTTACATTCATATTTTGAGCAATTGTTGTGCAAAATTTGATTTAAAATACGGATGCAGTATCAAAGACCGTCGCGAAGAGAATGTCTTCGAATACCACTTTTTCAACTCGGTTTCTAAGTAGATCGGTGAGACGCAACATAATTGATATAGGTTTCTACTGCTATGAATGTATAGTTCTCATGCTTTATTACTTTTATTTTTGCTTTAAAAATATTGTTATATTTTTTACAATAATTTTCTTGTAATAAAATATATGTGTTATCATATTACCTACTTTTTGATATCAATGTGATAATATGATAATAAGTACATTTTCTTGAGAGCTCTAATATTTGATAGTTCTAATATAGAAAATAGATAAGACCCTTAGAGTTTGTTTAAATTTTTATTTGGTGGACTTCGAATATGAAGACTCTTTTGTTTAGGTATATATCTACCTTCTGCTCAAAAAGTATCCGGCTTTTGTTGTTTCTTAACTACTCCTTAAGTAATAGACCTTTCTCAAAAATTTTTTGTTATATTGGTACACCCTTTCTTGACATATGGTACAAATTTGTGCGCCATCTGTCAATTAATTTGTTTACAGCAGCTGTTAATGTGAAACTACCTCAAGTGCATTTAGTGAGTTTTACTATGGAAAATTTTTTGACCAATCACGGCCCACTGTCATCGCTTAGGCACTATATTTGCCAGATCTGGCGCCGTGCGACTTTTTCCTAATCCCGAAACTCAAATTGCCCCTTCGTGGTAAGTGTTTTGAGTCGATTAAATCGGTAAAAGAGAATTCGCTGAGGGAACTAAAAGCCATACCTGCACGGGCCTACGAAAAGTTTCCTTGTTTCCAAAAAAGCCCACTTGAGCTCAAATAATAGTCTATTGTCGTACCACAGAACTAGCATTGGTATGTACTTAGATTGCACTCAGTGTACAGCCAACGCAGAAAAAGGTAACGGCTCCCCCATTAGGTAAAAGAAAACCAACCGGACAGTTCTATAAATCTGGCTAGGTCCATAATATTACGGGATGACATCTCAGTCAGGTCGGTGAAAAAAGATGCTTCGAAGATTTTTAATCGTTTTCCAGCTAAAGCAAGGCACAGACAAATGAGATGGAACACAGTCTCATCCTCTTCCTCATTCTCAGAGCCACAGCCCCGACAAAAGTCACTGTAGGATAGATCCAGTCTCATAGCATGCCTTTCTATTTTGCAATGGCTCGTCAGAACAGATATCATGGTGCTGAATAGGTTCCGCCTTAGATGAAATAGTTAGTATATTACATTATATTACAGTCACAAAAAATGCAAATAGAGTCTGTTATGTTGGAGTATATTTAAACCGAAAAATAAAAAGTTTAAACTTTTTTTGTATTTTTTTTATTATTATTTTTACTATTTTAACTTGCTTTAAGCAAGCAATTATTTGTATTTATTCTTATTGAAAGGACATTCTTTCACTTGTTGGCATTTAAAATGCTGGACAACTAGTGTAGTCAAGTTAAAATAAAGAAAAACAAAAGCAACAAAATATTTTAAAATTTTTCTTTTTTGCAAAATGGATTTAAACTTTTTGCTGACAAAGAACGTATTTCGTATTTAGAATCTAGTACAAAATGTTGGCCAAAGTCTTTTGAGCGAAATTAAAGTGGAAAATTTTAGGAATTTAGTTAAATTAACAATGGCCTAAATTGTGAAGAGTTTCGTTTCTACGCCTTTGCTACTACTGTTTCTGATTTCTCTGCTAGAAGAAGTTTTACTTCCGTTTCCTGAATAAAACAAAAGAAAGATTTAATTTTTTTTTTTGTAATTTAATTTAATTTATATTTTTTTTGTGTATTTTTCATTGAATAACCATCCCTAGTATCCATAGTTGTGTGCTATGAGAAAATAGGATAAAAGACTTTTGAAGACTTTTTAAATGCGACATAGAACTTTTATTTTGGTAAAATTAACCTCAACGTATTATTTTTTAAATATTTGAATTTATATTTACAATTAAAAACATCTTAAATAAAGCTATGCTTTATTTTTATAAAGAAATTTTCTCTCGATACTAGAGTTTTTCTACTTTAGTACAAACTAAAGTTTTGACGGCATAAAAACTACATATTGGTATTAAAAAAGACACAATAATAACACAAAACTATTAAAAATAATACTTTATGAAATTAAAAAAATTATTTTAAATATTTATTTTATTTTTAAATATATACATAATTTATTGTTTTCTTGAAAACAAAGAAAAAGTAATATTAATGTAACAAAATTGGAATTTTTAATGTTTTAAGTGAAGTTTGAGTTTTTCTATTCTATAAATATTTAAAAATATATTAAAAAAACTGATTATTATTGTTTATATATTAAATTAAACTTTTTTTAACCTTTTTTTTTGACTCATGTCCCACACAGCTTACTTGGAAACAGTTTGCCATGAGAAATAGGGAAAGAACTACCATTCCCATTTCATTCAAAATAAGTATGATTATTATCAAGACCAAAGTTATTTACAATAACTTAATTCTGACGATAATAGCATAATTTTTCTGACGATAAAAATGTCCTCGATGTCCAATAATATTGTTATTGATATATTATTCCTCACTTAAAATAAAACAGAGTCAATGGATCTCCTAAAAGAACATTGAAATAAATGATCGAACAATTTTGCTCTCTAATATTTCTATATATAAATTATATATAATATAATATAAATAATAATATATGTATATATACTTATATATATTAATATATATATTTTCTTTTATAAAAACAAGGCCAACGAGTATAGAAGTCCAATCGAGTACATAACTATTCAAGCCTGAAACTATCCACCCTTTAGAGAGATTCTTAGATAAAACATTTGACATGTGTCAGAAGGCAAAAGAAAAAAAAACTTTGCATTAATTGTAAACAATTTTTATGCTTTGGGCATCTATAATATATGATTCAATGATTCTTCGCAGTATTTAATTCCAGTACTTAATCAAGCGGAGTGCCCCCCAAATACCTGACACACTACTTCGATGAAGTGGACCATAACCTCTCCACTATCCACTTAAATAACCGCGGCTTTCGTGACCCTAGTCACAAAGTATATTGTTGATTCAACCCCCGCTAGTTAGCCGCAACCCCTTCCCCTTCTATATCGTCCTTTCTACCTAGTTCATGCCCTTGCTTCCTGATTTAAATGAGCGTAGTTCACTGGCGTAGTTCACTAGGTATTAAATCTATTTTCTCATTCCTCTCTTCCATGATTACTGGAATGAAGTTTCCATATTTCTGTGGAAGTCTTCTACTTTCTTTCCTAAGAGGTGGTTTTAGTGGGTTCAAGTCCCACACTGCGGCTTTCGAAGCTTTCCACCTACTGCAAAAAACAAGAAAAAAAAAAAACCAGAGTGTATATATTGTTCCATATATCGTATGTTTGAATGACTAATATTTTTTAAACTTAAAAGTAATCAGAAAATTTGCTGTAAAAAACATGCCATATAGTATTTACCGTAGTTGCTAATTTGAAGTAAATGAAAGTATCTAGATATAAAAAAAAAGTTTCATATATTTATTGTGTACATATTCAAAAGAAGAGTTAAAAATATTACATTGGAATGTACACAAAACTTTTTTAAATATTAATAATATTCGAAGTCCTGATAATTATAAGTACTAGTGCGCTTACGGCGCGTTTTCTGGGATGCACCAGTTTTTCCAGAGCTGGTGTTCCTGCGACGTGTTTTTGGTGCTTCACCATTACCTTTTAAGGTGTTACTGGTCCTCTTACAACGTTTATTTGGTGATTCACAATTATCTACAGTTGTTACAATGTTGCACTTCTTTTTAGGTACATCAGTTTTTACACACATTCCACCGATGCGTTTACGACGCTCGTTTGGTAGTTCAGCATTATCTTTAGAGGTGCTATTCTTGCTACTTTCGGTCTTACGACACTTGTTTGAAGGCACAACAACTTCTTCACCAGCTTCTCCAGAGCTGCCTGTTTTATCCCAACGACACGCGTTTGGACCTGTACCAGCTTCCTTAGAGCTGTCCTTGGAACTGGTGCTTGGTAGTTCATCAGTATGCTCAGATAATCTGATAATCTCAGTATTTATCTGAGCCAAGCGGTATTGAAGCTGTAAAAGTTTTTTGCATTTAATTAGACTTTTTTAAACTGTGCCTTATTTCTTTAGTTGTTTTTATTTCTTACCAGGAAAATATTTAAAGGTTCGCCTTCCTTAAAATCAGGGAACACCGTTTTAATATCTACATTGTACCTCTCAGGGCAAGGTTGCTTTAGGGGTTTGTGTATTTCGTTTTTAACAGCTTATTTAAATAGTAAAAAGTATTCTTTTAAATAATAAAATTAGATAATAGAAAGTAAATTATAGCTTACCCGAACTTGCCACCTCTGGAACGTTCTCCACATTTTGCACAGGAGTTGAGTCCTTGGTAATTAAATCACCGGCCTCTGGAATCGGTAAGTCTGATTCAGGGTTTTCTACCATTTCCTCCTGCTTCACGTCTTCTAAACTTTCCATTGTAGTGGAAGAAATATTTTCCATATTTTAACTTTTAAAATTTTTTAATGCACGAGATTTTAAGAACGTTGCAAACGTCAAAGACAAGCCAATGAAAAGAGACTTGTAGCTTGAGTTTTATTAAAATGTTGAAAATTTTTGCAGTGTTGCATTTTATTTATGCGTCGCATCACAGTAACTTTCATACCATGTATACATCAAACCATGTTTACATTACAAACTTAAGTGAACGAACTTTGCAAAACTAGATTCCAAAACGTCAAACCTTTCGGTTCGTTTCGGGTTTGGATTTCGTTTCGGGATGAGCATGAAGCTAGAAATGTTATTATATTTTGGTGTAATTCTGCTTACTATACTTTCAAGTAAGTTAAAAAGCACGGAAGCTCTTCATGTAGGTAATGAAATTTACTTAGTAAGTTAAGCTTACTAAGTAAGCAGTAGGAAAGTACTTTGTTGCGCCTATTTTTATACGTCAAAGTGAGCTTTGGTAACTAGTTTTGTACTCCAAGTCGACATCCACCAGCAAAGTTCGTTATGTAAATCCCTTATTATACATTATGAACTTTGGTGGTGGAAGTCGACTATACCGCGTTGCCCAACAGCGTTTTTCCAACATAAACGCCTTTTTAGCTAAAATTTTTTTATCCTTTTGAATGACATGAGCAGTTACTTGATTTTAATGTGCTTTAGTAAAAGTTTTAGTTTTAGTAAAAAGAAAATAAAATATGTTTATTTGTTTTTAGTTTGTGACTTATAATACATAATTTGAAGTAATTATTTATTAATTTTGTTTTTAATAAACAGTAAAACTATATTTCACCACACTTAACTGTTATAAAATCGAAACTGTTATATTTTGAACAACAAAAGAACATTTTTATGGCAATATTCTCCTCTTTGAGATTATAGCACAAAAATAATATTCAACACAACCCCTTGTGCAGAATTTCATCCCTTCACGGTCGGGCGGTTGAATTGAAGTATTTATTTTGATACACTAATTCAAAGGCACTTCTAAGCAATTTGGGAATCATGTGCATGCAGGACAAGAGCTAATAGCTGAACAGCTAAAATGCCATTGAAAATCAAATTGTTTCAATTTCATATAATTTCCCTTGGGGTAGGTTTTCACATGATTAACGAACGCAATTCCGAATTACGACGGTCGTAAATGCCGGTGTGCGTGAACACGTAAATGTGATTTTTCATAGGTAAACGAGCGTTGCACAAAAGTTGGAAGCGAAATATTTTAACACAAAAATAACACAAAAACAACAACAAAACATATATAAATGCGTACAAATAACACAAATATGCACGTAATTGACAGTTTTATTAAGCAAATTGCGACATTTTGACAGCTGTTTTGTTCGTGATTATAAGTGTGAACGTCTGCTCTTCCATTTACTTTACTTTAGTGGTTCTTGCTTCATAGAACTGATTTCATGCAAGCATTGCTTTATATTCAATGTATACGTAAAGCGTTATAAGAGGTCGATATATACAGGGCAATTCTGGCAAAGATCGTTAAAAGTCTTTCTTAAGATCTTAGTAAGATCGACCAAAAGATCGTTTGTAAGATTTTAGCTATTCTGGCGCAAAAGTCTTTCAAAAGAAGTTTTGTCATTTTTAATTCGTGGTAGAAAGCTCTTTGCATGCTTTACGAATGTGATATTCCAGTATTTTGGCTCATTCCTGAACAATGGCTTTCTTCAACGCAACCATTATTATTATTGTTGGGGAATGCATCACTGTGACAGTCGTATCTATTGTGTTTCCTTCTGGGTTTAGAGTAAATCTCTAAGCCCTGTTGTGTCAATTAAATGTAGTATTGAACCTCTTCGGAGCCTATATACAGAGTTTTATTGCCTCTTCGGTAAGAATATACATTCTCAGGAGGCTATTCCGTATGCACGTTAGCACAGGGCATTCTAACAGTACATACGTGGCTGACTCTTCATTCTCTTCACAGAATCTACAGTTTGCATACGTATGTATACCCAGTGTCCTGTTAGGGTTCCTATGATGATTGCAAGTTTTTTAGGTTCAAACAATCCTGGTATATCTTTTTGTTATAGGTACCAATAAGTGATTTGGATTGTGTTAATGCAGGTAGATTATCTCAGTAATTCTTTTTATTCTGATTCTCCTTTATTTTTATGAGAGAAAGGAGAGTACTATGTTCCAACCCACAAACAGGTTCCGGCTCCATAATTGTCTACGTATTCGTTTCCGCATATGTCTCGACACCCAAAGAATCGACATCTGATTTGATCCACCGAACAGGTTTAGCTTGTCAAGGCAGTCTTGCAACAGTCTTGAGGTCACCTGATGCGAGTTCTGTCAGTATTGCGATATTTTTAACCTGGTAGTTCCGTTCAATATTGATGAGTACGCACTTAAAAATTGCATTAATTTCCGCTTGGAAGATGCTAGTATTTTTTCCTAGCTCTTACCAATGCTTCTTGCCTGCTTTCAATATGCCCGCTCCGGCACCTTCCTCTATAAGCGAGTGAAATATGCGATTATGGTGCTCGTTAGCTGGTAGATTTGATTGATGCCTTCCCAGCTTCTTTTGTTGCTTAGTTCAGTTTTAAAAAGTTTAGTTAAACTGAACTTAGGATTTATTGTGTCCCATGGCATTGATAACTCCGGACCGTGCTTGGAAAGATTTTCAAATTTCTTTCTATTGAGCCAGCTATCCGTTAGATTTATTTGCTTCATTCTTAGAACAACTCTTCGGACCTAATGTATATTGGCAAGGGCATATTTTATAGCCTTCACCTTGCTCTCCACCTCCCCAAAATTGCCCAGATGGTGAATTCGAAAGCCATTCGTCCATCGTGAAGACGAAATGAAGTGGGAACATGATTTTCATACCATTCTTTGTCCACACGAGATCGAGAGCCTTTTGAGATCGAGACCGGTGCCGAGTATTGTTGGAACGTCCATGTTCTACGATCGAAATGTTTGTGTGTCCATGGCTCTAAAGCAACTTCTAAAACATTTTTTCGAAAATAAATCTTTCGAAATCCATTTCGAATAACTTAGACGTAAATGCTTGTGGTGGCTTGTAAACAATATAAACAGCTGTCATTCGTATAAATTTCACGTAGTTGGCAATATTAGTCTGATATGTGCCTGTGTGTAGTTGGTAACATAACAATGAATAATATTATGTAATATAAAAAAAGTATAAAATTCCATTTATACAAATTTTAATTAATCAATTAATTATTCATTTTTATTTTAATTTTTATGTACTTTACAAAATACGAAATCTTAGTGGACAATCAAAAGATCTGATCAATAGCAGATTCTTCAGTTGATCTTTGGAAAAACCGAAAAGACTTTTCGGTCTTGCAAAAGACCTGTTCCATAATTTAAGAGGTCTTTCAAACAATCTTTCGCAAAGTTTTTGAGAGTAGTGAGCACAAAGATCCTTGCCAGAACTGCTATGATAGGCTATGAAGACTAAACGACGTTTATTAAAATCCAATAATTAAGAATAAATATGAGGAGATGTATTGCCTGTCAACTAGAGCCTTTGGCAAAGCTTAAGATACTGTTCAGTGGGAGATCTTGTAATTGTTCAAAATCCTCAAGGAAGGGGGTCCGTGAAATGTTTAGTCGCCTTCGTACATGAGCTGAACAAAGACAGAGCAGATGAAAGACAATTCACCAACCTATATTTTCCTTTGGTTTCTTCTAGCTTAGTGATCTTCCAGGAATACGTCTTAATCTCATGGTTAACCAACCGAATAAGCTCCAGAATCCGCTAAGAATCAGACGGTTCGGCTGGAATTCAAGAACGCGGTCTAAGTCGGCTTCAAATTTGCTCCTTAGCAACGATTTCAAGTTTTGTGCCTGGCCATACCTCACCAATTCTGTAGATGGCAATGCGAAATATATTAACAGAAAGCTGATCTGCGCAGGAGACTAGCTTCACATGCTGAAACCATCCACTATCGTGATATGTGGATTCTGCATCTGCAAAATTCTTGAGGACATCAATGTATATGTCTAAGAGTCTAAATACGATTTTATCCTATTTTTCAGGAATAATAGTGCATTCGAGTCATTTGCATCAATGACCGTCTTTATGATGGAGCCCTTTAACATGTTGGTAAAGAACTTTGTTGTGGACGCATTTTAACGAAATTTTGTATTTTTGACAGCTGGTTTCAAAGCATGCTTAACCCCGAAGTTTGATAATAGTTGACTTAGTTATAGTTTGATGTGGCCTTCAAGATGATGCAGGTATCAAGGTATAGTGCCTTATATACATATTGCTCGAATAGATATGTGTTGCAAGTCCAGATTCCATTTTTGTGTAGAAGGTATTTTCAGGGTTAGCTGCAACAGATCGTTAATTAGTGAGAATTCTAGTATTGCAATCTACATTTCTGTTCTAAGATCTGTAGTTGACTCTAGATTAATCCTAACTAAACCACGATTCTTCTTTTAAATTTCATCCAAAATGGAATGGTTGCCGCAGTTGACTGTTTTCCACACCCTAGCCTTCTATAGTCAGCTGTACAGTCTTGAACAAAAGCTTTAAGCGCTATGAGATTAATAATATTGTGTATTTAGGCTTTCTTAAGGCGTACTACTGACTGTTCTGGAAATATATAATCAAATTAGTTTCCATAAATTTCCCAAGCAAGTCGGCCAGTAAAAATAAAGTGTTACCAACACAATAAGCGAGCTATTGTGAACCTTTATTGGAAATTCCAACGAATATTGCAATCATATGTCAAAAATTATATGTAAATAAAAATTCAAGCGAAATTCAAAAATTACATAAATTTGAAAATTTTAGTGCTTCATTTTGAAATCTTCAAAATTTTTACCACTTCTATTAATGTTGCATAGATTTTGAACTCTTATATATCAATAATAAATAAATTCGTTTGAGAATTTTTATATGGTGCCAAATCTTAAAATTGGTCTATTGTGAATGATTTTTGGAAGAAAATAGAAAACTACAGTCAGCTGTTTATTAACTACAACTGTTGTGAGTGTTGATGAATAAATTTAAATATTGTATATAAGAAAATTTTTTAATAAAATTTGTGAAAATTACTAACAGGTTAGTAATTGTGAAGAAGTCATTCGTTCATTATTTATAATATATTTATATTATATTTGTATAAAAAATCAAAAATTAATCTATTGTGAATGTTTACTGGAAATATGTTGCAAATTTTCACTCATCCGTTAAATTCATATGAGCGTTTCAATTACCAATAAATTTAAGTATATAAATAAATAGATGGTTACTAATGCCTTTCTGTTATTAATTTTGTTTTTTTTTCATTTATATTAATTTATTTTCAGTGTATAATTTTTATATTTCATTTTGTACACAACACAAGAAAAAATATAGTCAAAAATAAGCATTTAACATTTTTTAAAAGTGATGCCAATTCATTTCAACCAGACCTAATGTTGTTTTTTTGATGTGTTGTGAAAATACGGTCTAATTCAAAAATCAGTCTATTGTGAATGTTCACTGAAAATATGTTTCAAAATTCAAGTCGTTCGTATCAACGTGCTTCCACATCAAAGCGAACGAACTAACTTTTGCAGGTACGATTACCTGCGAACGACAGAGAATATTCGTTCGTTCGCAAGCATTCTCTTTGGTGTGGAAGTACGTTGATACGAACGACTTGAATTTTGAAACATATTTTCAGTGAACATTCACAATAGACTGATTTTTGAATTGGCTGTATTACACAACTTTAGTTTTAATTTTTGTTTGGGAGTAAAACTAAACTCTGAGTATATATATATATATATATGTATTTATATGATATATGATATATTATATTATATATATATATATAATATAATAATATAATATATATGTGATATACTCAGTATGTACATCGTAATGTTTTTTTTTTGTTTTGTTATATGGGCTTATTGGTCAACAGTATTTCTTATGATTTGAAATGTTAAAAACCACAATAAATACCCTCCTTTTCTTGATTATTTTTATTTCAGATTTCTTGATTTCGGTAAATCCTTTAAGAAGTGTTCGTCTTCATCTTAGTCTTACATCTTTAAATGGTCTCAATGAATAGTAATAATTATAAGGCCATTAAAAGGTCTAAGCTTCAGTATTTAAACTTATGTTTCTACATTTCATATTCTCGTGATTCTCGTAATTCTTGAAACCTAAAGCAAATTGTTTCAAAATTTATGCTAATGTTGGCGTGTTCTCCTTTCAGCAATAAAAGTCATTGAACGTTGCGAACATTTCCGTTTGAACTCAGTCTTTGACAAAACGCCAATTTTACAATTTGAAGGCGTCGGTAAGTCTGAAACTTTTATGAAGTAAATAAATTTTTTTATTCCATTTTTCTGATTTAGTTTGAAAAGAAAAACTTTTGGCGTACTTTATTGATTTTTTTCTCTAACTGGAAAAACTGAATAGAAAACGTTAAGCATTTTATTTTATTTTATTTTTTTTGTTAATTATCGAACAGAAGGCTTTTGTTTCTAGTAGACGCACTCAGATTGCTCTTAGGTTGGCGTCTGTATGTGTCAAATGTTTGTTTAAAGGATAATCCCAATATTTATGAAATATTTATGTGAATGTATTTATTTATTATTATTGCTGATTGTTTATATTAACATAAACTAATAGTAGGACATTGTGTTTATGTAAGGCGAAAGATAAATTTTAGTTAAAATAATATTTAAAATTATAATATTCAATTGAAAGGAAGAGTTCAAACGAATTTTGAATCGTAAATGATTATAATTTATTTTAATCAGTTTAAACATAACATAATATACAAATATATTTCTTTGTTTACAGTTGGTGGAAAGCATTAGAAGCGACAGTGTGAGACTTGAGCTCACTAAAACTACCTCTTACGAATTAGTTGAGAAAATCTTAACCATCAGACTTGAAAGAAATCTGATGCTTAATTTCGTAGATGTGGAAATTAAGTTAATTTGGAAAGTGTTCACACTGCCCCAAATCAAGGAAATCATATTTATTTTGTTTACAAATTGAATGTTAAAAATTGCATGCTCCAAACATCATTTGTATCTGGGAAATTTTAAAAGTTGATTATAAAGGATGTTATTCAGTAGATTTATTAGATTTAGTGAATTTCAGGTATGTGAATTATTATTTTTTACTCTATTTTAAATTAATAACAGTTACAGTTTTTTTTGCTATATTTGAATTTAAAAACTTGTAGTACTTTTAAAATATTTTCCCGGTTTTATTCACGTCAATTATCACAAGTTTTACAAAAAGTGACATTTGTTTATTTAAAACAAATGTCACTTTTTCGTTATCTCAACTTTATATTTTGCTTAAAATTTATCTTATGCATAATTGCATTTCAACGATATTTAGTCTATTTTTCTTAATTTCATTCTACCTTAAAACTGAATTTTAAATGAAAAAAATCAACTTAATTTCGCTGAAACGAAGATGAAATTAAGATTTTTGTGAAATTAAGGTGTGTTTGAACATAGTATTACTTAAATAGATTAATTTATATTCTCTTTTTTATTAATTATAACATTAATAGGGCGATTCTAACAAAGATCGTTAAAAGTCTTTCGTGAGATCTTTGAAAGATCTAACAGACATTATTTATCGAGGCTCGAATCCACATTGGATCTTCTATGTGGCAGACAGAGATAAGCAAAATTCGTGCATCACTGTTAAAAGGACATTGGTACTCGCATTCTTTGTAATCACAGTGATGTAGATAATATAGCAAATTACTATTTGTGACATATGTTACATGGAATTTCCATTAAAAGTTACTGTTGCATTAATTTAAATATTTAATTTAATTTATTAATTAAATTGGATTTGGTAATTTGCAGTGTGAATCAATGCTTTATATTATCTTAAGCAGGATTAATTCGAGTAGCATTTTAAATATTTTTAAGAAGTTAGTTTGCTTTGCTTCTCAAATTTGACATTTCTAGGTGAATATTACTAAATAATATTTAATTTTAAAATTCAGTATTAAAAATATATAAAAAAAAATTTACAAAATGAATTAAAATTCATTTTTGGTCCCGTTGTGTTATTTTTGGTGTATATTTTATCAATTTAGTGTTCTTGAATATTGTTTTAACTTGTTCACTTTTAAATCAGAAGATACATTTTTGGGCCTTCCTGCTAAAGTTACAGTTTTACTTGAAACTAATAGTTCATTTCATAATATTGTGCTTGTGACTAAATACTTAGTCTGAAGTGATAACACTGTTATAAAATTAACATATTACCAATATATCATAAAATGGTAAAGAACGATATACCAAACAATCAGACTGACCTCCCCACTATAGATGAATTGGAAGAGGCTGGGGAAATAGAACAATTTTTTATTGATGATGACCTATCTAGTGATGACAGCGACAGCATTGAAGGTATTCAATTATACTACTTTAAATTTAAATTAACATAAAAATCTATTTTAGACTTGACCTCTGAACCTTCCGAAAGTAATATACAAGCGCCATCAAACAGTGCCGTTCAATCAGAGATATATTTAAGTCCGACTGATGTTATGAGTAAAATGTGTTATATTCATTATGGTTCATTATATGAAAGCATTATATACATTGTGAGTTTACCTTCTGAAGAAGACGACATCATTGATATATCCTCACTCTTTGAGGACACAGATTAATTGTCTAAAATGATTGTATGCTTTATAAATAAAATTAGTTGCAATTGATATAAAAAGGTTTATTGCGTTGGAAGCAATTGAGTCTCAATTAGAAGAATATAAAATTGATATAATTAGCCCTCAAAGAAGAACATAAGGTAAGAACTATTTCATATTGAGATTCAGTTTAAATTTTATATAAATTCTTTTTATTTTAAAGAACTGTATTGGAGACTGTTAAATATCTTAGAAACTTGCTTACTAGTTGGAACACACAGTAAAAGCTGTTATAAACTATTTTCAGTATTAAAAATTTTTGAAAAACTTGTTACTTTTACAGGTGTCTACTCGTATAGTAAAAATCGACCTCAATTTAATTGTTCAGTCTGAAGTCCAAGTCTGAAGTATTTTACAGAGGAACCATAACTAACCTTGTCAGGGAGTTATGTTATGCGATAGCTAAAGGTGCTGTTTTTTTTTGTGAAAAAGAACATTCGATTTTTATTTAATATAATACCTGAACTAAAAATATTTAAGGTAGGAATTTGAAGTTTGTAATAGTTATGACAACTATTAGCATTAAATCTGCTAGCACATGAATATAATGCATCCTTTCTTTAGATGGCTACGACGATATTGAAAATTTCTCTACGTAATGTTTGAACTGAAAGTATTTTTGGAGCGGATGTTAATCAAAAGTGAACGAGACAGAGTGAAGTCTCTTGGAATTTTTTGCAAATTCGTAACAATCCATATCATAAAATCAAAAACTGAAATAACGAGTCTTCTAATGCCATTCAAGGGAATAAAATGTTTATCTCTATAAGAATGAGACTGTTAACTGAAATGTATCTCAAAAATTTCAAAAACCTTAGTTAATTATTGTTAAAATTTGAGTCATCATGTCAAAATCATTTGTCTAATTTATTATAATAAATATACACACAAAGTATAAACAATATTTGAGTGTTATTTTTAAAATACTAATATTATCTGTCAGTATAATACTATAATTCATTTTAATACAAACACTATTCCACTAACAGTGTGTGTCTCTACATATGGGTATGTAGAGATCACATGTGTCAATATCTGTTATATTAATAAATGGAATGTATAAATAAGAAACTCAGTTATTATTATATATTCTAAAAATCTTTAGCTGTTTTTTCCAAAGAAAAATAAAGTTCTTTTTGTTCGCGGTATAATGAGAAATTCTTCTCTTTTTGAAAGGCCCAAAATTTAGAGAGAGAGAAGGGAGAAGGGACTTTTTGGACAGTCTTCATTATTCACAATAAAAGAGTAGCACAAATGGTTATTCAAAATTTTTACATCTTTATTAAATTTTACTAAATATGTAAAAATGAGGACAAAATAAAGTATTTTCTGTCAATAAACTGTTAACATAAAGTTGTTACTGTTGATAATTATAAGTTCGAAGTTGTGAAAGCCTTTGTTTATTTACGAACCATTGTAAACACCAAAAATTATGTCAGCCTAGAGATTCAACGAAGAATTACTCTTGCCAACACATGTTCGGACTTCAGACTATATAGGCAATTGAGAAATAAAGTCCCCTCTCGACAAACAGATAACACGCTCTATAAATCTCTTAACATGCCTGTCCTGCTGTATGGTACAGAAGCTTGGATAATTACCAACAGTGATGAGAAGGCGTTAGGAGTATTTGTGAGAAAAATAGACCGAAAGATCTATGGTTCCTTACGTGTTGGCGACGCATAAAAAATTAACGGCTTCGCTGGTTGGGTCCTGTCGTACGAATGGAAGAAAGTGCTCTGGCTAGAAAGGTGTTTAATTCGGTATCTGCAGGTAGAAAACAATGTAGAGGCATCTTCGGTTGAAGGATCAGATGACCAACGATTTGTGGGTGCTCGGTATTACTAACTGGCGACAGGAAGCAACTAATCGCGCTTACTGGTGGAGGCTATTCGACGCGGCCAAGGACGACTTATGTCTGTTATGGACAATTAACTAAGTAAGTAAATATGTTAAAATATATAAAAAGATCTATTAGCGTGAAAATCATATAATTAGCATTACAATTAAATGAGATTCTCTTCTGTTAATAGAAAAGAACAGAATTCTCAAATACAATTCAAATGTAATGTTAAGCCAACACATAGTCTTCACAATCAATACTGATTACTTTAATTTAATTCATTTTATATGCAAATATCTTAAAGCTATAAGTGTTCCGAAGCTTACAATTAAATTAATGTAAATTTAATTTGACAAATTTTCGAATCTTGTGAATGAATGTCTTGGCAATTGCAATTCCGTTTATGTTCGTTTGTTTTACTGTCAGTACATTCCTACCTGATTTTATTTGTTGCATTATACTAATTCTCACTTCTTGTTGTTGCTATATTTGTTATTGTTGCTGTTTTGTTATGGTTGCTGTTAATACATTTGCAATTGTTTCGTGATAAGAGCATAAATTTCAACTGTCATAGAAAAAGCAACCCAGCAAGGAATATCATTCTTATTTGATATTTTCCAACTTTAAACTACACTCAAAAGTTATTTGCAACAAATTCAATTTGTTTCTTCATCACCCTTCTCTGGAGCTTATCGTAAGCCAAAATAACTCCGAAGCTGTCTGGGTCTTATAAAGTCTATTGAAACCGATAGCTAAAATCGAGTTATTATTATCATTAAAAGCCAAGATGCACTTTGTTCAAAATAGATCATTTGTTCATACAAGCTTGAGATTGAGCTTGAGATCAATAGTTCAGAGTATTGAGATCTTATATTTGCCAAGTGTATACTTTGTGCTTCTGTAGGAAAAACCAGATTAGCAGTTGTCGAACGATTCTCAAAATTTGATGAAGCTATAAAAACTAATAGAAAACCAATTGATATATTGTATCAATATATTGTCTATCAATTATAGACAAATTTAATAACAAGAAGAAAACTTTATAAAATAAGAACAATTAATTTCTTTTTGAAATCTAATAAGTATGGTAAAAATATGTAATAAATTTGCGAAAACGAAACAAGCTTTCCTTTCATTGAATTCCATAACCCGGCAAGAAAGGTCCGACAAGAATCTGATATCAATAAATTGTAACAAACCTGTATATAGGTATTATAGTGCAAATAGAATTGTGATATTGAGAACTGTTATAGAAATATGGAGAACAAATATTCATAAATCCACAATGAAAGAATTTCGAAAATTTCTTTGTCAAGTGATATTGAAAGTAATCCACTCGTATTATATAAAAATAAGACCTCAATTTTATGAGCCAAAAAAAAATATATCTTTATTTTTCTATATACTAATGATCGTCATAGTGAAGTAAACATAGTGAAAAAAAAAATAACTTCAATGAACCGCTCGACGCCTGAATGGAATGTCTCATAAGAATATAGTTTTATGCAGCACAAACCGGTGAACAATAGCAGTATTTCAAAGTATTAAAAATATTCTTGGAATTGAAGGAGGTGCGATTGTTAACGTGGACGTATGCAACAACTACTGGCACTTACTTTCGAAGCTATGTAGTGTCTATTGTGATAACCTCAAAACGTCTTTCAGAAAACTATAAGAAGATATACTTTCGATATCTTTGTTAGGCCAGTGAAGAAACGGTCTCAAATTTATAGAGAATATATAGAATATGAGTGATTTATTTTTTTCCCCTTAAATTGTGGTAATATCTGTACAATTTTCTCGCGGGAATACGACAACCATTTAAGTATCGGTACAAGAGTACAGTACTTCTTTAGTACTTTAATAACTGGAAGCCGGAGGGTTTCCAATTCACTGCTGTCTGAAAGTGTGAGATGTCTGTAATTTTTTGATAATAATGAAGCTTATTTAGCTGTAGTATTGTTGGAGAGAGAGTGTCGAATTATGATAATATTGCAATAGCTATATATAGGGTGAAGGAAGCAAGAAAAATGTATATTATAGAAAGTAGAAAATGTGGAAGAATTAAGAGTGAAGCAAGATACAGAAAAATGAAAGCAAAAAATTAAGAAAATAGAGAACGAAATAGAGATATATGTATTGCTAATAAAAGAGACAATAAAGCGAAGAAAGTAAAAAAATAAGAAAAAAAAGAAATTTATACAATATTTTAACCTATGAGAATAACACTACCACTTCATTGTAGTCTTGTATAGTTTTGCAAATAATACTGCGATTTCTAAACTTTTGTATACTAACTAAATCTAATGGTCTATTTAACTTTAAACTTGGTTAAATTGTGTTCGGATGTGCTAAATGACTGCATATAGCCTATCAATGAGTTTGGATAGAGTAACTAAGTCACCTTGTAATAAGTTTTATATAAATCCCTTAAAACTTTGTGTACAAAGTCCAGAACTAAATCTAGAGAAGAGTGTGTTCTGGTGACAGAAATACCATATGAAACAAGTTTTTCTGTATGTTATTAAAGTGGACATTCACAAAAATCTTCAAGGCATGATCTGCATTCCGGATTAGCAGATAATTGTAGTTCATGAAGGTGATATTTCAGACCATAATGACCTGTAATGAAAACCGTTAGCAGCCTTAAATTACATTTTAAGAATTTACAGATGTTTTTGTAAAAGTACGGTGTTATCAGTGGGAAGTCTTTCCAGTACTCTAGCCGAATATGATTTTCCCTTTTCTTGAGAATTTGTTTTGTAAAAATAAGTCCAACGTCAATTAATTTGATTTGAGACATTATATGTATGCTCATTACCAAATATAAAAGTATCTCTCCCATTTAAAATCATTTCAAATTGACTTCTCGTCAGTATGAGAAGCAGAGATAGACTAACACAAAATTAAGATTGCGTTTCTATCTCAATTAAATCGGTCTCTTAAGGACCATTATCTAAGACTTTTTTGAATTAAATGTTAAAAGTTCTGAAGACATTCACTGCTAGATTTAGCAATAGCAGACTCATTAAGGCGGGACACAAAATTGTTGCCACATACAACATGTAGAGCAAAGTAAAACAGAATAGACCATCTGAAATGTTATAGTATTTCTTATAGTATATAGTATTATAGCTTATAGTATTTCGCAGCTACTATGATAACAATTGAATGTAGAAATTGTTGTTTGTGTGCTTAAAGTCCACTTGAACTGAAATAATGGCTCGTTGTATTATCACAGATTCTTCATATGCAGACCAGAAGAATTTTCAAAAGCACCGAAATGAATAGCATACGTACAAAGCCAAAAACTTGAAAACTTGATAAGTCTATAAATATGGCCACGTTCTTAATTATGCCAGATAACAGTTCTGTTAGGTCGGTAAGAAAGTGGACTCTAAAAAATTTTAAACTTTTACGATTAAAAGATGGAAAATAAGCTAACAAGAGATAGAGTACAATTTACTTCTCGTCCGTAGAATCACAACCTCGACAAAAGTCATTACACATCAGACCCAGTCTCAAAGCATGACTTTCCAGTTCGCAGTGACTCGCAGTGATACCATGGAGTTAAGCAGATAAGTTGAAAGTTAAATAAAATATAAATAGTATTAGTCCTTACACTCAATTCTCTACGATTGTCTGTTGGGTGTGCAGGTATTTATTATTTTGCTAGCTGCACGTACCAGGAACTCTCCACACTTACAACTCCTCATAGTTAATTTTGTTCGGCTCTCATGGCACAGTTACTGATACTTAGCAGTTGCATGACTTTGTTTTTGTTGTCTTATTGTTTTGTTATTGTTTTGTTATTGTTTTGTTATTGTTTTGATATGTTTCTGACATAATGCATCAGTTTTAATACAAATTAAAATTTTTGGTATGCAACTCATGCGAATATTGTATCTGAAGCTTCACAAATTGTAAGTTGTCTTGTATTATCCACTTTGTCAGTTTTGTGTTTTGTGTATTGTGGTTGTTATTGTTATTGATGTTGTTTTTGTTGTTGTTGTTGTTACTATTATTGTAGTTATTTTCAATGCTTTGACTGCTTTTAGCTTCTTGCACATGTAGAAGTAAACTTTACAGCCTATTAAGATGGCAATGGTCTTCAGTAAGTGATATATTGAATGCTACATGTTGGGATTTCAGTAACTGTAACTGCAGGAGTAAAATGTATCTAACCATATGACAAGCATTTCAATCAGATTATTTTAAAAGTTTGTGAATAAGTTATGTCATTTGATTTTAATTGAAATCAAATATGATAAAATGCAAATGCATATATGCAGGATACGTAAAATTTGGTGGAACACTTTTGGTACAAGTTAAACATGCAAACGACATAGTCTAACTATATAATTGTTATATGATTTGTAGATATATTATATATTAAACGAGTATGTTGAAATGTATTCAATTTATTCAATATTGTTGAATTGCAATTTATTTGTGTAATAATATCTTTTGTATTGAATTTCAAACCTGGTTGATTGCTTCTAAAATAATTTGCACCTTTTCCGGGTATAAGTTAAGGAAATTATGCATTTATATTTCTGGCTAACACATGCATTTTAGATTTAATTGTTAGCATTTTACACAACACTCAGTAAATTTATAGAATAACTAACAAAAACAGCAATAGTTAGGCAAGATTAGACTTGAATAATTGTAGAGAAATTTTGTTACTTTCTTTAGTTCTATTGCTCTCTAGCACTGCGACGTTGTTTTATAGATAATTGTTTTATATTATGTTTTTAAATAATTTTTAAAGTAGGCAATTAATTTTTTTATTGGAGTCGACCTATAGTATATTTTATTGGGGTTGAAACAGGTTAAAGTCGCTGGATACCAAATTTGACAAGTATACTGAATGGAGCGGCAATTAAAAATGTGATTTGCGCAATTTTGCCACTATTGTGACCGTCTTGTGATATTTTTCAGTATTTGACAGTATTTTCCTATGCATTGTTCTTCAATTTCTAATTCAAAACACTAATAAAGTCAATAAATAGTTTTACATATTTTTACATTATGTTTACATTATTATGTTTTGTATTTATTTATACATTGCATTTTCTAATGAACATAGAAATTAAAAAATCCTGTATAAATAATTAACGAATGACTTCTTTACAATTACTAACCTGTTAGTAATTTTCAGAAATTTTATTAAAAAGTTTTCTTATATACAATATTTAAATTTATTCATTAACACTCGCAACAGTTGTAAATAATAAACAGCTGACTATAGTTTTCTATTTTCTTCCAAAAATCATTCACAATAGACCAATTTTAAGATATGACATCATTGTACTGCGAATGGTTTATTCGTTAAGCACTTTCAGGAAAGTGGGCTTACTTTTGGTGAATCTATTTTAGCTTTGCGTGTTAATTTTTTAACCACATGTGTTCTATTGGAATATTCATGTCAAAAGAACACACCTTCTGAAGATTTTAAGAGCATTGTTGTTGCTTCATATATTTTCTTTTCGTAAGTTATGAGTATTTTTTTGCTACTCTTAATTACAGTAATTATTCTTTAGCTGGGTTATGCTTTTTATTCTAAAGTAACATACCATTAACAAATTATTGAACTTTCACAGCAAATTATCAATATTCCAAGTTAGAATCATACAATTCAAGTACAGCTTAGAATCAATCAGTTAATTAACACTGGCTGTGCACTTCAAATTTGGTGGGGTACGAGTTCACCCTTTGCTACTTGCAGTCTCAAAATATGTTATTTACGAAAAATTAAATAAATGCAATATTTTTAAACAGACTACAGATGATACTAATAATATTTAATAATAATATAGTAATATGTGAAATAGTTTTACGACCAGATTCATGAAATTTATTAATAGGAACCAAATTCATATAATTAGGTAAATTGTAGTTCTTTTAGACTAGTGACGTATAGGAATTTATATAAAAAGACTGCATATTCCGTTTCACATTTATTCTTTGAATTGCGAACGTTTGGACGAAGAAGAGACAGTCACCTACTTTTTTTGTTACTGCCTATAAACATATTTTTAGGAAAGCACTCTGTTGAAAAAAAATATATAAAAAATTTATGAAACTATATAAATTGAATTAAATGAATTTAGTTTACCTATAGGGGTTCTTGGCGAGGACTATGGTATTAAAAGAACAAAATATTTACCACCATCTTTGTAATTGTTAGCGTTTTTCAATTTGTCCTCCCACACCTACTTTTTCGAGCCTACATCAATGTATTTACTTTATTTGAGTCCGTATGACTTACCTCTAACCATTCCTCAAATAGAAATTGGTCAGTAATCCAAAAGGTTTTGACTGTCATACAGCAGACAATTTTTTTCGATGAGTATAATACAGTTTGCGAAAAAAAATAAAAAAGAAATCTTGACTTGAAAGGAGTATATTTCGAACAAAAAAAATTAATATAATAAATATTATTATTATTAATATGTTGAGGCTAGTTGAGTCAGTGCACATGAGCACTTTTACACTCTATTAACTGCGAGGTTTCTTCAAAACCCCTCTTTGCGCCTTGACTAGATTATTGTTTATCACTTCATCAGACTAAGCAATAATTGACCTCAGATCTGCATACCTCCCTGATGAGTCTGTAACCTTTTGAGATTTGATAACGCGGTGCTGGTAAGTCTGTCAGATTTCGCAAATAATTTCAGGGCTCTATCCTTAATGTATTTTTTGATCGCATCAATCTTGAGGTCCCTGTGGATGTCATTCGTCCTAATGTACTAATATTTTTTATAATTTTTTTTCGGACAAAAAATTATTATAATAAATACAATATTTTCTTGAGTCGAATCTGATTGAATCGTTATTTTAGATACCTTTTCCGTTGGTTGTATTATGTTATGATTGTTGATATAGTAGTAGCAAATTACTTTTAAATAAAAGTATAAACTGAAATGACATTAGTAATAATAAAATTTTGTGAGTTTCTTTATTAATAATATAATAATTAAATTTTGTTATTTGAACGTTGAATAATTTGATAAAACCAATACTCGTATCTGTTGGGGCTATGGAAATATAATTTTTTCTTTATATGAAAAGTATAGAGTTAACTTTTCTTTTATTTTTATTTTTTTGTTTTTATCAATTTAATAAATTTTTTCTGTTTTTGATGTATAATTTATGTTTTCTTTTGGGACATACATATATCTGTGAATTTTATTTATTCAACAAAAATTTATTTATTTTATTTTAGTTTATCTTCCAACTTTGCTTAATTGAGTAAAAAATGTTATTTGCTTTGTGTTATTTTCTCTTGTCGAATATAAAACTAATTAAATCTGTATATACACACGCATATATATTTGCACAAATTTTAAAAATTTTATTTGAATTCCAGTATTTTATTATATTTTATTCTTAATAAAATATAGAATATAATACATATGTATTAGTTTTTGAACCTAAAATTTATGAGTTCGTGCGTATCCTTCCTCTTGTTGGAAAACCTCAAGCAATGCCAGATATGTGAGACTGTGAGACTTTGTGAGACTTTGTGAGACTTCGTGTATGTATTCGAAATTTAGGCATTTGGACTTAAATAACAATTTAAGCTTAATCAAGATGAGAATAACAATATAATTTCGATACTTGCATAAAATATATGAAGTGTACACAAAGCAATCAAAACAGCACACACTCACATAATTACGGTTATAAAATCAAATAAAAATCTACTCAAAATTTATATCTATTTTATGCAAAGCTTGAATAAATGCTTTAATAAATCTTAAAATTTTAAAATGCTTAAGTGGCAGACGTTATCATATTAACATCTTAACTAATTGAAACTGCAATTAATTTAAAATATGCAAAAAAGCAACAACAATTTTAAGAATTTCCATCCACAGACATATGTGCGTCTCTATGTACGAGTATGAAAATACTCGTATCTCAAGTGCAGATACTCGCTTGGGTAGAACATGGCAACACTAGACTTTGCGAAAGTCAACCGTAGAGTGTGGGCAGCCATGCAAACGGATTAGGCTTAGTCCACTTTTAAGGCTTTAAGAGTATTTGAATTACTAAAAATTTACACACAATTTCATTAAATCTAAGCTTTTTATTTTATTTTATTTCATATGCACACAAAATGTTATGAATGCATCGTGTGACGTTATATGTCACATACATATGTATATCAACACATATATATAATATATATATATATATGTATATATTATATATATATATATATGCATATATATAAATAAGTATGACCATATGACGTTCTATGATGTATGTAAGTGAAGTGAAGTGAATGAATTATGATATCCGAAGTTTACATTTCGTTTAATTGCTTAATTTGTCATAATTTACATATAAATTACTTTAAATATATAGCTTAGCTTATGTGAGGCATATTTGCATTAACTTCAGTTTATATGTGTGTGGCATAGATTCAAAGGATATTACTTATTAGTTTTAAGCTTAATGTTCAAAGAAAAGTTTAAAAGTTTTGGTTATAAATTTTTTAGTATAATTTTTACTTTATTTGAAACAATTTTATCAATGATGTACTAACTTAGTAATTACTAGCTCTTAGTAATTGCACCAATCTCGTCTGTTAATTTATTTTCTTAGTCTGAATTACCTAAAATTAATTATACGTAAGTATTAAGTATAAATTGCTGTAGGCCCATAGGGATCTTCTTCTGGCATAGAGATCTGCGATAGGACAGATCGCATAAACATGGAATTTCGCTTCTAGAGAAAATTTGAAGTCTTCATTTCCGATCGATTGCACTAGAAAAATGGCACTCCTGGTTCAGAACTATAAGTGATTTCATGGTCTACCTTTGGTTCAAGGACTAAAGAAGGACTCAGTGCAGGGATATTTGATCCTAACACTAGAATCTCGCTCTGTCTGGGTATATGGCTCACGGTTTTCTAAGCGGCGGTTCACGCCATCGAGGTTTGCGCTCGAATCAACATTAGTTATGGGTTGAAAGGTGCCCGTATCTGTATTTATTTAGATAGCCCAGTAGCAATCAAAGTATTATCCTCCTGGAAGCTTACTTCAAAGTTTCTGTAAAATTGCTACGATGCACTGCAGCAACTGGCAAGCAAAAACAAAGTGATGCTTTGCTAGGCACCTGGTCACACAGGAATCAATGGTAATAAGTCTGCGGACAATCTTGCGAGGACAGGATCTGCCATCCAACTCTGTGAACCGGAGCCATATTGTGGATTAAGTAAGTCTACAACTGAACGGCCGAAAGAAGTCACTATTGGCGAGACATTACAGGTAACCGTCAGGCTGGTTCGTGTCTTCAGTTACGATAAGGTATCATTCCTCAGCAGAACAGAGTTACGGTTGCTGATAGGATATTTAACGACTCACCACAAATTGTGTTTTCACCTTAACAAAATGAGTCTGTCCGAAGAGATAGATTGTCGAATCTGCTTAGAAGCAGACCGGACTTTCAGTTACATTCTCTGAGACTGTTCATCCTTGATCTGGGCCAGCAGAAAATCACTGGGTAGAGAAATACTTTCGCCTTCTGACATTAGGAGATCCTCTATGGCTGACATTTTGGCTTTCATTCGAAGGGCGGAATTGTCTTCTGTTGGGATAGAGTCTGTAGCAGCGCAAATGATCAACTATGGTCGCAGTGCTCTATGGTCGAAGCAGGTGAACTGTTTATTTCTGTTTCATTTTATGCTTTATATTCCTTTTTTTTACGTCATTTCCTTGAAATATGACTTTGCTTTTGTTCTACTATTAAAAATAATCACTTTTATAATATATGATGTGCACATATCTGAACTAAATTCTTGATTTATGGTATTTTTATTTATTTTATATTTCATATATTGAACAATGAGAATAGAACTATTTATTTTAATGTCAATAATTCATTTTTTATTTGATTTCATTTCGAATAATTTATTTAAAAGCTTAAACAAATAATATTATACTAAATCACTTAACTTGCTTGTTCGAGTGTGTTGAGTGTAATCAGTAATTATAGGCAAATCACTTAATATGCCATTACTTTATTAAACCCCATAACTCCAAAGCTGAGCAAACACTCAGCAATACACCTCCATAAGTTCATTTGTGCGTGATAGAGTAGCATCTTTTGCCAAAATTTATACAATTTTATGCATTGACTATTATTATTATTAATTTTATACGCAAATACAAATTTGTTTATACATCCGTGTATTTATTCTCTACATATTCATATATATTTACAGATGTACATAAATATGTATGTATATAAATAAGCATTGAAAATTGATATGAAATCGATCTCATCACACATTTTAATCTTATAAGCTTGAATCCTTTTTGACCTTACGCATAAATCAAACCACAAAAGGACTCGTGGTGAGTCGGTTTATTTATGAATTCGTACGGCTATATATGTAACAATATATTTGTTTGAGTTCTTGCGCCTAAACATAGCCCCATTCATTCACATATTGTACATATATAAATATAATGATATATTACATATGTCGTAAGAAAATGTTAATTACACAAGTAGTACATTTCCCACAAGAAAATGGTCAGTGAGGCGGTCAAAGGCATTTATGTTAGTTAATACAGAAGCTTGTCGTTAAATATTTATGATACCAGAAACTATTGTACTTTGCTTAATAAAGATAATCAGATATATTAATAACTATAACAATAACAATTTCGCCCAGAAAAGTTTAGGTAATTTTATATAGGAAAATTTGAATGAAACAAATGGATCATTTTACAGAGCCAACATGCCATAGTGCCGTAATGAAATTAATTCAAAATGGATATTATCTTGGAATATTGCTTTAACTATACATACGAGTATTAATATAATAGCAATGCTATAAAAATTCACCTTTCTTCAATTATTGTTTATAATTATAACTATAATAATAAGCAATTAATGACTTTATAATCACTAAGACTCTTTAGGGAAATTCATTATTAAAAAAATGAAGTTCATTATAAATGCTTTTAATTTATTCATTGAATCTTCTGCTATAGCTAGAAACTAACTGTAAGAAAGGTTTGTTCTCCTTGGATTTCATCACTCATCATTTAACAAAATCTTAAAAAAATGTTCGATGAATCATTCTTCATCTCCATCAAGACAATGCGAGTGCACACATATCTGCACGTCTCGTCTAACAACCGGCTATTGGAACATTTAAAAATCGAATTGATATGTCATCCACCGTGTAGTGCTGATTTCTTCACCGCACCCTATGACTTATTCTTGTTTCCGAACGTCAAAACGTGAAGAAGAAATTGCGTTGACAACGACTTTTGTCGGTAGAAGTAACAACGGAGTCGTTCTTGCATTGAAAAACCATGTTGACACCTCCATGGAGGTTGAAGGTGTCCGAAGAAGATCGAAAAAAGGTTTAGACAAATGGTTCGATTGCATACAAAAGTGCAATAATCATAAAGGAGCATACTTCGAGAAAGTATAAAGCAATTTTCAACGATAAGTTAGTATTTTTGTACTATAAGGCTCAAAATATTGGTACATTACTTAACCACTTAAAGAGTAATTAAGAATTGGGAAAAATAAGATACAAGAATTTCTGAATTGAGTGTTAAAATAGTTATTGACTTATGGTTGGTCTCTCCGATCTTATGAGAGCGTCTCCATGTTTAAGGAAGTTTTCAGTATAAGAGATTAATATGTGAGTTTATTTAGAATTTGAGTTCCTACAACATCTCAATGTCTGATGAACTGTTGTCACTAAATAATTGAATGCCATATCATCATCTCAGTTAAGGAAGACCTTACATTTCTAACTTCAGTGAAATAGGCAGGTCAACGCTATTTTACAGTTTAAATTTGAAAATTTAAGGAAACATTTCGATATTATACTGTGCATTTGATTAATACACTAAAGGCAATTTCATGAAATTGTTACCAAAATTTTGTTGTGTGTTTATAGCGCTACATTTACTCGGAAGGAGTCAATGTAAGGTAGTGTACGCTAGGTATTTATTTTAATACTAGTCTGATGGGATCTAAGACTATGTATATCCTTGTATTTCGAGCTCTACTTATAATACCGGAGAATATTTTTCATTCTTTTAAGTATGTGGTTGAACCATTTTTGTTACCTCTTCTACTTAGTACCTAAACTATTTCTATTGCTCCGCTTTTTTATATTTATAGCCAAAGATAGCCTAAGATCCTGTGATTATTCACTTTTCGGCTACTTTCTTTGAATCCAACTGTTTTTTTTTTTGAAGTATTAAACAACACAATTTTGAGTATATTTTATATGCAAACAGTATTATTACACAAAGTATTTATTTGTAAATAAATGAATAAATAGAGTACTATGGTTATTTGGATGGTTGCAGTTGCAGGACATAAGTTAACTTTCCATGTACCTCAATTAGCAATTTTTCGTCATTTTGCTCACAAGAACCCCTAAGATATAAGAACACGAACTTATATAGAACATAATTAAACGTTTTTGTCCTTTTTTGTGTAAAATTGATTTAATGGTATTATGGGGCGTATGAGTGACGTGTTGAATGTCTGGTAAATTAATTAATGCCATCCTGAAAATTTTTATTTCGCAGTAAAATTTAAAACTTAATCTAAATAAAATATAAAATATCAAAATTCTCCCTACGTATTAGGAGAATTTATCTTTTTTAAATTTAACGGTTAATATTAATACTTAAATATAATCAATCTTAATTGTTTAAATAATTTCCTAAAAGTTCAATCAATTATCTTTAGAACACAATAGATTTCAAATTTCTATCATTTATATAGCCTTGGATATGGCCATTTGAAAATATGTCTACAATGCCCATTTTCAAAACCCTATGGGTCCATATCTCCTAGGAAAAAAATTACAAAATTTTTTCTTGAGCTACAGGTCTTCTTATTAAATGAGAGGAGATTATAAAAAAAATTTCAGCCAAATCGGAGATGATAATGATGGTGACTCATATGCAGATGTGTCTTCAGATGTCACAATGAAAATGTTAAGGCTCAGCACTTCCAGTGTTACCTATAAGTTGTAAACTTCGTTCATTCTTAGACAACAAATAAGCTAGAGAAATAAAATCTAAATAATATTTTGTTTTAGTTAGGAAGCACTTATTTTAAAAGAGCATTTCCAACTCAATATCCTGCAAATACTCTACGCTTCCATTGGAATTAACTTTACACACTCTTCCATATAATTTAACGGGTTAGAATTGAGTAAACAAAACTTTTTACATTGAATTGATGTAATAATTTTTTATGGCTTTGCTCAGCATTTGAATTCACTTATGCATATATGAAGAAATATTTTTCGGCAGATATTGTACGAGAAATGCCATTCCTGCAAGTGGCAAGTCCCTTACTTGGGTACCGACAAACAGATTTGGTTGCTGCCGTTTTTTTTAAGTTGCTTTTATCTGCAATACATTTGTGGCAATTGTTGTCAGTGTTGCTGCTGTTGATGCTCATTTTTGTCTAAAGTCTAGACTTAAGCAGATTTGTTTGTGTTGCTGCTATTAGTTTGTTGTTCTTTTGGTTTGTTTGTTGTCTGTAGCCGTTGATATGTTTTTTGCTCTCTGTTCATTGTCAACAGCATCGTTACTTCTAACATAAGTAAAAATATGATTCTATTTTTTAGACTGTCTCAGAAAAGTTTTTATAACTCTTTTTTCATATATTGCAATAAAATATTTAATGATGTGTATGAATTTGTGTATGGGATTGATATTGATACTATTTACGAGTAGGTTTTTCTCGCCTGCTACCCAGCGTGATTATATAGGTTCACTCCTTGTAAAAATGAGTAAAGTAATATTCTTGAGTTATTCATATTTTTATATTGGATTTGTTAAAATTATAGACCACTTTTTTTTCTGTAATAAAATCTTTATTACTACATTGCATAATAAATTCCGTTAAATTTGAATGCAACATTTCAAAATATACACACATAATACATTATTTAAATGAATTATTGTTATAATATGTTTTTTTTTTATAATATTAAAGATATATGATCAAATATGTTTTAATTTAAAAAGAGGAGTAAACGATTCATGGAAAAGTAAAAGAAAGACAAAGATATGTACTAATAAAGATACACACGGTAGAATTTTATCACAATTGCAAAACTCACGATGTTATAAAGAAGAAAAACAGGGAACCAATATTTGCGAAGATAGGGAACCAATCATTTACTTAAAGCCACTATAATTTGAAAATCAATGGCCACAACAACTTCAAGATAATGCCCAAAAATGTGGAACGAAGGTTGTGCATATCAAGTTACAGTGAAAGATAAAAAAGAATATATGTCTAAGTTCTTCGAAGTTCAATGAATTTTGATTATAAAGTGTTTATAGAACTTCATTCCAGTAAGTTCCCAGGGGAACATTGGGTCATAAAGAAATTTTTTCTAACTGTCACGATTTTTTACCAGGGTTTTAAATTCTCCAAAGGTTTTTCCACTTGCTTGAATTTCTTTCTCTAGTGTGCGCTTCTACGTTTGCTTGTACTTACCAGGTCTTCTGCTTCCTTAAGGATTTCATGTTAATGCTTGTTTGCAGATTTCATTTGATGCCTTTCTCAAGGTGTGCCCAATTCATTGCCATTTATGCTTTTTGATTTCGTTTGCTATAGGAAGTTGGCGGTATCTTGAACATAGTTCGGAATTTTTAATAGTGCGGGGCCACAAAATTTTCAGAATTCTCCTAAAATTGTTTTATCATCGTTTTTAGTTACACTGCAAGTTTATTTTTCCTCCTTAACACGATCTTGACCAGTAGGTGACCAACGATTTGGGGGCATTCGGTAGTACCAACTGGCGAAAGCAAGCAACTAATCGGGTTAGTTGGCGGAGGCTACTCGACGCGGCCAAGAATGACTCACGTTTCTAATGGCGTGATTTCTTAAGACTGTAAATACCAGGGATTGAACTCGTGCCCTGCCAAATTTGAATCTCAAAGTCAGCGTTCATTATTTAACTGACTCAAAACCGTACTTGACTTGTATGTTCGCAGTTTTTTATTGCTTTGTTGAATACTGTGAAGTGATGACAGGGTAACTTTAGAGTGTTCTCTTTGTTTTTAGTTGAAATTAGTTGAAATTAGTTGAAATTATATAAATTTTACACCAACCAAATGCCATTGATATGTATTAACAAATAATAGCTTAATAATATAATGATCATTTTTGTACGATTAGAAATTTAGTTGACCTTTTAACTATTATATATACTCCTATATTGCAGCTTAAGTAGTTCAGTTCCAAGTAATTGTGTAATCAGTTGATTTGCTGAATATTGAAATTCAGTTTTATATGAATTGTTCAAATGTATAGATTGATAACACTCAGTACTCTCTTAATGGATAATTCAACTATATCGATTCTACTTCGAACAGCAGAAATTGTGAAAATAGATATAAAAAGGAAGTTGAAAACACATTACTATGAGTCTTTTTGTTGTTTTAAAGACTCATATTGTTTATTTGTAAGTTTCTGTAATAAAATATTTTTGTATTAATATTGAAATAGTCTGCATAAGGTATTCTAACTCCTGCAAATGTATCCATTTTAAATTAAAAAAAGGATAAGAATATTCACTTTTATTTGGCTTATGTTCCTTGTGTATTTATTTGTGTGCCAATTATTTAACCATTTCAACATGTGGATTCGCAAATTTAAGTACATCGTAGACAGAAAATATCCAAGTGAACATTTTGAAGTGTATTGAATTCTATTTTTTTACCTTTGAAACAAAATGAAATGAAGTACGTGGAAAAAGATAGCATCTGAATTGATGCCGCACAATCCTTAACAAACATATATATTCTGCATTCAGCGGTAATCAACCCTGTTATTCGCAACCCGCACAGAACATAAATAAAGTTAGAAAACATAACGAGAAAAAGTTGAAAAAGCTAAAGCCAAAGAGACAAATTATGCACACAATCACACACAGATGCAGCACACAGATACACAAACACATTGAAAGGTTTTAGGTTGTGTATATGAGGTTGGCGACAATTTGGCGGACGCAATTTTGTTATTGTGGATGTGTCGCCATCGTCAGCATCATAAAGTTTTGGAGCCGACATCGGTTTTGTGGGTTGTCGCCATTCATAATACACAAGCATTTACAAAAATAACAATAACAACTACAACAGTGATGCGTTACGTTACATTCAACCAAAATTGAAATTTAATAATCTTTATGCTTATGTATATAGTACGAGGACTCGTACTTAAATGTAATAATTACAGGATCATAAGCCTTGCCAAAAGTAGCTTTTTTTTAAATCCTTTCGACACTATAATATTTGAATTAAAAAGCTTCATAAAGTGATTAAAATTTACGTAATAATAAATTAAATAATTAAACTAATTTAGCAGCTCTACAGTTATTTAATTGAGATAAATATGTATATCTTACGCATACAAGATATATTTTATACATACATACATATATACAATATAAGAAATGATAAAGAATATTACTGGATTTCTTTTTTATTGACGGAGATGAAAAGTATTCTACACTCTAAGATATTTGCTGCAAATACAAAAAGTGACTAAAGTAGTTTCATACAAATGGATTATTATTATACTTTAGAAACTTTTTTCGGCACTTATACTGAAACAACGCAGTAATACTTTACTAAAGATAATCGCAAGTAACTTAAATATACTTTATTCGATACTAAACAGTTCAGTTATAAACAGTTCAGAACAACTATTGTTATCAATGTTATTTTAATTGAATTTTTGACTGACCATACAGCTGTTTCGAGTATTGCCAAATACTCGTCCCATCATCAGTGGTCTTGGAAATAATTCTTGTTTTTAATTATTCGTAAATAATTATTTTTTGAGACTGCAAGTACCAGGAATCGAACTCGTTGAAAATGTTTTTAGACTACAACTACCAGGAATCAAACTCATGCCCTGCCAAATATGAAGCTCAGAGTCAGCACTACTTAACCAACTGACTCGAAGCCGTACTTGATTTTTTTATGTTCGTACATTTTTCTGTGCATTTGTTAATTTACTGTTAAAGTTTTATCAACAAATTCATTTGCTTTGTTTATATTAAAACGAAATTATAAATCAGTTCCGGAATAATTGAATTAATTAATTAATTAATAATTAATTAATTAATTAATAACTACAACAAAAAAAATTCATTTTATGTTATTTTGATTAATTGAATTTTTGGCTGACCATACAGCTGTTTCGAGTATTGCCAAATACACATTATCAGTGGTCTTGAAAATAATTCTTCTTTTTAATTATTCGTAAATAATTATTTTTTGAGACTGCAAGTACTAGGAATTGAATTCGTGCCCTGCCAAATTTTAAGCTCAGAGTCAGCGCTCCGTTACCAACTGACCCAAAGCCTTACTTGACTTTTATGTTCGCACATTTTTCTGGAGTTTTAATAAAATAACAGCTGTGGAATATAATTGAATTAAATAATTAATTAGTTAAATTTACTATTCTGTTTGTAGAGCCATTATTTATTGCATGATTTATATATTCCTTCTTATGTATAAAACCTAATCTAATAAATCTAATGAATATTTTTTAAATTATATTGTCACTACAAAGCAAGATAAGATAGTTTTGATTTCTAAAGTCTTTATGGGTTAGAAAAGACTTTAATTTGCTATTCTGACCGCCTGAATTTAATGTTTTTGATGCCAAACGATTTATGTAAATTTCCTCTGAGTTACATTATAATCTGTTTTATCTTTAAATTTTTATATAAGAACATTAATTTTGAAATTAATATACTAAGTTATAGTATACTATGATATAGAAAAGGAATTTTAATGTTTAAACTACAGGCTCACACAATGTATCAAAAATTTTATATTTAATTTAGAAGGTGTTCCGTATTATACAGTATAAATATGAGACGCGATATCTTCAAAAAATAAGTTTAATAATAATGAGTCCAAAAAGAAGACTTGGTTCCATTTTAAATATTAATGAATATAAAATGTCAAGATTCTACTTAAGAAAACGGTCAATCTAAAAGAAATGAATTCATACTTCATATATAATTTATTCTAATAACCAAAAACCGTGCAAATGTTCTTGGACCATTATAAAAACTAATGGTTAGTTTGACTTCAGATTTGATTTGGTGGAATAGAAAAATATAGTGATTTAAACATATTTTAAGTACACTGTCATGAAGCATAAAATTTTTAAAAAGTTTTTATGTATTTTTATTCAATACATTATATTATAATTATCTAGAAACATTACAACATATATGTGGCTCTCAAGCAACATTTTATACAATTAGGCTCTGAAGTGCCTAATTGCCTAAAGAGGCATTATTTGCTTACTGAAATATTTTTATTGAAATATTATTTTTATTCTATTATTTACCAATATACAAACAAAAAATTAAGTTCAAATACGTAAAAATAATAAAATAATTTATTAAAACCAATCGGCGCGTTACTAGATTCGTTCTAAATAAAGTAATTTAAAAAAAATAGCTCATCACTTACTTTTTTCTTGTACCAGGGCCATGTTTTCTATACATGTATATATATACATATATCAAGATATACTTATTTATTTGCTTTTACTTCAGCGGCTGGACCAAGAAAGTAATATTACTAACATAGATAATTTTAACATTACGTGTTCTACATGTCAATGTTTGGAGCATATCACCGGTTAGATTTATACTCCATTGTACTAAGTCTATTTTTTTGCTTTCTCCTCTGATTACTGGTATAAAGTTTTCACAATGTTGTAGAAATCTTCCACATTCATTCCCAGGAGGTGGTTTAGTGGGTTTAGTGATTGCACTAATATGCCGTATCAAGTTTGTTTATATACAAATCATTGTCAACATAGCAAATTTCAGTGAATTTCTGCGGGAAAAAATAGTTCCACGTGGTCTTAGTTTAAATGTTAACAGTAAAAAAAAAATTCTATTAAAACAAAATGTTTTCAAAAGGACGCTGTATTTATTAAAAACGTATTAAAATAATTTTATTTTACATTGCAAAAATATTTTATTGAAGTTTTAAGGAACTATATAAAATATATAACACGCCTTAATGTCCTTCACACTCTTTCTCTTTCTCTTCAGGTTTCGATGATGAACATTCTTGTTCCGGATCAGAAGAAAGCAGCAATTCTAGTTTATCGAGCATTCCGAAGTCATTCAGTGACTTTAAAAATGACCAAATAGATTCAACTGATGTTTGTCTGCCAATCACTTCTGATAACCTCTCTGCAACAGCAGCCATATAAGCTTCCTTGTTACCATCAATAGGCTTTGAATCGCCTAAAATCAGAAATAATTGTATTGCTTCTTTCGAAGTAAACTCCTGCATTTCCGATTTACGATCCATTATTTCCTTAGGTATTTCGGTCGCAGTATTTGTAAGAGAAACTCCGCGTTTTAGGCGTCACACGTTTGAAAGTTTCTATTTTGGTGTCGACAAGATTAACCAAAATTTATCAAAGAATACAAATATTGGATGACTTCATAAATAATTCCAGGTCATATATATAATGGATAGGAATGTGATTTTTGTTAGATGTCTACTAAAAATAATATATAGCAAATAATATAAGGAAATCATTTGCAAGGAGTTGATAGAAAAGCAAATAGATTTTATTTATTTATTAATAACGTTGATATAACAAAATGTAAGAAGTAAAAAACATAAAAATACGGGCTGTGACTCTACTACTTAAAACATAATATAAGCCGTAATATTTTCTTTCAGAGTGGTGAGAAAACAGCATTAAGTCTGGTTTAAGCAAATTGGCATCACTTTTAAAAAATATTAAATGCTTTTTTTTGACATATGTTTTTGTTGTGTTGTCTACAATATGAAATATAAAAATTGTAAACACTAAAACTTAATCAATATAAATAATAGAAAATAAAATGTACCATATATTAGAAGAGCAATTGTTAGCATTTTTATCTTAAAAACTTAATTTTTTTATTTATTTATTATTTTTATATATTTTTATTTATGTGTTTGAATTTATTAGTAAATTAAAAGCCTCATATGATTTTAACAGATGACTGGAACGTTGCAACATATTTCTAGAAAACATTCACAATAGACTGATTATTGAATTTGGTCACACTAAAACATAAGACGTAAAATTATTTGCGAGGAAAACCTAACACTCAAGATCTTAAGAGCATTATTGTTGCTCTTATCTTATGTCCGACGTAAACTGCCCGATATAGTTGAGCTGTCGAGCTTGCTGGGTGACGCCTTCTTTGAGTTCTGTTCGAATATATATAACAATGATTTGTAGTCGGTAAGAATGCACTCAGTAACTCCCTGTCATATGTGTCATATGAGCGTCATTTAAACATTCGGAATAGAATTCAAGTGGTTGCCAATTATTGCTTATTAGCTGCTGTAGAACGGCACCTGTTACCATGTTTGATGCGTCAAACGTTACTGCCATTGGTGCATCAGATTTCGGGAAAGCCAACAGTGCCGTTTCAGCTAGTTGTTTCTTACATTTTTCAAAAGCCTTTCGCGACTCATCCGATCAGACAATTTCTGTCGTGTTCTTCTTTTTACTGCCATTTAGCATATTTGCTCGGCAGCATGAGGTAGGAATCTTCGGAAGAAAATCATCATACCAAAGAAGTGATTGAGGTCGTATTTTCTATCATAGTGCATAGACGCGTTCCTGTGGTGGTAAACACCGCTTTTGCTATCTGTAAAACACAGAAATTTGACTTCTGATTTTGCGATTACACATTTCGATGGCTGTATGATTATGCCGTGCTCTTGTAGTTTGTTGAAAACTATTCTTAGGTGCGAGCGGTGTTCGGCATCATTGCTGTTGATTGTTGATAATTTATACACCGGATCATTGATATTGATCAGCATGCAAGAACTGGTAGTTTATATTCCGCATAATGGCAACGATGCTAAATGACACCATCAATTTTAGAGTAGCTTGAAAACATATTAACGAAGAAAATTACTTTTAAAATTTAAATTCAACGAAAACATCCAACGTTCGTTTCAACAAATAGTCTGGATGTTTTGGAAAAAACTGAAAGCCAATAATAATAGTCAGAGCCTAGTTTAAGTCTGAAGGTCCCTGATAACTAATCTGTGTCTGATCCTATGTACATCACTGTCCTTGTTTTGACAACAAAGGAAAGATGAACTGGAGTAATCACCGATAGTACACATAAACTGAATGACACAATTCAACATAAAATATCCAATTTACATTATACGAGTTGACGGTTATTACATGCTTAATTTTCTAAGTTCGGGCTCAGCAGTTTCCGCTTTCATAATACGAATGTTGCCCCCGACTGGTTTCTCAATAAAGTGTGCAGTTTTGGATCTGCGTATTGTATAAAACAATCCTTTCGACTTGGATTGCTTTGCAATGAACTGCTGTAATGTGAGATAAAGACTCGGCGTCTGTGACGTCACGAATATCGGTGTCATACTAGCTTATAAATTCCAGTTGTTTCACTCGCCTAAGAGAAGCTCTCCCGCAGATTTGCTGGAATTCTTATGCTCAGTTAACGCTTATGGTCAGTTAACAAGATGAACTCGCAACTATTTTATGCTCATTTAGCTTGAGACACCAACCCAATGGTGTCTCAAGACAGTCTTCTTCCTACTTGCCAGTGCTGGACATTATCACAATAAATGCACCGCTGTCTCCTTCTTTTGTAGACATAATCTGCAAGAGTCTTCGTCGGCAAGTGTTATTTTTTTGAGGGGATACTTGAAGGTTCTAGTAATTAGAGAGTTTAGCCAGTTTAGGGTGCTCTGCGGATAGCTAAGAACTCTTATCTCTTCGTCGGCTAAGAATTTCGGCATCATGAGTTTAGTCTGTCTACAAGTGCTTATCTCTCTCCATCTATTAAGATGAAGTGAAGTTATTCACTTATCGACATGTTGTCGATGTTGTCGACATGTTGTAGCTCAATGGTATTCTGGGTTTTGGGCCGCAAAAGTTATGGCTTGAGCTTCGCTTTGCAAGTTCATCTGCCTTTTCGTTTTGCTCAATATGTCCTTTAACCCACATGACACATTCTTGTGCTAGGCTGTTAAGTATGAATATCTTCTACTTTATAATAGGTCTAACCATCATCGTGTAGAGTCAGTGCATCGATTCTGGGGATATCCCCCATCGTCTTCCGCACACTTTCTTACACTGGAATGGGGCTCTCTTCCGATGTTTTCATCCACATGTTTATTCCAAGTCAGTTTATTATCTAGGAGGACTCCTAGATACTTCACTGACTTTGATGTGCGAATGTTATTGCCAAAAACTTGTAAGGGTTCCATTGACAGACGTGTCGTGAAGAAAATAGTGTCTGATTTCGTTGCATTGATGGTCAGGCTTTGTTCCTAACACCATTGTTCAACGCACTTACGTTTCTAATAATGTCTGGGTACTTGCCGTTCACCACCTGAACGACTTTGCTTCTGCGTAATCCTTTTTTCCTGGCTTGGGTAGAAAAATTGCTCTTGAATCTCTCCAAGTCTTAGGGACGTACCCTGTTGTCAGTGACGTCATTAATATCTTCGTGAGCCTAACTGCGAGCAGGTGAATTCCTTATCGCAGGAGTGCTGAAAATAACCCATCCATCCCCGCGAATGTCAAGATAGCATTTCTTACTGCATTTATGGTCACTATCCTTTCTGCATCAAATCTTTCCTTTCAGTCCATTTCCTTTCTGGGAGAAGGCCAGTGATAATCATATTTGAAATTTCCTGGAAAATGGGTTTTCATGAGAGTACTAAAAGATACTCCAAGGGTCTCCGTCATGGTACCATCCTTCTTTACGATTAAACCAAGTCTTGAGACCGGGTCTTTGGTGACCATTTTTTGTAACCGATTTAAACCAGAGGTCCCCTTTATACTCGAACAGAAATTTCGCCACGAATCCCGTGTCCGATTGCGTAGTGCTTTCTTAAATTCGCATTTTTTAGCCTTGTACAGATCCCATGATTCGGAGTTCTTCTCCCTCATGTATTTGTTACAGACTTTCCTTGTCTCCTTTTTTAGTGCATGAAGCTCCTGACTCCACTAGGGTGTTTTCTGCAATGCTGGTTTGGGGACAAGCGTTTCCGAACGCATTAATCATCGCGGCAGTAATTGTCTTAACTTCTGACTCTACATTCCATAGAGTCTTAAGTTTCCTTAGCCAGGTCGCAATAATTTTGCAATAATTCCTTCAACAACATCAGGTATGTTACCTGATCCGTATTCTTACTAACCTATGACTAATAGTGCGTTTCAGACGACAGAGTATTTCAAAGTATGTAGCCCGATGATTCGATATTGTTAGTCTGTCAGCGACACAATTTTCCAATTTTCTATTTTCTGTATTGTATTTTTCAACAAAGTCGAGAAGAGATTTCCCTCTGTTGTTACTATCACTGCTATCCCACACAATATTGTGTGCGTTTCCATGACAATTTCTCGCCTTTTCGTCCTACAATACTCCATCAGCCAGATCACCTCCAGACTGGGAGGTAGTATAGTAGGGGCAGATAGAATGACGACACGATGAATGTGTTTGAGTCACTCCCTATTCTTACCGTAGTAAGGTCTGGTGAGCATAGATGAGGCATTTGGATGCAGTGTATCCCCTTCCTCACCATTTTGCATGTCCGTATTTTTCCAGCTTCCTGCGTAAAGAACAGCGTGTCAATTGATGTAGCGAGTCCTTTAATTGCGTTTTGAACAATCCAGGGCTCTTGAATCAATAGTATGTCCAACTTTTCTTCGTCAAAGTATCGATAGGATCATTGCCGATGTTTTACTGTGATGAATATTCAGTTGTTCAACCTTTATTGTTTTCTGATCCACCCACCGCCCCTAACGGTCAAGATATACCTAGACAGAGAGAATTATTGGATAAGTGACGCGTTGTCTTGCTTGTCGTGCATCCGTTTAGAATTTTACTTTGGCTTGGTATAGACCACAGTTGAGCCTGCCTCTTTTGGTCTTAATTGCCTCATCGTCTTCTTTAGGGCACCATACTGTGGCATGACGCAAGCACTGTCTGCTTCGCCAAACTTTTTAAAGTTAGTGACCCCCCACTTCGAAGTGTCTTTAACGCAGCTGTTTTGCTTCTGCATTCTGTTAAGAAAACTTTGCTTGCCTACGGTAGAGTCGTAGACAAAGATAATTATTCTCGTCTCGTTGCTCAACGCAATTAGCGTGTTAGTCGTCAGCTTAGCTTCTAGCCAAAGGCCTTCCAACTTACTTACCCATGCTTTGGATTGTTGATTTCTACACTTAATGGTTATGTACCCATCCTTAAGGCGAGCATTGCCAACAAACCCTATGTCACCTATTCCTCCATTTAGGGACTCCACAGCGTTCAGCAAAGATGCTTTAAAAGCATTTCAAGAACCTTGCCAAAAGGTCCTTGAAATCATGAATCGAATATACTGTCCTTAAGATCCATTCTAGCGGACTGAGAATAGGACCTCTTATAGACAGGGTCGTCGTTTGCGTTTCCTACTGCCCGCTTTCCCTTATTCTCATTCAAAAAAGTGACCAAAAATATATTTATAATTATTTCGTAAGAGTAGAAAAATAAAAATGAAAAACAACGCTAGGCAACGAGAAATACAAAATAACATGGTTAAGTTATATTTTATCGTAAATGAAAGACTAAAGTGGCAATATGCTGGGAATGCTGGGATTAAAGTGGCAATACTCGTTAGATATGCAACTAAAAACGCAGAAATTGAAAGTAGAAAGGGGAAAACGGAACAGCTTAATTCTGTTTTAGCTGATGGACAAGCTTAGCTAAAGTTGATGTAAGCATATATGTGGGAAAATTTAGTTTTATATATTTTTTTTTTAAATGTTGCCATAAAAAACTATTTTAGTAAAGAAACTGGTTTTTATTAAAAAAATCTGAAAAGTTCTTATTTGACATTATACAAATATGTTGTTAATGATTTGTTAGAAATATCATATATATAACGACTCAAATTCCCTCGTGTTCCTTCAGTTTCTTCAACATTAATTCCCCATATTCCATTTCAGGTAATGAAAATGCTTCTTTGTCGTTGCAAGAAGGCAAGGGTTCCGATTCATCCAATGCTTCTAGATCGTACAATGTCTTCAAATAATTCCAAATCGATTCAGCTGACACCTCTCTGCCAAGCGCTTCTGATAGTCTTTCTACAACAACAGCCATATAAATATGTTTGTTAATACCAACTGGCTTTAACGAGCCTAAAGCAAATAGCACTTGTATTGATTCTTCTACAGTAAACTCTTCCACTTTATGCTCGCCGTCCATGATTTTAAGAGTTTTGGCCAAAGTACTTATACAAGCGTTTCACAGTACAAGAAAATTGCTTATTTGTGCAGATATCTAAGACGTATTTTAATTTATAATTATCAAAGACTACAAATACTAAACGATTTTGTCAGCATATCTAACTAGCAGTTTTATATGTATGTGCACACATTTATACAGTCAACCTTTATTGGAGTCTCTATTACTATCTGAATTATATTTCAAGATATGCTTTCCAAAGGGGAAAATGGGTGAAATTTGACATTTCTGACAGAAGAAAAAAAAATGTAAATAAACAAAAAACCAACAAGTCAAACAAACAAGAGGAAAGAGTTTTTTAAAATATTTGTCTCTTATAAATATAATATATGACATATTTACCTATAAAAATATATGATTTATTGATATAATTTCTATATCAAATATATATGTGAAGTTCTGAATAAAATATATTTGTCGTGCCTTTTAACAGTAAAATAATTAATAGAAAATATACAAATAATTAACGAAATCATTCTTTGACAGTTAACTGAAAATTTTGTATGTAGTTTCAAAAATCATTCACAATAGACGGATTTTTAGTGTTGACAACCATTTGATTTAAGCTGTTTGTTAGTTAAGCAATTTCAAAAAGATTGGACTAAATAAGCCAGCAGTGTTGTTGTTTGATATGTTATTGTTAAAATAAGCAGTTGTTCTTTTGTGATATGCTTACAAAAGAAAAGGCCTAATGCAAGAGCATTTATTATGTTATAAATTTTAATTTACTTATATGTTCGAAATACTCACTTGTTTTGATGACATATTAGAGGAAAAACCTTATTATGAATAAGGATAATTTTCTGCATTTAGAATGTCTAGCCTCAAAATATTATTCGAAAAAAAGTTAAAAATTATGGAATTCGAACTCTGCGACACTGTAATTTTATGTTAGAGTTCTGAAATGGCTTTTTCTTGTTCAACACAATCAAAACATTGCCGTTTCAATGCCAGACCGAGTCCGTACACATGCATGGTCTGGTAAGCAAACAAACATGAAATTCAAGTAAAAAATATATTTCAACAATGCAAGGTTCTAAGAAAAACCGCATAATTTGTCAAGCGTTATGCAGCTGTTGGTTGCATAGGCAACATTAAAAGCAGCAACAAGAATAACGACAATTATAAAAGCAACCAACGAAGTTCCGCCGATAAGTATGCTACGTTATTTTGTTTCACTGGCGACAAAATTTTAACGCGATGTCACTGTGACGCTTGAAGGCTCATTTCCCCTGAATTGTTGAATGTCAGAGTATGTCTGTGTATGTAGGTGAGTGTGCGTATCATCTATGCACTTGTAAAACGAATGCCAAACAAGTATTCATGCTTATGCGACCAAAAGAGTGCAATTTAATTTTAT